>NW_027507785.1:52695028-53036775 GCF_037356315.1 Lithobates pipiens
ACTTTTTTCTTTACCTTAAAGTAGAAGTCCGATCTAAACCTAAGCTTAAAGGAGTTGTAAAGTCTCAAGTATTTTCACCTTAATGCATTCTATGCATTAAGGTGAAAAACCTTCAGTGCTGCAGCCCCCCAAAGCCCCCCTTTTTCTTACTTGAACCCAAACTTTCCAGCAATGAGAACGAGCAGAGCAGCTCTCTGTGGTGGCACTCAATGAAGAGGAGGAGCCAGGAGCACCATCGGCGGAGGACCCCAGAAAAGAAAGATCAGGGCTGCTCTGTGCAAACCCTTGCACAGAGCAGGTAAGTATAACATGTTTTTTATTTAAAAAAACAAAACAAAAAAAACGAGCCTTTACAATCACTTTAAAGCTGCTCCCACCCCCCATTCTAAGCCCTATACCAGTGATGGTGAACCTTGGCACCCCAGATGTTTTGGAACTACATTTCCCATGATGCTCAACTACACTGCAGAGTGTACAAGCATCATGGGAAATGTAGTTTTAAACATCTGGGGTGCCAAGGTTCTCCATCACTGCCCTATACTAAGTAGTCTGTAAAGAAAAGATGTGTATACTTACCTAATCTAAGGGCACTTCGATCCATTTATGTGACACCCCCCCCCCCCCCCCCCAGCGGCTGGCTTCAGGGGTGGAGAAAGAGCAACGGCTGCAGCGCCTGGGTGGTGATATCACCATACCACCCAACTTTTTGAGATGGGAATGAGGGACACCTATCAGCAAAAGTATGCAGGCATAAGACACACCCCCTGCCACGCCTCCTTAAAGGAGAATTGTACAAAAAAAACAAGATTGGTTAAATCCACAAGTGTTTTTTTTTTATTTATTCATTATTCCTTTATATTGGCTTTTGGAATTTACAAATGCAGCAATTTAGACATCAGATGAAAGGTTTAGCGCTGGGAAACACTTTTAGTAGATAAAAAGTGCATTTAATATACATATATCAGACCAAAATGAGGGACATATGAGAGGGGAATGAGGGACAGAGGGACATTGCTCCAAATCCGGGACAGTTGGGAGCAATGATATCACCCATTGAGTTACTATGGGCCATCCATTGTCCTCTGTCCCTCATATCCCATAAAGCCAGATCACGTGACCGGAGTTTACTGCCCAGAGATGAGCCCCTCCCACTAGCCACGATCTGCCTCCATTGCATGGAGAATCACAGAGAACCGGTGATGATATTACTGGGTCGAAAAATCAGATATGTAATGGAAATGAGAACATAAAACATTTCATTAGTATGTAGATCAGGAGGGGGAGGAAGGATTCCGGGAAGGTAAATTATAAGCAGATTAAACTTCAGCTTTAGGATTTCACGAGAATTGAAAGAACACCTACATGAACTCAATTATATATGTTTTTTTTTTCACTATTTGCCCGGAGAGTTCCTTTTAAACTGTATTCGTATTTATTCCATGCCTTTCCTTGCTACGGGTTATTTTTTTTTACCGAGCTATAAAAACCCGAACACGTTCCTAAAAAAAAGAGAACGTGGTACTTCATATTCCCATCGCACACATTCCTGGATGAGCTCTCGGGGTCGGGTGCTGCAGCAACAACCAGCTGGATGTTCAAGTCACAGTGCGGATATTTGCCAGCACACCATGGAAGGACATAGATAGCGTCCGAACGAGTGATTTTATTGCATGATCACCACACAAGGATAGTGCAACGTTTCGGAGCCACGCAGGGGCCCTGGCGAAGGGCATGCCTGACGAAGGGGCCCTGCGTGGCTCCAAAACGTTGTACTATCCTTGTGTTGTGATCGTTGCAATACATCACTCGTTTGGACTAAGGTTGCCACCTGTCCAGAATTCACCCGGACAGTTCGGGTTTGGAATTATGTGTCCGGGTTTCAGACTGCCTGAAACCCCGATACATTATTTAGACCGGTCTATGGTCTATGGCTTCCCAGCAGGGTTGCTGGCTGCAGTCGTCTAAGCTGAGAGTGTCTGTTACATTCTATTTCACACTGCCCAAAGCCAGCACTAACAATCCCCCCCCCCCCAACACACACAGATAGGAGAGGAGAGAGGGCGCGATCTGCACCTCTTCCTCCCGCCCCCACCTCCTCTGTGTCTGCCCACACTCCAAACCCCGGCGCTGTGCCTCAGAATAGGAAAGTAAGTGGGTGCCGGAAATTTGAAGTCCAGCAGCCTCAGATACATCTGGATGAGAGGTGCTGACTGCCAAGCGGTGAGTGAGCTCACCATCCATCTCACCATCCACCCCCCTTCTCTCTCCTGCATCTGAGTACACTAAGGAAAGTCAGGGTTTTCAGAGCACCCTTTACATCAGAGTTCCCCTTTACGCCAGAGACCACAGTGTTCTCCTTTACATCAGAGTCCTCTCCGTACATCAGAGTTCTCAGTGTTCCCCCTAAAATCAGGGTTCCCAGAGCATCCCTTATGTTAGAGTCCCCAGAGTTCTCCCTTACATCAGAGTCTTCTCCGTACATCGGAGTTCTCAGTGTTCCCCCTTAAATCAGGGTTCCCAGAGCATCCCTTATGTTAGAGTCCCCAGAGTTCTCCCTTACATCAGAGTCTTCGCCGTACATTGGAGTTCTCAGTGTTCCCCCATAAATCAAGGTTCCCAGAGCATCCGTTATGTTAGAGTTCCCAGAGTTCTCCCTTACATCAGAGTCTTCTCCGTACATCGGAGTTCTCAGTGTTCCCCCATAAATCAGAGTTCCCAGAGCATCCCTTATGTCAGAGTCACCAGAGTTCTCCCTTACAGTGAAAGGGAACTCTGTGAGTTCAGATGTAACAGGGGAACTCTGTGGACTGTGATGTAAAGGGGGACTCTCGTTCTTAACTTCATATGATTAGAAATGTTATTTAACCACTTGAGATCCGCGCTATAGGCAAATGACGGCTACAGCACGGATCTCCTTTTCCGGGACTACGTCTATTGACGTAGTCCTGTGTACGAGCGGCCTGCGCGCCCCCTGAGGGGCGCGCGCGGTGCGCTCTAGGATCGGCGAGTCCATGAGACTCGCCTGATCACCGATCCGTGCAAGGGGTCGATCCCGACCCCTTATCACGTGATCAGCTGTCAGCCAATGACAGCTGATCAGGTGATGTAACGGAGCCGGTAATCGGCTAGTATTTCTCCTCGCGCCTTATAGCGCGAGGAGAAAAAAAAAAGCCGATCACGGCCAGCAATGCAAGCGCCCACCTGCCCCCTGCCAGTGCCCACCTGCCCCCTGTAGTGCCACCCTAATAAAAAGTAAGTGCCCCCGTCAGTGCCACCCAGCAGTGCCCATAGTGCCACCCAGCAGTGCCCACAGTGCCACCCAGCAGTGCCCACAGTGTCACCCAGTAGTGCCACCCACAGTGCCCACAATCTGCCTCAAAGGTGCTGCACCCCAGTGCCGCCCATCAGTGCCCAGCAGTGCCACCCATCAGTGCCCAGCAGTGCCGCCCATCAGTGCACAGCAGTGCCACCTATCAGTGCCCATCAGTCCCATCTATCAGTGGTACCTATCAGTGCCCATCTGTGCCACCCATCCGTGCCACCCATCCGTGCCATCTTATCTGTACCATCAGTGCCCACCAGTGCAGCCTATCAGTGCCCACCAATGCAGCCTATCAGTGCCCACCAATGCAGCCCATCAGTGCCCACCAATGCAGCCTATCAGTGCCGCCTAATCAGCGAACTTCAATGAAGGAGAAAAATGACCCGTTTGCAAAATTTTATAACAAACTATTAAAACATGATTTTTTTTTTTTGCATTTTTTTTTTTTGTTTGTTTAGCAAAAAATAAAACTCCGAGCTGTAACTAAATACCACCAAAAGAAAGCTCTATTTGTGGGAAAAAAATGATAAAAATTTCATTTGGGTACAGTGTTGTATGCCCGCGCAATTGTCATTCAAAGTGCATCAGCGCTGAAAGCTGAAAATTGGTCTGGGACTGAGGGGGGTTTAAGTGCCCAGTAAGCAAGTGGTTAATAGCAAAATATATGTATCGTTTATACTATTAAAAAAAAAAAAATTGCTGTGCGCCGCTAAAGTGTTCGTATTTGACTTGAAGAAAAAGGTGGCACCCCCTAGTTCGGACGCTATCTATGGCCTTCCATGGTGTGCTGGCAAATATCTGCACTATAAAAAGAGAGAAAGACCTCAGATCTATAAACATGGGATTGCCAAATGATAGATTTGTTTTGAGATGCATTACGGATGTAAAATTCATGTACAGCAAAGAGGTTCTCTGCAAAACCCTATTGATAGGAATCGGGGGGAGACGGCTCTGTGTTGTGTGTAAGGCCGCGTACACACGGGTGGACTGTTCGCCCAACCTTGTCCGCTGAACAGTGTTTGGGCGGACAGTCCGCTCGTGTGTGGGCTTTCAGCGGACAGTTTCAGCGGACAGTTGGACGGACAAGGTTTTTCGGAAATTCCGAAAAACTGTCCGCTGAAACCTTGTTTGAGCGAACAGTCCGCCCGTGTGTAGGCTTGTTCGACAAACTAAGTTCCGCGCATGCTCAGAAAGGATTTACACGCCGAAAGTTATAATGCAGTGTATAGGACGTCGTATTTTTCGTCCCGACGTACGGCACGTTCACGTCATCGCGCACGGTTTCAGCGGACTGTTCGTTCGTCGTGTGTGGCCATGTCCGTCCATGCTAATTTTGAGCGGACTGTTTGCCGAAACTGTTGGACGGACAAAGTAGAGCGAACAGTCCGCGCGTGTGTACGCGGCCTAAGAGGCAGAATGTGTCATTTTGAAGGCCGGATGCCTCAATGACGGGCCGTTCAGATTTACGGACCGTATTATTTAACATATTTCAGATATTTTCTAAATGAACAGGAGCAGAATAGTGAGAGACAATGAATAGATGGGAGCTGGCAGAGGCAGAATGGGAGTGTTCCCGGACAAGCCGGCATGCTAATTTCCCTGTCAGACATAATCTAAAAAGAAATGATAGCTATTGGAAGGGTCAGCTATTCCAAATTAATTAAAGCGTGATGCAAATGAAAGACGCAAGAGGGCTTTTTTATTTTTTTATTTTTTTTTCCCCTTTTTACAAAATCTGGAACTAAGAAGTGCAAAAGAACAAATATGAACAGCGGTACAGGTGCGCTTTGTGCGCTTCGATTTATAGATTACCAGATGACCAATCGGATGAGCGAGATCGGTCTGACCATCCGGCACCTACTACATGACAGGGCGCGCTCCTGAACAGTTTGGGGCCACAGCTGTTTTTTGCATTTTTTTTTTTTGCACGTTTAACCACTTCAATACGGGGGGGGGGGGCACTTATACACCTTCCTGCCCCCAGACCAATTTTCAGCTTTCAGTGCTTTTGCATTTTGAATGACAAATGCGCGGTCATGCAGCGCTGTACCCAAACAAATTTTTTATGATTTTGTTCCCACAAATAGAGCTTTCCTTTGGTGGTATTTGATCACCTCTGGGATTTTTATTTTCTAATAAACAAATAAAAAAAAGACCGAAAATGTAAAAAAATAATTTTTTTTGGTTGTTTCTGTTACAAAACTTTGTAAAAAAGTAATGATTCACTGTTCACTGATGGGCACTGATGGGGCTGCACTGATGGACACTGGTAAGGAGGCACTGATGGGCACCAATGAGGTGGCACTGATGAGGTGGCACTGATGGGCACTAATATGCGGCACAGATGGGGCACTGATAGGTGGCTCTGATGTGCAGCACCGATGGGCACTGATATGCAGCACCGATGGGCACTGATAGGCAGCACTGATAGGCAGCACAGATGGGCACTGATAGGTGGAATGGATGGGCATGCATGGGCACTGATAGGTGGCACTGTACTCTAATAAATGTTACTGATGGATAGCAATCAGTGCCAAATAATAATGCCTGCCAATCAGTGATGCCCATTGTGGACACTGATTTGCATCCCTGGTGGTCTTGAGTGGCATACCTGGTGGTGACTAGTGGTGGCATCCCTGGTGAACCTAGTGGCATCCCTGGTGGTCCAGTGTGGGTGTCACGTCACATTCGCCTACCCATCACATTTTTCTACCCACTGGACGCCGCCATAGGCATTCCAACAGAGGGACCCTCGCGGGCTCGCTTCGCTCGCCACGCTTCGGGCACGGCCTCGCTTTGCTCGGCATAAATAGAATCAAACTCTATGTCCACTTGGATGGTGGGGCTTGAATTTGGACTCAGGGGTGGAATGCCTACGGTGGTGGCGTGCATGCACAGTCCCACGGGTAGCCAACTGTGATGGGTCGCCATATGTGAGGAAGCATGGGCATCCTCGAGGGGGCTGCGCCGTCAGAGGAGCAGCCGATCAGCTCTCCTCTACTCACGTCTGACAGACGCGAGTGAAGAAAAGCCGATCACCAGCTCTTCCTGTTTACACTGTGATCAGCTGCGATTGGACACAGCTGATCATGTGGTAAAGAGTCTCTGTCAGAGACTCTTTATCTAGATCGGTGTTGTAGAGTGTCAGAATGAAGCCCTGCAACAATGATCGCCGCGATTCATGCCCCCGGGGGCTTGATATCCTGCCAGATGTCATATGACGCCCGGTCAGGATATTGAAACCACTTTGCTGCCGTCATTTTGCTATATGGCGGGTGGCAAGTGGTTAAAAAAATAATTTTAGACCTAAATGCTGGATTCACACTTGTGGGATCAGACATTGCATGTGATTCGCACAGCATTGCTGTGCAGGTTACATGTGATGTCTGTGCGGTGCAAATTCAGCCATATAAAATGTAAGGTTGAAATCGCATTTTCACCAAAATGGTGCAAGATCCTTTTTTTTTGGTCTGCACTGGAATCGGATCACATGGGTGCTCACGCCTAGATCCGATTTCTGCACCGCCTGACAGTTCACACTGCAATCTGCAAACCGATTTGGGGTTGTCATTAACCACTTGACATCCCAGCTATTGTCAAATGATGTCCATAGGGGGGATCTTCCACCCCGGGCAGGCGTCATATGATGTCCTGGGCCTGCCAGCCATCTAGGGGGTGCGTGTCTGCCACGTCACTCGGGAGCCGGTGCAAGTGCCCAACGCCTGCGATGTCCGCCGGGCACCCGATCCACGTCCTGTCAGGGGAGAGGAGACAGATCGTGTGTTCCCAGTACACCGATCGGTCTCCTCCCCTCCCACTACAGTTAGGATCACTCCCTAGGTAACACATTTAACCCCCTGATCGCTCCCTAGTGTTAACCCCTTCCCTGCCAGTGACATTTATACAGTAATCAGTGCATTTTTATAGCTCTGATCGCTGTATAAATCTGAATGGTCCCATTATCGCCTACTGACTGGTTGCTAGAGGTTACAGCACACATTACGGCTCACTGATTAGTTGCTAGAGGTTACAGCACATGATTTCTGCTTGTTGACTGGGTGCTTTTTTCATGGGGGGGGGGCTGTACCTCCTTTTTAAGAGATGCACAGCTGGCTGGAGGCCCAGGAGAAGGAAGACGGCAGCCCAGCAATGGGCCACAGCCACGTGGCCCAGAAGCACTGGCCTAGGGCACTAAACTCTGACTGCGAGTCTTACTAGTTGAGATTTTGTGATGTTACTAGTGTGCTGATCACCGTTCTCCTTCCTGGGGGGTGGTGGGTGATTGGGAGCAGAGGAGGGGGGGGTGACCTTCCAAGTTATTGTATTTAATTTAAAGGATTTCTATGGGTTGTTGTTATAATGTCAGCCATGAATGGAGGTCAGACTCCCTCGTGATATCCCCCTATTCGTCCAATTAACTGAGCACAAGCATTACAGGTGATAAATAACATAGTTAATTAGGGATAATACAGCCACCTGCTGCTGAAGCACTGTGCAGATTGGCAAACCATTAACAATTAGGTCAGATGTGTGGCAGAGCGGTCATGTGGTCACATGGGTCTTCAAAATGGCTACCTCTGCTCTACGAAGAATTTAAAATAATGAGTTTGAAGACTCAGAATCCTGTTTACCATCCGGGAAAATATATTTCATTACTAGCTTGTTCTGGTCTCATTGAAACCTCTTGCATTCCCGTCAGTATCGGCTCCTCTCCTGGACTGAAGTGGCTTCTCACAATGTGCATTAGAAACTGCAGTAAGTGCCCGTTCACACAGGGGCGACGCGACTTGCAGCGCGTCTCACAGACGCGACCTGCACACGACTTCAGCGGCGACTTGCAAAATGACTTCTGTATAGAAGTCAATGCAAGTCGCCTGAAGTCGCCCCGAAAATACTACAGGAACCTTTTTCTAAGTCGGAGCGACTTGAGTCGCTCCTATTAGAACGGTTCCATAGTACAGAACGGAGCGCGACTTGTCAGGCGGCTAAGTCGCCTGACAAGTCGCGGTAGTGTGAACGGGCACTAAGTCAGACAGAGACCCCCTCATTTCCTGGCTGGAGTACATCTCAACCAGGGTTCCTACAGAGGTTGCGAGGGGGTTCTATGAGCAATTAGCAATTTCTGTATCTCAGATAAGTTCCCACTCACACCATTGATCCTTTTAGCTTTCTGTAAGGGGGTAATTCTTCCCAATGACTGCCAAAGTAAGGAGCATTCTTCCTACTGACCACCAATGTAAGGAACATTCTTCTCACTGATCACCAATGTAAGGAACATTCTTCTCACTGATCACCAATGTAAGGAACATTCTTCCTACTGACCACCAATGTAAGGAACATTCTTCTCACTGATCACCAATGTAAGGGACATTCTTCTCACTGATCACCAATGTAAGGAACATTCTTCTCACTGATCACCAATGTAAGGAACATTCTTCTCACTGATCACCAATGTAAGGAACATTCTTCTCACTGATCACCAATGTAAGGAACATTCTTCCCACTGATCACCAATGTAAGGAGCATTCTTCCCACTGATCACCAATGTAAGGAACATTCTTCCCACTGATCACCAATGTAAGGAACATTCTTCTCACTGATCACCAATGTAAGGAACATTCTTCTCACTGATCACCAATGTAAGGAGCATTCTTCTCACTGATCACCAATGTAAGGAACATTCTTCTCACTGATCACCAATGTAAGGAACATTCTTCTCACTGATCACCAATGTAAGGAACATTCTTCCTACTGACCACCAATGTAAGGAACATTCTTCCCACTGACCACCAATGTAAGGAGCATTCTTCTCACTGATCACCAATGTAAGGAACATTCTTCTCACTGATCACCAATGTAAGGAACATTCTTCTCACTGATCACCAATGTAAGGAACATTCTTCCCACTGATCACCAATGTAAGGAACATTCTTCCCACTGATCACCAATGTAAGGAACATTCTTCTCACTGATCACCAATGTAAGGAACATTCTTCTCACTGATCACCAATGTAAGGAGCATTCTTCTCACTGATCACCAATGTAAGGAACATTCTTCTCACTGATCACCAATGTAAGGAACATTCTTCTCACTGATCACCAATGTAAGGAACATTCTTCCTACTGACCACCAATGTAAGGAACATTCTTCCCACTGACCACCAATGTAAGGAGCATTCTTCTCACTGATCACCAATGTAAGGAACATTCTTCTCACTGATCACCAATGTAAGGAACATTCTTCTCACTGATCACCAATGTAAGGAACATTCTTCCCACTGATCACCAATGTAAGGAACATTCTTCTCACTGATCACCAATGTAAGGGACATTCTTCCCACTGATCACCAATGTTAGGAACATTCTTCTCACTGATCACCAATGTAAGGAACATTCTTCCCACTGATCACCAATGTAAGGAACATTCTTCTCACTGATCACCAATGTAAGGAACATTCTTCTCACTGATCACCAATGTAAGGAGCATTCTTCCCACTGATCACCAATGTAAGGGACATTCTTCTCACTGATCACCAATGTAAGGAACATTCTTCCCACTGATCACCAATGTAAGGAGCATTCTTCCCACTGATCACCAATGTAAAGGGCATTCTTCTCACTGATCACCAATGTAAGGAACATTCTTCCCACTGATCACCAATGTAAGGAGCATTCTTCCCACTGATCACCAATGTAAGGAACATTCTTCTCACTGATCACCAATGTAAGGAACATTCTTCCCACTGACCACCAATGTAAGGAACATTCTTCCCACTGATCACCAATGTAAGGAACATTCTTCTCACTGATCACCAATGTAAGGGACATTCTTCTCACTGACCACCAATGTAAGGAACATTCTTCCCACTGATCACCAATGTAAGGGGCATTTTTCCCACTAATGTATTATAGATATAGTATGTAGTGGCCATAACCCGCTGCAGGGCGGGCTTGACTGAATGGGCTTACCGGTTACCTTATCTTGGCCTGCTCCTCCACATCTAGGGGTTCCCAGGGTTGATACCCAACGACTTGTACACTGACACAGATGAAGTCCTTTCAAAAGATTTTATTTTGTAGTAGAACTTTCACAAAACACAGTCTCTCATGGGAACAGAGGGCACGGGTGAAGAACTTGGGTACCTTGAACTGCAGGTTTAGCAAAGTCTCTATTTCCACCCAGAGAGTAGCCACTCGCAGCTGGGTACTTCAAGGCTGAACAGACCTCTAGCCAGAGATCATGACAGTCAGCACGTTGACTCAAAACTGGAAGCAATCCTATGTAACGTGTACAAGTTGTAACTAAAGGTGAACAGGAACCTTTTCCTCAGTACCTGGAATGTTTCCCGTCTCCTCAATGGTACTGGAAAAGCGTGAATTCGTCAATGTTGACTCAAACGTGAACAATCAACTGAAGATGAACAGGAACCTTTTTCCAACTGTACCTGGAACGTTTCCCACTTCTTTTCTGGTACTGGAAAAGTGGGGACTCATCAATGTCCTTCCCAACTTAGTAACCAGGCACTTCTCAGGATGCCACTTGCCGGCCCTCCTCCGAAGAGTCCTCCCCCGGTCACTTCCACGAGCTGGGGTGTCCCTCCAAGCTGAGAGGACACCCGGACACTCTGAATCCTCCCTCAGTTACAGCGCCTCGGACCAACCGGTTCTGAGACTCGGGAACAGACGGATCCCTACCCCATACCAGACGGGTCTATCAGGGGCCACTAACAGGAACATGCTGCGGGATGTCCGACACCCCGCGACCGGAACCCCTCATGGGGCTACCCCGGTCCTGGAACCAGAACAGACCACACGTTTCACGAACAACTCTGGAACCCTGAACACGTGACCCACACCTGCTTAAAGGGATTGTAAAGTGAATTAAAAAAATAAAATAAAATAACAAACATGTTATACTTACCTCCACTGTGCAGCTCGTTTTGCACAGAGTGGCCCCGAACTTGCTCTTCTGGGGTCCCTCGGCAGCTGTCTCTGCTTCCTCCCGCAGGTGCTTCTCACGTTCATGCGAGCTCCCTCGCATGGTGAGAAGCATCTGCGGGCGCGCTCCCGTGATACAGCCGGCGGCTATAGCCTCTCGCTGTATCACACGGCCCCGCCCCCGGCGCTCTGCGTCAGTGGATGTGATTGACAGCAGCGCGAGCCAATGGCTGCGCTGCTTTCCATCAATCCACTCCAGCCAATCAGCAGCCAGGCTGAACAGTGGAAAGGACGTCGGGGGACGAGCGCGGGACTTTCCAGGGGTGAGGTAAGTAAAACGGGGGGCTGGGGGCGCTGGCACTGTCAGATGTTTTTTCACCTTAATGCATAGAATGCATTAAGGTGAAAAAACATTTACCTTTACAACCCCTTTAAGTACCCCTTCCCAGACTCCTCAGCGGGCCCGGCACTCCCGCTGATTGGCTCCAATAGGGAAATACCGAAACATCCAACCAGGCCTGGTTCTAGCCTGTCATGGGCACCTCACCATTCACATGACCAGGCAGAACTTCAAACATGGCCTGGCCAGACTGGTGGTAAGCCTTACCTACACAATTAACCCTCAGAACCGTAGGGTCCTGAGGCAAAAACTAAATTTACAATGCGTGTGACATTTGGTCTCAAAAGTCATCCACTACAAGTATATATAGTATATTTTAGCAGGGATTCCCTGAGACTGGAAAGTTATTTTAAGGTTTACATTTGTCTAGAAAATGTTGAGAAAGGCTGATCTAGCCCTTTCCTCCTCCACCTTAAGCCAGCCTTACTGTGTGCCATTTTGTGGTTGCAGGAAAGAAAATCACTTGATACCCCCCATCAACTCAACACAGTCAGTTTTGATGGGGGAATCCCTCCCACAGAGTCATTGTGTTCTGATCAGGAGAACACACAGTGATTACTGCTAGGGGCAATAGCTAGGTAGCAATAATCACATGAATAATCTCACGGGCTGGTTGTACCCAAATTGATCGATTGATCAACTTGGGTACAATCAGCTTGCCCATACATGGTTTGAATCTCGGTCGCTCCCTGCTGAACCGGCTGAGATTCGAACCGTCTATGGCTGGCTTTACTGTTTACTGACCCACCCCTTTCAGTCATCTGATTCAGCTCTTCCAATCATGGAGGCTCAGCATCACGTGTGGGTGTTACCTAGGAAGGTAGGTTATTTTGGCAGTGAGATAAAGGCTATTGAGAATATCAAAGAAACAACTGAAAGCCATACTCAGCCAAAAAAATGCTCCACCGATACCGGAAATATCACTTTTGGGTGGTCTGGCCATTTTATGATTGGGCGGCACTTCTGGGAAATCCTATTTACAAACAAATTCTCGATTTCTCGACCCCCTTCTTCCCGTCTGTGTCGCACACACTGTTACATTTTCCCCCCACGTAGCTCACACAAAACGCATACACATTTCATGGAAATATTCTTGGAGATTGCAGGAAAACTCATAAATATGCTAATGGATTCTTCTACGACCAGCAGCGGGGAGTTCTGCTGCCTCCATTTTCATTATATTAACATGTAATAAATATCCAACGTTAAAGTGAACCTGTAGTCTGAGAAAACCCATTAAACTAAGATTAGCTTATGAGCGATACGTTGTCCGGCGGTACCTTTTTAGGGTCTATTCACACGTGTGCTTTGTGACAAGGGCGTGTTACTATAATGCTTAGCACCCGCACCTGTTCTAAGTGGGTTGCAACACCGTGAGAGCCAAACTAAAGGCAGAGATACTTAAAGCGGGGTTCCACCCTAAAGTGGAACTTCCGCTCATCGGAAACCCTCCCCCCCTCCGATGTCACATTTGGCACCTTTCAGGGGGGAGGAGGGTGCAGATACCGGTCTAAGACAGGTATTTGCACCCACTTCCAGGCATAGACTCCCACGGGAGTCTATGCCGTTTCCTGTCCCGCCGTGCTGTCTGCTAGGACACACACGGGTCCCAGAGACAGCACGGACCATTCCTAGTGCGCTGCGCGACTCGCGCATGCGCAGTAGGGAACCGGGAAGTGAAGCCGCAACGCTTCACTTCCTGATTCCATCACCTACAATGGCGGCGGCAGCAGCCGAGACCTGAACGATCGATCGGTCTCGGCTGCCGACATCGCTGGACCCCGGGACAGGTGAGTGTCTATTTATTAAAAGTCAGCAGCTGTAGCATTTATAGCTGCTGGCTTTTAATATTTTTTTTGTAGGTGGAATTCCTCTTTAAAGCGGGAGTAAACCCGCTGACGTTTTTTTTTTCTGATCTGTAAGGGAAAAGTCATTATGAAATACTTACCTTAGAACGAGGCCCCGACATCTCCAACGATCCACGCCCAGGGAGCTGACATGTTCCCTCGGCGTGTCTTTTCCGGGTATCGCGGCTCCGGCGCCGTGAGTGGCCGAAGCCGCGATATCGTCACTCCCGCGCATGCGTGCGGGAGATTTCTTTCCGGCAGGGTCCGGCGTCTGCCGGTGTTCTGACACAAAGTGTCTGCCTATCGGATAGTGACTGGGCCGTACTGCGCAGGAGCAGCGCTTGTGCAGTACGGGGGCCAAGGAGAAGCCGAACATCTCCGAAGAAGAAGATTCCAGGTTGAAGCCCCACCATCCAAGTGGACATAGGGTTGCAGATAGTAAGAGGGCCCCTCGCGGGCTTGCTTCGCTCGCCATGCTTCGGGCATGGCCTCGCTTTGCTCGCCATGTTTCGGGCACAGCCTTGCTTCACTCGGCTCTTTTATATTCTAACTCTATGTCCACTTGGATGGTGGGGCTTGAACCTGGACACAGTGCGCAGGCGCTGTTCTTCTTCGGAGATGTTTGGCTTCTCGGTGAACACTATGTGATGGGGGACAGTATATGATAGGACACCGGACTTTCAGCCGGGAATCCCCTGTGAGCATGCGCTGCAGTCAGCGGCACACTGCGAGGGGGATATCTCCTAAACCATACAGGTTTAGGAGATATTTTTTTTACCTACAGGTAAGCCTTATTATAGGCCTTATTATAGGCTTACTTGTAGGTAAAAGTTATAAAAAAAGACTATACAACCGTTTTAACTCTGTGCCAATGGTGCCACGCCCACGAGGTACCCGGCCAGCATCTCCCCTAAGCCCCTGTACACACAGTCAGAAATTCAGATGGAAAAAGTCAGATCTGACAATGTCGTCGGATAATCCGACCGTGTGTGGGCTCCATCGGACTTTTTCCGTCGGAATGTCCGACTAACAAAGTTTGAGAGCTGGATATAATATTTTCCGACAACATGATCCGATCGGACTTTGTCCGATTGTTTGTAGAGGATTCCAATCTGAGAAAGTGCCACGCATGCTCAGATCAAATTACGAGACCAAATCTATTGGCTACTAGCCTGAACGTAGTCCAGTCGTAACGAACGAACGAACGTCATCACGTTCCGAACAATCGGATTTTCTGACAACTTTGTCTGACCGTGTGTATGCAACACAAGTTTCGGACAAAATCCGTCAGAAAAAATCAGACGGATTTTGTTGTCGGAATGTCCGACCGTGTGTACAAGGGCTAAGTCCTGCAAGCAGTATCTTTCGCCCCTGCCATTGAAATCAATGGGCACCGCCGCTGAAGCGTCTGCAAAGCGATTCGGCAGCGGCACTTTGCGAGTGCTTTTAACACTTTATTCGGCCGCCAGCAGGGGTGAAAATTGCCCCGCTAGCGGCCGTAAATCGGCTCCATAACAGCAGTAAAGCGTCACTAAAATTAGCGCCACTAACGCTTTTTCCTTACTACAGACAACGCATTAAGGTAAAAAAAACATTTGGAACCATTTTAAGGCTGGGTTCACACTGCCGCATGGAGCGGCTCACAGCAGGGGGGTCCGGTGCGTCCCCGTTCACCGTTTCAGGTCCGATTTCAGTCCGAATGTTTGGCTGAAATTGGACCTGAAACGGACTAGAAGACGTGCAACAACCTGTTCAAGTCGCACCAGAGCCGCTCCAGAGATGTGTGAACCTGCTCCATAGAGAACCGGTCACAATCTCCTGACATGCATATTGGATTGCGGGGAAACCCGCATCCAAGTCGCAATAGTGCAAACCCAGCCTGAGGCTCCATTCACACTCTCTGGCACTCGAGCAGCATCAAATCAGTGCAGGTACCTATTCAAAGTTGCATCGTTCCGAATGTATGCCATTGAAAACAGCGGGCTGCGACTTATCATGCAACTTTTCCGGCAGGGTCCGGCGTCTGCCGGTGTTCTGACACAAAGTGTCCGCCTATTGGATAGTGTCCGGGCTGTACTGCGCAAGCGCAGTACGGGGGACAAGGAGAAGCCAAACATCTCCGAAGAAGAAGAATCCAGGTTGAAGCCCTACCATGCAAGTGCACATAGGGTTGCAGATAGTAACAGCGGTCTGCGACTTATCATACAACTTTGTGTCCAAAGTCGCATGATAAGTCGCAACCCATTGTTTTCAATGGCAACTGTTCGGACTTTAAAAAGGTACCTGCACTGCTTTGATGCGACTCGAGTCTTTGGAGTCGCACAAGTGTGAACGGAGCCTGAACGGACTCTTTGCTGTTGCACAAACTGCTGAAAGGCCGTACCGCCACGTTTTAACTTGACCCCGCACGTGGCATTCCGCCCAGTTACTGGTAGGAACATTGGACTGTAGGCTTCTTCTGAAGCGGAGTGTGATAGGAGTGTCTGTAAATGTGTACAATAATGGAAGTCACCATTGGGAGAGCCGTCTCTCAGGTACGAGATCCGAGTCCAAAGACAAGCAAACAGCCGGCTTCCACTGGTAAATACTGGTGTAATTAGCTGATCCCGCGCTCATGCATTGTTAATCACAGAGACATAATCTGCACGTTTAGAGATGCTTGGCATATGTTATCAGTTCTGTTTCTCCGTCACTTATCACAAAATATGCAGATTGTATTTCTGTCTTTATGCAGCTGCCAATAATACTCACTCGTTAAGTCGAGAAGAAAAGATTCGCCGTGTCTGACTGCAAAGGAGTTAAAGGGATCTCGTCGTGTTTTCCAGTTTGGCGTCTTCCAATACTATGATTAAAGCAGAACTCCGGGCAAACAGCTATCTAATGTACACAGTTTAACCACTAAGTTCAATACCGGGCACTTTGCCCCCTTCCTGCCCAGGCCAATTTTCAGCGCAGTCGCACTTTGAATGACAATTGCGTGGTCGTGCCACACTGTACCCAAACACATTTTTTTATCATTTTGTTGCCACAAATAGAGCTTTCTTTTGGTGGTATTTGATCACTACTGGGGTTTTTATTTTTTGCGCAACAAATAAAAAAAGACCGTAAATTTTGAAAAAAAAAAAAAAGTTTTTTTCTTTGTTTCTGTTATAAAATGTTGTAAATAATTAAGTGTTCTCCTTCACTGATGGCCACTGATGAGGCTGCACTGATGGGCACTGATAAGGGGGCACTGATGAGGTGGCACCGACGAGGTGGCACTGATGGGCACTAATATGCAGCACTGACAAGGTGGCACTGATGGGCACTGATGAGGTGGCACTGATGGGCACTAATGTGCAGCACTAGGGTTGCCACCTCATCCCTTTAAATCTGAACACATATGAATTACACAGGTTCTGAGGCTAATTTAATGCAGATAATGCACCAAGTGAGTTTAATTACCACCTTAATCAGCCACAGAACCTGTGTAATAATATGTGTTTGGTTTTAAAGGGATGAGGTGGCAACCCTAGGTGGCCCTGATGGGCACTAATATGCAGCACTGATGGGCACTGATAAGGCGGCGCTGATGGGCACTGATAGGTGGCATTGGTATGCAGCACTGATGGGCATTGATAGGCGGCACTGATGGGCACTCATAGGTGGCACTGATGGGCACTGAAAGGCTGCACTGATGGGTACTTATTGGTGGCACTGATGGGCACTGATAGGTCGGCACTGATGGACACTTATGGATATCACTGATAAGGAGACACTGTCAGGCATTAGTCAAGTCAAGTCAAGCTTTATTGTCATTCTACTACACGTAAGAACATACAGTAGAACGAAATGTCGTATCTCACAGGGCCACTCACAGGGCTACGGTGCTACATAAAGGGGGCCCACGGTGCTACATACAGGGGCCCACGGTGCTACATACAGGGGCAGCACAGTGGTGTAGTGGTTAGCACTCTCACCTAGCAGTAAGAAGGGTTGCTGGTTCAAATCCCAACCACAACACTACCTGCCTGGAGTTTGCATGTTTTCCCTGTGCCTGCGTGGGTTTCCTCCGGGTACGCCGGTTTCCTCCCACACTCCAAAGACATGCAGGTAGGTTAATTGGCTTCTGTCCAAAATTGGCCCTAGTATATGAATGGGGACCTTGGATTGTGGGCTCCTTGAGGGTAGGGACTGATGTGAGCAATGTACAGGGATAGGGACAATTGTAGGCACTCACTCAGGTTGGACTGGGGTCTTTGTTCAACCTTACTAACTATGAAACTATAATTATAAATAAATATACAAAGAATAAAAAACACCAATAAAAAAAACCCCATACACTTCTGGGAACTACGTAACTGTACATATACTATATGTTTCCAAAAGTCTTTGTAGCAGCAAGTGTGTATAAAAGTGTCTAGTGCATATTCAACATTAAAAATGAGGGGACGTGAGACCTTCCTGGTCACAATTTATAGGTTGTAGAAGAGGTTTCAAAGAGGATTGGAGTTGAGGGCTCCCACAGCCTGGGGGAAATTTTAGTGATGGGCACTGACTGGCACCATTTGTGAACACTGATTGGCATTGATTTTGGCACAGATTGGCATCCCTGGTGGCCATGGGTGGCATACCTGTTGGTCATCAGTGGTGGCAATCCCTGGTGGTGCTAGTGGTATCCCTGGTGGTTTGAAGTGGTCATCCTCGAGAGGTCTGCTCTGATAATTAATCAGCACCCCCCCCCCCCCCCCCCCGACATGAGAGCAGCCGATTGGCTCTCCTCTACTCACATCTGACAGAGCCGATGCAGGGCTTTTCCTGTTAACACTGTGATCAGCTGCAATTGGACACGGCTGATAACGTGGTAAAGAGCCTCTGTCAGAGGCTCTTTACCGAGATCGGTGTTGCGGGGTGTCAGACTGACATGCCGCATCACCGATCGCCGCGGGTGGCTCTGGCTGTTATCCTAAAAGACGTCATATGATGCCCAGTCAGGATAAAGGAAACCACCGCCCGGCCGTCATTCTGCTATAGGACCGGGGCGGGAAGTGGTTAAATACATATATGGGAGCTGCTTTACCTGCCAATGGATCTGTATTTCTGTCCATCCAGTACTGAGATTTACACAGCTCTGTCTGGCAGGGCAGAAGATTAGATTTTTTTTTTTCTCTGCTGACATCTCTTCCCTAGCCTGTTATGCTGCGTACACACGATCGGAATTTCCGGACATAAAAAGACAGATGAGAGCTTTTCATCGGAAAATGCGACCGTGTGTATGCTCCATCGGAATTTAGCTGTCCGAATTTCCGCCAGCCAAAAATTGATAGCATGTTCTCAAACTTTCTATCTGTAATTCCGATCGTGTGTATGCAATTCCGACACGCCAAAAATCACGCATGCTCAGATTCAACTACGAGACAGAAGCTATTGGCTACTGGCTATTGAACTTCCTTTTTCTAGTCCCGTCGTACGTGTTATACGTCGCCGTGTTCTAGACGATCGGAATTTGATGTGAGGGCAAGACAGCTTGAGCCGAACTCTGTTGGAATTCCGTCGGGAAAACCATCAGAGCTTTTTTCAGACGAGAATTCGGATCGTGTGTATGCGGCATGACTGGACAGTGATAGGAGAAGCAGCAGAATGATGAGCTCATCTCTCTGTCACTTTGCTCTCTCCTCCTATCAGGATCTCCCATATATACATTACGCAGGCAGGAACAGGATGAGCTTTCATTTCTTGTTACAGGCAAAAATAAAAAACTTTACTGAAAATAATTTTTTTCTTCCGAATCCAAAAGCCGAAATGGGTAATCAGGTTCAGAGTTCTCGAAACAGAATTCTCCAATTTGTGTTTTTGGTTCTCGGGAATCGAATATTTGACTCAAGCTGTCTGTTTACTTCCTGCCCGCAACCTCGACGGCTCCGACGCCCACCTGAGAATGTTGTCGATTTAAAGGTTCAGCGACCGCCATCATTCCAGGACAACCCAGAGCAATGCATTTGCTATTTAGTTAGCGGCTAAGCAAGTGATGATTAGTAATGAAACGTAGTGGGTTTGGCTTGTAGATCAAAGCTGCTTCTCTTCGGAAGAGAAGTGATAATTAAAACGACCTTTCGTGTCTGACCGCCGATCACCCCGTGCTGGGAGAGCCCTCGTTTTTTTTTCAGATGATGTTTTGACACGAACAGAAATTTTGACGGGTGTGCGCCTCTGGAAGACTTTCCAAAACTCAACGCCAATTAAATAAAAATATAAAAAAATGCTGTTTTTAGGCAGGTTTAAAGTATTATTAAACCCAATCTAAAAAAAAAAAAAAATAAAAAAAAAAAAGATTTTTACTTTCATAAGTAAAGTGAGTGATCCTCTATATATATCTATAGATAGCAATGTCTGATTGTATGTGCCCAAATGTATATGTTACATAGTTACATAGGTAGTCAGGTTGAAAAAAGACACAAGTCCATCCAGTTCAACCACAAAATAGCTCTTGACCGGTGTAGTTCATATGTCCCCAACCTTCTTAAGCCGCGTACACACGAGCGGACTGTATGGCCTACTTAGTCCGTTGAAACACATTTCAGCGGACAGTCCGCTCGTGTGTGGGCTTCAGCGGACTTTTTCAGCGTGCAGTCTGGCGTACTAAGTATTTCGGAATTTCCGTAATTCTGTCCGTCATACTTTGATTTCAGCGGACAATCCGCTCGTCAGTAGGCTAGTTCGACGGACTAAGAATGGCGCATGCTCAGAAAGGATTTACATGGCGGAAGGTTGCATTGCTGTGTATTGGACTTCCTATTTCTAGTCCCGTCGTACGTGCTGTACACGTCATCGCGCAAGCTTTCGACGGACTGTTTGTGCATCCGTGTGTGGTCAAGTCCGTTCATTCGAAAGTAGGACGGACTGTCCGTCGGATTGTATGACGGACTAAGTAGGCCATACAATCCGCCCGTGTGTACGCGGCTTTAGACTGCCCAATGTTAAAACCAGTGGCGTCACTAGGGGGTGGCTTTTGGGGCTTTAGCCCCGAATCTGGGGCCTATAGCCCCGAGTCTCTGAAGGGGTCCCCAAGAAGAGGGGAGGTTCTCTGGGGACCCTGATGTAATTTGGGGTCTCTCTGGGGACCCTGATGCAAGGGGGAGGCTCTCTGGGGACACTGATTTTAAGTGGGGGGCTCTCTGGGGACTCTGATGCAAGGGGGAGGCTCTCTGGGGACCCTGATTTTAAGGGGGAGGCTCTCTGGGACCCTGATTTAAAAGGGAGGCTCTCTGGAGACCCTAATGTAAGGGGGGCTCTCTGGTAACCCTGATGTAAGTGGGGGGCTCTCCGGGAACCCTGATGCATGGGGGAGGCTCTCTTGAGACTCTGTTTAAGAGGGAGGCTCTCTGGGGACCCTAATGTAAGGGGGGCTCTCTGAGAACTCTGATGTAAAGAGGAGGCTCTCTGGGACCCTGATTTAAAAGGGAGGCTCTCCGGGGACCCTAATGTAAGGGGGGCTCTCTGGTAACCCTGATGTAAGTGGGGGGCTCTCTGGGGACCCTGATGCATGGGGGAGGCTCTCTTGAGACTCTGATTTAAGAGGGAGGCTCTCTGGGGACCCTAATGTAAGGGGGGCTCTCTGAGAACTCTGATGTAAAGAGGAGGCTCTCTGGGACCCTGATTTAAAAGGGAGGCTCTCTGGGGACCCTAATGTAAGGGGGGCTCTCTGGTAAGCCTGATGTAAGTGGGGGGCTCTCTGGGGACCCTGATGCATGGGGGAGTCTCTCTTGAGACTCTGATTTAAGAGGGAGACTCTCTGGGGACCCTAATGTAAGGGGGGCTCTCTGAGAACTCTGATGTAAAGAGGAGGCTCTCTGGGGACCCTGATGTAAGGGGGGGCTCTCTGGGGACCCTGATGTAAGGAGGATGCTCTCTGGGGACCCTGATGTAAGGGGGGCTCTCAGAGGACCCTAATGTAAGGGTGGCTCTCTGGGGACTCTGATATAAGGAGGAGGCTCTCTGGGGACTCAGATGTAAGGGGAGGCTCTCTGGGGACTCTGATGTAAGGGTGGCTCTCTGGGGACCCTGATGTAAATGCGTGGCTCGCTGGGGTTATATATACACACACACACACACGTATATTACTGTATATACATGTGCATGCCCGCCAAAGCGTATTACTTTCTTTACTATGCTGCTATGGGCTCTAGTCCCAGATCTTTTGTAGACCTAGCAACGCCCCTGGTTGTAGACCTAGCAACGCCCCTCTCAGTCTGTTGGTCTTTGACGGCACCCCAAACTTCACATTTCTTCCACCACCACACTGCGGGATCTTTTTCCATGATAGGCCTCCAGCCGTACCACCAGCTCAGAGACAACCCCCTTCCCGTAGTGCAACCATTCTGGAATACATTCTGGAATACATTCTGGAATACACCAGAGAGGCACATGCTACCGATGAGCCCCCCAACACTTCCACTCGTATGTTTTCTGACACCATGAAAGACCAAAAACACAAAGACCTACCGAATCACGTTTTTTAGATTTCTCCAGTTGCGCCATGCATATTGCTCCCAATTCCCCCCGTAATAACACTACAGATGTCGGAACTGGAGAAATTGTTGAGATCTTCGGAGGGAGGTGGAACACTTTCTAATATCTATAATATGTTGGCAGTTCTGGATACGTCTAAAGTATCTCAACCATTTAAGACATGGAAGAAGGATATTCCAACTCTGGCTGACGATGATTAGGAGGAGGGTATCCAGCAATATTTACCTTTGATGGTTTCAGCCAGAGATAGATAAACTCAATTAAAGTTTATACACTGTGCCTATTACTCCCCAGTGCGCTTGGCGAGAATCTATCCCGGTAGATCGGCAATATGTCCCAAATGTGGTTTGGATGGTGCAGGTTTCTTCCATGTAGTCTGGTCCTGCCCCAAAATAGAAGAGTACTGGAAGGTAATCCTCGAAGATATTAACTCTATAGGGCAAATAAAGGTCCCATATAGCCCTATCCCTCTTCTGTTAGGTATCTGTAACTCCCTTGAGGCCCCTCAAAGGAAAAAATTATTTGTCTTCTACACATCCTTCTATGTTAGAAAGGCAATTCTTCTAAGATGGAACCAAACTCAACCCCCAGACAGGTAACTTTGGATGTCCCTAATAAATACTGCCCTACCTCTCTATAAATTAACTTACTTAGGGAGAAATTGTCTGAAAAAATTCAATAAAATCTGGGCGCCCTGGGTGGAGGCGCGGGAACTGACCCTGGAGTAGGAACCGACAGCCCTTTATCCCCCATATCCACTTGACACCAAAGACTGTATTAATTACCGTTGACCTCTCTCTGGTAGATAGGTAATAAAAAAACCTGATTGATCCTGCAGAACCCGCTTGTATTTTTTATAGCTTAATATAGCTTAAGATTTTTATTATGAGGGTGGCTACACTGGCTTTCTATGGCCTCGCTGTATGTGGGATGTAGCCACCCTTCCTCTGCACATTACTGCTATAGACTACATTTTTCCCCTCCCTTCCTTCTGCCTTAGGGGTGAGGATTCCTCCATTTTGAAGCTCAGGGTGAAGACGGCCATAATCCTTCATGTCGTTGAACAACATTTTATGAGGTTAGAATGGAAACCTTTGCCCCGACCCCAGTGCCAGAATGTGGTAGAATGGAAGCCTTTGCCCCGGCCCTAGTGCCAGAATGTGGTAGAATGAAAACCTTTGCGACGGCCCCAGTGCCAGAATGTGGCAGAATGAAAACCTTGGCCCCGGGCCCAGTGCCAGAATGTGCTAGAATGGAAACCTTTGCCCCGGCCCCAGCGCCAGAACGTTGTAGAATGGAAACCTTTGCCCCGGCCCCAGTGCCAGAATGTGGTAGAATGGAAACCTTTGCCCCGGCCCCAGTGCTGGAATGTGGTAGAAGGGAAACCTTTGCCCGGCCCCAGTGCCAGAATGTGGTAGAATGAAAACATTTGCCTGGCCCCAGTGCCAGAATGTGTCAGAATGGAAACTTTTGCCCGGCCCCAGTGCGAGAATGTGGTAGAGTGGAAACCTTTGCCCCGGCCCCAGTGCGAGAATGTGGTAGAGTGGAAACCTTTGCCCCGGCCCCAGTGCCAGAATGTGGTAGAAAGGAAAAATTTCCCCCCAGCCCCAGTGCCAGAATGTGGTAGAAAGGAAACATTTGCCCCGGCCCCAGTGCCAGAATGTGGTAGAAAGGGAAAATTTCCCCTGGTCCCAGTGCCAGAATGTGGTAGAATGGAAACCTTTGCCGGCCCCAGTTCCAGAATGGGGTAGAATGGAAACCTTTGCCCCGGCCCCAGTGCCAGAATGTGGTAGAATGGAAACATTTGCCCCAGTGCCAGAATGCGGTAGAATGGAAGCCTTTGCCCCGGCCCCAGTGCCAGAATGTGGTAGAATGGAAACATTTCCCCGGCCCCAGTGCCAGAATGTGGTAGAATGGAAACCTTTGCCCAACCCCAGGTCCAGAATGTGGTAGAATGGAAACCTTTGCCCTGGCCCCAGTGCCAGAATGTGGTAGAATGGAAACCTTTTCCCTGGCCCCAGTGCCAGAATGTGGTAGAATGGAAACCTTTGCCCCGGCCCCAGTGCCAGAATGCGGTAGAATGGAAACCTTTTCCCCGGGCCCCAGTGCCATAATGCGGAGGAATGGAAACATTTGCCCCAGCCCCAGTGCCAGAATGTGGAAGAATGAAAACCTTTGCCCCGGCCCCAGTGGCAGAATGTGGTAGAAAGGAAAAATTTCCCCCCGGCCCCAGTGCCAGAATGTGGTATAAAGGAAACATTTGCCCCGGCCCCAGTGCCAGAATGTGGTAGAAAGGGAAAATTTCCCCTGGTCCCAGTGCCAGAATGTGGTAGAATGGAAACCTTTGCCGGCCCCAGTTCCAGAATGGGGTAGAATGGAAACCTTTGCCCCGGCCCCAGTGCCAGAATGTGGTAGAATGGAAACATTTGCCCCAGTGCCAGAATGCGGTAGAATGGAAGCCTTTGCCCTGGCCCCAGTGCCAGAATGTGGTAGAATGGAAACATTTCCCCGGCCCCAGTGCCAGAATGTGGTAGAATGGAAACCTTTGCCCAGCCCCAGTTCCAGAATGTGGTAGAATGGAAACCTTTGCCCCGGCCCCAGTGCCAGAATGTGGTAGAATGGAAACCTTTTCCCTGGCCCCAGTGCCAGAATGTGGTAGAATGGAAACCTTTGCCCCGGCCCCAGTGCCAGAATGCGGTAGAATGGAAACCTTTTCCCCGGGCCCCAGTGCCATAATGCGGAGGAATGGAAACATTTGCCCCAGCCCCAGTGCCAGAATGTGGTAGAATGAAAACCTTTGCACCGGCCCCAGTGCCAGAATGCGGTAGAATGGAAACCTTTGCCCCGGCCCCAGTGCCATAATGCGGGGGAATGGAAACATTTGCCCCAGTGCCAGAATGTGGTAGAATGGAAACAATTGCCCCGGCCCCAGTACCAGAATGCGGTAAAATGGAAACATTTGCCCCGGCCCCAGTAAGAATATTGAGTGCATTGAGGATGTTGTGTAAAGAGAAGGATTATCTGTCAGGGCTTCTGTTTACTCCCTATTCTCTCCTGGCACTTTACTGACACCAAATGTCAGGGAAAATCACTAGTTCCAACCTGTGAATTCAGGCTATTGCAATCCCTTTTAAGCTTTTAATTAGCCTGTAATAGCCTTTTAGCGTCTAGTGCACCTGATTCTGTGTTGTCAAGCTGAAGGAGAGATCGGAGATCCTAATAATAGTGTCCTTTAGGTCACCAGAGTGCATGTAATGTAGACATAAGTGTTTGTGTATATACATTAGCAGCTTGGGGAATATAGAACCCAAAGCAATTAGTCATTAGCAGCCTTCCTATCCTGACTCAGCAGATGGAAGCAGACGAGGGTTGCTGAGGTCAGGCGTGCACAGGCAGAAATATGAAAAGTCAGAGACAAGACATACATGCTCATTAAGGCTTAAAGCTGAACGCCCGACTTCCCTTCAGTCTGTACCGGCTCCTCTCCTGGGCTGAAATGGCTTGCACTAGGGTTGCCACCTGTCCGGGATTCACCAGTTCGGGTTTGGAATAATACGTCCGGGTTTCAGACTGCCTGAAACCCGGACACATTATTCAGACCCGCCTATGGCTTCCCAGCAGGGTTGCTGGCTGCAGTTGTCTAAGCTGAGAGTGACTGTTACATTCTTTCACACTGTCCAAAGCCAACACTAACAATACCCCCCCCCCCCCCCCCCCAAACAGGGCCGTCTTTAATATTGATTGGACCCTGGGAAAACATTTTCTTGGGCCCCCCTACATGCAATTTCGCTCTCCACATTGAGACATACAATAAATAGCAGCTAGACTCAAAATCAGTTTACTGAATGAGATCAGGCAACGATTGCTATTTGTTGCCAGAGGTTACAGTGTATCATTACCGCTCCCTGACTGGCTTCTAGAGGTTACAGCACACATTATGGGTCACTGTTTATTTTCTAGAGGTTACAGCACATGATTTCTGCTTGTTGATTGGTTTCTAGAGATTACTGTGCATCAATACTGCTCACTGCTTGGTTGCTAGAGGTTACTGGACATCTATACCACCCACTGATTGGTTCCTAGAGGTTACTGCATATCCTTACTGCTCAATGACTGGTTGCTAGAGGTTACAGTACATCATCTCCCCACTGCATGCACACCATGGACTGGGGAGGTGAGGGGACCCATCAGTAGACAGAAAACTCCTAGGAATCCTAGGACTCCTGGGATCAGTGGCCGCGCTGGGGGAGGGGGCATTTGGATCAGTGGCAGTGGGGTGGGGGGGGTGGGATTAGTTAGGAGGCAGTACACTGTGGAAAATTCTGAATCATCTAGAGCAAAGCTTGGCAGCATTAGTAACAGAACTTCACACTGAGATATCGGGACACAGCACGGGACTAAAACTTCAAGGGATAAGGGAATTTTAACTGGGATAGTTGGCAAGTATGACGCAGCTGCTTTGGGCCCCACAATAATGATGGGGCCTAGGGCAGCTGCCCCTTTTGCCCTGCCTTAAAAATGGTCCTGCCCCCAAACACACACACACACAGGAAAGGAGGGGGAGAGAGGGCTCAATCTGCACCTCTTCCTCCCACCCCTACCTCTCTGTGTCTGCCCACACTTCAATCCCCGGCTCTGAGCCTCAGAAAAGGAAAGTTGGGGGCTGGAAATTTGATGTCCAGCATCCTCAGATACATCTGGATGAGAGGTGCTGACTGCCAAGGGTTGAGTGAGCTCACCATCCATCCCTGTCTGTGACTGAAGTCTCCCCCCTTCTCTCTCAGGGTTCTCAGAGCACCCCTTACATCAGAGTTCCCCTTTACACCAGAGGCCACAGTGTTTCCCCCCTTACATCAGAGTCCTCTCCGTACATCAGAGTCCCCCCCCCCTTAAATCCAGGTTCTCAGAGCACCCCTTACATCAGAGTTCCCCTTTACACCAGAGGCCACAGTGTTCCCCCCTTACATCAGAGTCCTCTCCGGAGATCAGAGTTCCCCCCCTTAAATCAGGGTTCTCAGAGCATCCCATATGTTAGAGGCCCTTACATCAGAGTCTGCAGAGTCCCCCCTTACAGTGTAAGGGAGTTCGGATGTAAAAGGGGAACTCTGTGGACTCTGATGTAAAGGGGAACTCTTGTTATTAACTTCATATGATTAGAAATGTTATTTAATAGCAAAATATATGTATAGTTTATAATATAAAAATAAATTGCGGTCCGCCGCTAAAGTGTTCGCGTTTGACTTGAAGAAAAGGTGGCACCCCTAGCTTGCACTGATTTGGCTGCACACTGTGAGCTTCTCACAATGTGCGGCAAGTCAGACAGAGACCGCCTTATTTTCTGTCTGGAGGACATCCAACATAAGCTAGCCCTCGGCTATTTTTTTTAAACGCTTCTAAAAGCAAACGCGGTAAAATGCGCACAACTGAAAATATTAAAAGTTTAGCTCATGTGCCTACCAGTAAGAAGCTCCAACATTATAAGCTTCTTTCACAGAAAGGCTTGGAGTTTTTTTCTGAAATGATAATAGCGTTGCATCCATTTAGATACAAGCAATGCTTAGCGGAGTCGTTCTTTAGAGGTTTTGTTATTTTAAATAATTCACGCAACAGCGGGTCTCTCGGCTTCTTCAACCGGTACAGGCTCAGACCTCCTCTCCCCTCCCGCGTCTGAAGAGCAGACTGAACTACGAGCATGATCGGTATACAAATAAGTGGCTTGCTAATAAAGACTCCCTCAGCCAGAAAGGATCGATAGCCAGTATTCCCCGGTGACCACCAGCCTGCTTGCAATGAATTCACTCGCCTTTATTGTAACCAATTGCAATCCAAGTACATTTGTCAATCAATAAAACAATAGAGTTACGTTTTATTTCAACAGACTCGGCAGCTGATGACATTTTTGCTTGGCTATCAAAGTGCACCTGTCATCATTCACAGGGAAAACAGCTGTTTGTTTATGATGGTCCGGTTGGCCCGTTTGGCAGGCATAAGCTTACCGCATATATTTTTATAGGGAAATTGTAAATTGCTACCTCACGCTTGACTAACTATGGAAAAGCTCTGGGGTCATCCTAACACACAATTCGGGGCGTTCAGACTCTGAATTTTGACTTTAAAGCGGGAGTTCAGCCGTTTTTTTTTTTTTTTAAAAGTCAGCAGCTACAAATACTGCAGCTGCTGACTTTTAAAATAAGGACACTTACCCGCCCAGCGCGCCCGCGATGTTGGCACCCGAAGCCGATCTCTCGATCGTCTCTCGGGTGCTGCCGCCGCCATCTTGGGTATGGGAATCAGGAAGTGGAGCCTTGCGGCTTCATTTTCCGGTTCCCTACTGCGCATGCGCGAGTCGCGCTGCGCAATAAGGATGGTCTCCGCTGTCTCTGGGATCCGTGTGTTTCCCAGCAGACAGCGGGGGACCCGCAGGAAGTGGCGTAAATATCCGCAGATTCTGCGGATATCTATGCCGGAAGCGGGTGCAGATACCTGTACTGTACAGGTATCTGCACCCCCCTCCCCCCTGAAAGGTGCCAATTGTGGCGCCGGGGGGGGGAGGGTTCCAATGAGCGGAAGTTCCACTTTAGGGTGGAGCTCCGCTTTAAATCTCAGAATTGTGTTTAATAAATTTTAGCATTGCCCAAACTTGTAATTTTGGAATTCTGACCTTTAATCTCAGAATTCTGAGTTTCAAACACAATTGTGTTTAATAAATTTTAGCATGGCCCAAACCTGTAACTCGTTTTGTTCCAAACAAGTTTTATTTGGCGATTCAAACTCCAAATTCTAATATTTAATCTCAGAATTCTGACTTTCAAACTCAGGATTCTGATTTTTAATTTCATAATTCTGACTTTCAAACTCAGGATTCTGATTTTTAATTTCATAATTCTGAGTTTCAAACACAGAATTCTGGCATTCAAACTCAGAATTTTGACTTTCAAACTTAGAATTGTGTTTTAATAAATTTTAGCATGGCCCAAACGTGCAATCTTAGAATTCTGACTTTGAAACTCAGAAGTCTGACTTAGTCAGAATTCTGACTTTCAAAGTCAGAATTGTGTTTAAAACATTTTAGGATGACCCCAGAGCTCTTCCATAACCGAGAACAAATCAGGTTGATGCTTTTAACCAAAAAAAAAGGAAGAAGTAAGGGCCAAATCAAATTCAAATAAAAGATTTCCTATCTAATAGGGAACACCTAGAAATGTCAGAACACTGAAGCCTCACGCAGACTGAACATTTAGCCCTGGTAGACAAGACTTCAACGTTTGGGAGCAGGCAGAAGGCATAGGTGCACAATACAAGCTCGCAGACTGCCTGCATTCCGGGCATTCTTCCATGGACTCAAACTGCCCCAAGCATTAGTACTAATCCAGCCCTGTTCAGTTGCAGCAGCTATCAGTCCCTGATAGAGTTTTGCAGGCTGTTGGCAGGGCTGGACGGTGTGCCTGCACCTAAACATCATCTCATGCATCAGGGCTAAACGCCCAGTGTGCATGAGGCCTGAAAGATTTACTTTTTGTCTTGAATTCCTCTATAAAAATAGAAGTGCGCTCCCTGTGCCTAGGCAATCCTGTGTATTGAGCCTCATCGTTGTATATCTGCAGTATGAGATCTAAGGCACTGCTGCCTCTGACTGCTCTTCTCACCAGATATGGTGTGGGGATTAAAGATGTCACTATTGTGATCGCTGTTCTCCTTGCTGGAGGGAAAGCTGTACCTGGGGACCTGCAGTGCAAGCATCTCCCTGCTTCTACTTCATTCATTAATTCTTTGGAAGTCTGCTTCTTTCACCTCTCCCACTACATACTGAATACCCCCCCCCCTAGTTATTTGATCAACAGTTATTTGGGAAAGGGGGTGGGTAGTCTTTTACATGAGAAAGCAAAGCCTCGATCCTCTAGCAAGATGGCCGTATCCAAAGCAGGACAAAGCTTGGAAAGTCAATAACTGGGAGAAGATCAGTGGTATAGGGACCACAAGCAATACCATTGACTAGCCCTCTCAGGTACTGACCTCAAAACTGTTTTTTTTTGTTTTTTTAATGGATTCTTAAAAACGTTGCTTGGATACCATGAAGCTCTATTTATCTCCATGCTCTTTTCATTTATTCTTGTTCCATCCCATCCTTAATTATATTTTCTGTGTGAAATTCAATTCATTGACCTTTCCAGTTAATTTAACAGATGGTGGAAATGGACAGTTTTTGGTCATATTAATTTATGATAATACCATCATTGTCTGGTTCCAGTCTCTTTGCAATAATAAAAAAAAAAGGACAAAAAAAACTAAACAAGTAACTTCTTATTTAACCTCTTGCCGACCAGTGGATGGCAATGTTCGTCGGCACAACGACATTGCTGCGCAAAGGGGGGTAACTGTACGTCCCCTTTAAATCGCGGGCTCACGCTCACGTAGGTGTGCCCGCGGGTCCCGTGGACTCGATGTCCACCGGTGCCCCCACGATCGTGACATGTAAACAAGGCATTTCCCTGTTCTGCCTAGCAACCTGTGATCGGGAGCAGTGATCTCTTTCATGTTCTAGTGAGCCCACACCCCCCTACAGTTAGAACACAGTGAGGGAACACAGGTAACCCCTTGATCGCCCCCTAGTGTTTAACCCCTTCCCTGACAGTGACATTTACACAGTAATCAGTGCATTTTTATAGCTCTGATCGTTGTATAAATGCTAGTGGTCCCAAAATAGTGTCAAAAGTGTCCGATCTGTCTGCCCCAAGGTCGCAGTCATGATAAAAATCGCAGATCGTTGCCATTACTAATAAAAAAAAATGATAATAAAAATGCCTTAAATCTCTCCCCTATTTTGTAGACGCTATAACTTTTGCGTTTTTTGAGGTTTTTTTTACACCAAAAATATGTAGAAGAATACATATCGGCCTAAACTGAGGAAGACATTTGTTTTTTTATATATTTTTGGGGGATATTTATTATAGCAAAAAGTAAAAAAATATTGCTTATTTTTCAAAATTGTCGCTCTTTTTTTTGTTTATAGCGCAAAAAATAAAAACCGCAGAGGTGATCGAATTCCACCAAAAGAAAGCTCTATTTGTGGAGAAAAAAGGAGGTGGCACTGTTGGGCACTGATAGACAGCAGTGATGGGCACTGATAGGCTGCATTAATAGGCTGCACTGATGAGTAGGCACTGATGGGCACTAATAGGCGGCACTGATGAGGCTGCACTGATGGGCACTAATAGGCGGCACTGATGAGGCTGCACTGATGGGCACTAATAGGTGGCACTGATGAGGCTGCACTGATGGACACTGATAGGCGGCACTAATGGCTGCACTGATGGGCACTGATAGGCGGCACTGATTGGCACTGATAGGCTGCACTAATGAGCCTGTGTCCTGATTATCAGTGTAAATGGTGTGCTGACAGGCTCTCCTTTGCCCCCACAGACACAGAATAGGAGGAAATGACTGACTATAAGGCCCCTTTCACACTGGGGCGGTGTGTGCGCCAGCGGTAAAATGCCAATATTTTTAGCGGTGCTTTACCATCAATTTCTCTGCACTATTCGGTGCTATAGCCGCTATCAACGCTGTAGCTAAAAGATGACTACAGCAAGGTCATCCAGTTCTGGGCGGGCATCCGTAGACATCCTCCCAGGACCTCGCCCCATGTGCATGCCTCCTGCGGTGTGCATCAGTTGTGCCAATCACAGCAGCCTTTACCATGAGATCACCTGTGTCCAATCACAGCTGATCACATGTAAACAAATTTGCAGATTAGACCCCTTTCACACTGTGGCGCTTTGCAGGCCCAGTGTGAAAGAGCCGCTGCTGTGTTGTGATTTAACCACTCCTTCACTGCTTCAAAGATGCTGCTAGCAGGACTTTTTTTAGCGTCCTGCCAGTGCACCGCTCCAGGAGCGGCTCTTTCAGGGTCACTTTGCAGCCGCTATTTTTAGCGCTGTAGCGCCTGCAAAGCGCCCCTCAGTGTGAAAGGGGTCTGATTGGCAAGTTTGTTTACATGTGATCAGCTGTGATTGGACACAGGTGATCTCATGGTAAAGGGCTGCTGTGATTGGCCCTTTACCCCAATCTTAGAGCCCACTTGATGCACGCCGCAGGAGGCACGCGCATGGGGCGAGGTCCTGGCAGGATGTCTGTGGACGCCCACCCAGAACTGGATGACCTTGCTGTAGTCGTCTTTTGGCTGTGGCGTTGTCGGAGATGGTTTTAATGTCAGCAGCTACAATGTTTGTAAAATACTTATTTTTTATTTATTTTTTTAATACATCATAAAGATCCTCTTTAAGAGGGCTAACGCTTGTATGAACTAGCTAACTAAACTACTAACTGAACAAGCTGAAGTTACAAGCTACTATGCGCTGCTGCTCCCGATCCTGTCTGCTCCAGTCTTAGTAAATCCCCCATTACGCCTTTTTTGGAGGAGCTCAGAACGCGGCTATTTGTATCATTACTTCATCCTGAGCCAGGTCTACACCTGCAATCCCTTCTACTTGCTGCATTTCCTACACAGAACACTCAGGACAGGATCTGCTGCCTCGGGTTAATCACGTTTCCGCCACCAGGGTAGCTGCTGTTCTCACGGGGGGCTGCAGAGGAGTTGAGTGATTCAAGCCGTCGCCTTTCACCTTTCAGGGAACCCTGGGAGCAGATTGTATTACCGCGTCTGTAGCAAGCAGCGCAGGAGGCATGGCAGTTGGCTGATAGGTACTGACAGGGCCTGTCTAGTTCAGAGTGCAGCCGCTGTTAGATCTTAGCACCGAGGCCGAGAACACAAAGCCGACATTCCTACAAGAATATGAATGTTCACATTTTATTTTATTTATTTTTTGTTGTAAAATTGGCAGAGGCTTTGAAGATGAAATTAACGACTTAAGGACCGAGCCTCTTTTTGAGATTTGTTGTTTTTAAAGCGGGAGTCCACCGGGACTCCGCGTTTTTTTTTTTTTTTTTTTAAAAGCCAGCAGCTACAAATACTGCAGCTGCTGACTTTTAAAATAAGGACACTTACCTGTCCAGCGCGCCCGCGATGTCGGCACCCGAAGCCGATCTCTAGGTCGTCTGTCGGGTCCTGCCGCCGCCATCTTGGGTATGGGAATCAGGAAATGGAGCCTTTCGGCTTCATTTCCCGGTTCCCTACTGCACATGCGCGAATCGCGCTGCGCAATAAGGACGCTCCCCGCTGCCTCTGGGATCTGTGTGTTTCCCAGCAGGCAGCGGGGCACTTGCGGGAAGGGGCGGGCACTTGCGGAAAGGGGCGCAGAGAGCTATCCCGGAAGTGGGTGCAGTTACCTGGATTATCCAGGTAACTGCACCCCCCTCCCCCCTGAAAGGTGCCGATTGTGGCACCGGAGAGGGGGAGGGTTCCGATGAGCGGAAGGTCCACTTTAGGGTGGACCTCCGCTTTAAGTTAAAAACTGTTTTTTTTTTTTGCTAGAAAATTACTTAGAACCCCAAACATTATATATAATTTTTTCTAACACCCTAAAGAATAAAATGGCGGTCATTGCAATACTTTCTGTTACAACGTATGTGCGCAGCGGTCTTACGAGCGCATTTTTTTGGGGAAAAAATACACTTGTTTGAATGAAAAAATAGTAAAGTTAGCACAATTATATTTTTATATTGAGAAAGATCATTTTACGCCATGTAAATTGATACCCAACATGACACGCTTCAAAATTGCGCCCCCTCGTGGAATGGCGACAAACTTTTACCCTTAAAAATCTCCATAGGCGACTCTACAGGTTGCATGTTTTGAGTTACAGAGGAGGTCTAGGGCTAGAATTATTTATCTTGCTCTCAGAGGCGGACTGACAACTCATGGGGCCCCCGGGCAATAGGAGATTATGGGGCCCCCCGGGCAATAGAAGATTATGGGGCTCCCCGGGCAATAGAAGATTATGGGGCCCCCAGGCAATAGAAGATTATGGAGCCCCCCGGGCAATAGAAGATTATGGGGCCACACAGTATACACACACACATATAGTATACACACACAGACACACAGTATACACACAGAATACACATATACACACTGAAAAGGTACTGGAGAGGCGGCTATAATCTTGGGATTTTTTTAAAAAACACAGATTTTTACATACTGTCCCTGGTTTTATTGAGGCTGGCAACCCTGATGGGGACTAGGGTTGCCACCTGTCCAGGATTCACCCGGACAGTTCGGGTTTGGAATCATGCGTCCGGGTTTCAGACTGCCTGAAACCTGGGCACATTATTCAGAATGGACTATGACTTCCCAGCAGGGTTGCTGGCTGTAGTTGTCTAAGCTGAGAGTGACTGTTACCCTCCTTCACACTGCCCAAAGCCAGCACTAACAGTCCCTCCTGAACACACACAGACGGGAGAGGAGAGAGGGCTCGATCTGCACTTCTCCTCCCCCCCATCCCTATTCCTCTGTGTCTGTCCACACTCCAATCCTGGGCGCTGTGCCTTAAGAAAAGAAAAGTTGGGCATGGAAATTTGAAGCCCAGCAGCCTCTATAGATCTGGATGAGAGGTGCTGATGGCCAAGGGGTGAGTGAGCTCACAATCCATCCTTGTCTGTGACTGAAGTCTCCTCCCTTCTCTCTCCTGTGTTGCTGTGCACCGCTAAAGTGTTCGGGTTTGACTTGAAGAAAAGGTGGCAACCCTAATGGGGACCCTTGGTGGCATGGGGCCCTCGGGCAGTGCCTGAGTGCCCGAATGGTCAGTCCGCCCTTGCTTGCTCTACCAATCGCAGCGATACCTCACATGTGTGGTTTGAACACCGTTTCCATATGCGGAAGCTACTCACGTATGCGTTCGCTTCTGCGCACGAGCTTGGTGGGACAGGGCACGTTTAAAAAATAATAATTCTTATTAATTTTACCTTTTATTTTGTATTTATACACTGTTCTTTAAAAAAAAAAAAAAAAAACATTGTGTCAATTATAAATAAGTAAAATAAAATCTCGGTCGTTGCAATACTTTCTGTCTCACCGTATTTGCGCAACGGTCTTACAAGCGCACTTTTTTTTAGAAAAAAATACACATTTTTTTTAATTAAAAAATAAAACAGTAAAGTTAGCCCAATTTTTAATTTTTTTTTTATATTGTAAAAGATAATGTTACGCCGAGTAAATTGATACCCAACATGTCACGCTTCAAAATTGCGCCCGTTCGTGGAATGGCGACAAACTTTTACCCTTAAAAAATCTCCATAGCCGACATTTAAAAAAATTCTACAGGTTGCGTGTTTGGAGTTACAGAGGAGGTCTAGGGCTAGAATTATTGCTCTCGCTCTACCTATCGTGGCGATACCTCACATGTGTGGTTTGAACACCGTTTTCATATGCGGCGCTACTCGCGTATGCGTCCGCTTCTGCACGTGAGCTTGGCGGGACGGGGCACGTTTAAAACATTTTTTCTTTCTTATTTATTTTACCTTTTTATTTTTACACTGTTCTTTAAAAAAAAAAAAAAAAAAATTGTGTCACTTTTATTCCTATTACAAGGAATGTAAACATCCCTTGTAATAGAAAAAAAAAAAAGCATGACAGGTCCTCTTAAATATGAGATGTGGGGGTCAAAAAGACCTCAGATCTCATATTTACACTAAAATGTAATAAAAAAAAAAAAAAAAGTTTTGTCATTTAAAAAAAAAAAAAGAAAAAAAAAGGTCCTTTAAAGAGGAAGTAAACCCTGATGGGTGTTACTTCCTCTTTGATTCCCTGCAAAGGTAAAGCATAATGGACTACTATGCATCGCATACTACCCCATTATGTGTCACTTACCTGACACAGGAGCCAGAGATGTCACCGCTGTCCCCTGTAGTTCCGAGCGTCCATCTTCTTGGTGGGTCTCGCTACTCTGGCGCTGTGATGCGCACGGGAGCCGACACTCGTGGCATATCGGTGCAATCTGCGGCTTCCCCAGTGCGCATGCGCCGTAGACAGTGGTGGCTGTCTTCAGGTACATATCTCCTAAACCGTGTAGGTTTAGGAGATATTTCTTGGACCTACAGGTAAGCCTTAACCGCTGGCGCGCTCCCAACCCGGTCCTGTGCTCCGTGACCATGGCCGCGGGACTAGCGGACCCGATCGCCGCTGGTGTCCCGCGATCGGGTCACAGAGCTGAAGAACGAGGAGAGGTCCGTGTAAACAAACCTCTCCCCATGCTTCCTAGTGTGGCTGTCACTGATCGTCTGTTCCCTTTTATAGGGAAGGACGATCAATGACGTCACATGCCAGGCCACGCCCCCTACAATAAAAAAAAAACACATAACGTCATACATAACACCTACACTGCCCCCTAGTGGTTAACTCCTTCACTGCCAGTGTCATTTACACAGGAATCAGTGCATTTAAATAGCACTGATTGTCGTATAAATGACATTGGTCCCAAAAATGTGTGAAAAATGTCCGATGTGTCCGCCATAATGTCGCAGTCACAATAAAAATCACTGATCGCCGCCATTACTAGTAATAAAATATATATATATATTTTATAAAAATGCTATAAAACTATCCCCTATTTTGTAAACGGTATAACCTTTGCGCAAACCAATCAATAATCGCTAATTGCGATTTTTTTTTACCAAAAATATGTAGAAGAATACGTATCGACCTAAACTGAGGAAAAAAAATGGTTTTTTTTTAAATATTTTTGGGGGATATTTATTATAGCAAAAAGTAAAAAATATTGAATTTTTTTCGAAATTGTCGCTCTATTTTTGTTTATAGCGCAAAAAATAAAAACCCCAGAGGTGATCAAATACCACCAAAAGAAAGCTCTATTTGTGGGGGAAAAAAAAGGACGCCGATTTTGTTTGGGAGCCGCGTCGCACGTCCAGCGCAATTGTCAGTTAAAGCGACGCAGTGCCGAATCGCAAAAAGGGGCCTGGTCGTTTGGCTGCAAATTGGTCCGGGGCTTAAGTGGTTAATGTTTTGAGCCAACCTAGTCCAAAAAATAATAAATAAATAAATAAATAAATATATATATATATATATATATATACATATACATATATATCTATCCTATTTGCTGTAATGGAAGATCTGAAGCTGCAAATTTCAGACTGAACATCTCAAATTGTCCCAGCTGTCTTTTTTGTTCATATTTAAATTATGCTAAAATATCATTTTAGACTGAAATCTTTTCCAGTAGGCTGATCTCAAAGGCTACCCCAGTGTATTTTGAGACATACCTCGCTCTATGCCTGAGCAAGGTACTGCTGTCGAAACCTGTCATACGAACGTCTCGAATGCCGGAGAGAGCCATCTTTAACCTCCGACAGGGAGAAAATTAGGAAAAAAAATTCACAGGAGGAATAAATATATTAACCTAGTACAATGTGCTTCCTCATATTGCTAAAACGCTTAGCTTGCTTAATACTATGGTAGATATTCCACTGACTTCTGGGACGTCGGGAGCCAAATGAATACGTGGCACTGGAGCTGCTAACATTAGTTGACGGCTGCTGATGGTTGTGCTTACTGATCCAGAATGGTTTTGTCACTTCTACGTTTTTTTTGCTTGACGCGTTGGCGGCAATGATGGACTAAATACCATTTTTTCAAAGCATTTCAAGATGTATAGCTACATAGTTACATATTAGGTGAGGTTGAAAAAAGACACAAGTCCATCAAGTCCAACCTATGTGTGTGATTATATGTCGGTATTACATTGTATATCCCTGTATGTTGCAGTCATTCGGGTGCTTATCTAATAGTTTTTTTAAACTATTGATGCCCCCCCTGCTGAGACCACCGCCTGTGGAAGGGAATTCCACATCCTTGCCACTCTTATGCCCTGTACACACGGTCGGACATTCCAACCACAAAATTTTAAGAATTTCTCCATGTTAAAAAGTTTGAGAGAGGCTACTCTAGAAGCTGGAAATCTCTGTAGTAGACACCGCTACTCCAGTAATCTTCACTAGCTTCTAGGTCCCATGCCAAGCGGCTACCTAGCTGCATTCTCTACACAGGAGGGTAACTGGTCGAAAAATGCTTTGCATTCCATGTGTTCTCTGTGTGAATGCGTTGGAGAGGCAGTACAGTGACGTCACGCTCTCCACCTCCTCCAATCAGAGAATACTTTGCATTCATTAAAAGAGAAGTATGGGATACTCACCTAGCTTTCTGTCCCCTGGTGCCTCTAACACTAAGAACTGAGCAATCTAATACCGCAGATCACTCGATTCTCACAGCTCTGTGAGCAGAGAGCTGGTGTCCTGTCAGTCACCGCTCTCTGCTCTGCCCCCCCCCCCCCCCCTCACTCACTGGAGTGTTGGGCTGTGGAGAGGGCAGGAGCAGCAGGCTCAGGCTTTCAGAGGCTTGCCGAGAGCCTGATGTCTTATCATATAAGGTCCCCATCAGATAGCGCATGCGCAGTACACAGCAACACAGATTCCGAAAATAGCTGAGGATGAACGGCGCCTGCGTCCAGGTTCTAGCCCCACCATCCAAGTGGACATAGAGTAGGAATAAAAAAGAGCCGAGTGCAGCGAGGCCGAGCCCGAAACGTGACGAGTGAAGCTCGCCCACGAGGGCCCTCTAATTTTCACAACCCTATGTCCGCTTGGATAGTGGGGCTACCACCTCCACTCACGGCGCAGGCGCCGTTCAGCTTCGGAAATTTTACGAAGCTTCCTCTGCCCCGTACTGCGCATGCGCAGTACGGGGCGAACGCTATATGATGGCCGGACTGAATATGCCAGAACACCGGTCCAGGCATGTGGGCGGACCCCAGCTCTAGTGTCGCGATCTTGCCCGAGCTCTATGACATCAGCAGACAGCGAAATTCAGCTCGCTGTCTGCTGAAAACAGGTCCCAGGAGTGCAGAACAGACTGCGCTCCTGTGATCCACAAGAGCAGTATAGCCACATGAGCTTTTCCTGTACTTCTCCTTTAAGAAAATGCAAAGCATTCTCTAAATGGCATCCTTTGCCCTTTGGCCAACTTGCTATGTTCACAAAGCACCAGGGCAGTGGCTCAGCATGGGACCCGGGATGGGAAGCGAGCCTTGATTGCTATAGTAAAGAAAGGCCTTTGCGCTACTATAACAGAGTGAAGACTGCGAATATGATATAAATAGTGATAAATATCAAAAAATAACAAAAATTAAATAAATAAGTAAATAAATAATAATAATAAAAAAATGAATAAAAAATAAATAAATAAGTAAAGAAGTGCTTGAAAAAAGGTGCTATGAAAAATCAACATACACTAAGCAAGTGTTAGCAGCAAAAGATGAATATACAAGTGCAAATTGCAAACAAAGTGCTAATGAATGCAGCTGGATCTAATAGTATCCACATAATACCAAAAATTAAAAATAAAATCAATAATGATCCTGCGCATATAAAAATGTGTATATATAAATAATAAATCCAAAAAGTGCAACGTGCTGTAAAAACTGAATAAATAAATAATCGATTAAAAAGCAGGCACCATAAATAAGTCCATATAATGAGTCTCAAGATGTTTTCAGTGGCACCAAAAGTGTTCAAATAACTTCTCATCAGAGAAACAGGAGGTAAGGAAATACACAATGTGGTATGGAAAGATATGGGCTCTCGGAACTCTCACCTCCACTCTTTGATAAAACAGCACATCAGGTGAAGTGAATAGCCTCCATTCTCTCCTTTATCACCAGGGGATCTTCAATAATTAATAGCTTGAAAATCATGGACATCCACACTGGACCACCAGGGGGCCGCTCATCCCTATATCAACTGCATTGAGAACCAGGCAGCGACCTCCACAAATGTGTGCCGCTCAATAAGAACATAGGGAGAAGGAAAAAAGGCTCCAATGGTGTAGTAATATTAAAAACGAATGGTTCAATTTATTAAAACAGCAATAAGACTCTCACATTTACTAGAAATGTAAACAGCACATAACAAAAATGGATGCCTGGTGTCTTCCGCCAGTCTTACGTCACAGCCAATCCCTACACGTTACGTCAATCACGTGACTTCATCAGCGGATCGAGCCTTGATTGCTGTAGTATAGATCTGCTAGTGTAGATCTACTACAGTGATTTCCAGCTTACAGAAGGATCCCGCAGGTATGGTATGTGCTTGACCAATGTAACTATGTAAAAATTGCTATACCTGGAATTCTTCTTTAACATGAACCCCTACATTTTTGAAATAACATTTTTTTTTTTTTTTTCCACACTTTTTTTTTTTTACATACTGTCATCAGTGCAGTACAGTGGGATCATATGACTGGTGTCAGTGGCGTCACTATGGTTGGGGTCACCTGGTGCGGCAAAACATGGTGTCAACCCCCCCCCCCCTTCCTGTCTATCCTTCCAGTGCCCTACAGGCAGCGCACGGTCACGGGGCACACCCCCAGGTTGCCCCTGTAAATTATAGTATAGGGTGGCATAGGGCGGGTTAGGATGGTGTAGGGCAAGTTGGGGTGATATAGGGCAGGTTGGGGTGGTATAGGCCAGGCTGCAGTGGCATAGGTCAGGTTGGGGTGGTATAGGCAAGGTTGCAGTGGTATAGGGCAGGCTGGGATGGCATAGGGCAGGTTGAGGTGGCACAGGGCAGGCTGGGGTGGTATAGTGGCAGGTTAGGACTCTATGTAGTGACGTGTGCAGTAACTTACAGCATGCCTGAAGATGAAGACACCCTGGGCTGCCGTGTCCTCGCCTCTTTCTCCTTCAGTCCAGCTGTGGGATCAGCCAGGAGTCTGTGGGGGAAGTGGAAGAGGCAGCCACACCCCCAGCTCCACCCACCAACTCCGGCTGCCTCCGGAGACATTGGGGATCCCCGAGGGACAGCTTAAGATGGGGGATTGTTACAGGCAGCCTCCCCCGGCAAGCAGAAGCAATCGAGTACAGTGTGTAGCGGTGGGCAGTAGAGTTACCACCTCATCCCTTTAAACCCGAACACATATGAATTACACGGGTTCTATGGCTAATTAAATGCGGATAAGGCACCAATTGAGCTTAATTACCACCTTAGTTAGCCACAGAACCTGTGTAATTAATATGTGTTAGGGTTTAAAGGGATGAGGTGGCAACCATAGTGGGCAGCGGCGCCAGTGTCACCCCTCTGGCGGGTGTCAGTTGGTGTGTCCTGCCCCCCCGGCACCCCCATAGCAACGCCACTGACTGGTGTGGCGTTGATCAGGGATACCGACTGGTCAATTAAAAAAAAAAAAAAGAAAGTTTGAAGAATTTTTTTATTAATTTTTTTTTTTTTTTTTTTACATATTGTCATCAGAGTAGTTCAGTGTCACCATAGTGCTACACTAGGGGGGTGATCGGGGATTCTAAATTTTTATTTTTTTATTGCCTATAATAGGAAAGATCATTGTTAAAGCAACAGTTTTAACTCTCATGAATGGCTTTGATTCATGACAGCTTGTTTTCTATTGTGATGCTGTGATTGGCTACAGCTGATCACATGGTACAGGGTGCTGTGATTGGCCCTGGTACCATGTGATAGCTGTGGGCCAAACCCAGCATCACAATAGTAAGCACGCTGTCATGAATGGAAGCCATGCATGACAGTTTTGGTTCCGTTTGATCACTATGATTGGCCATAGCGATCACATGATACCCTCGGCCGCTCACAGTGGTCAGGTCCCAAGCACCGCGATCAGCTGTGTCCCAGGGGGTGCGCCGGTGTGCATGTACTGAGCCACATACCAGTACGTCGCTCAGCATGGAGCTGCCGCCCTGCCGCAGTAAATGTACCGCGGTCGGGCGGCAAGTGGTTAAAAAATGATGCAGTTGTTGTATATTGTGGCATGTCCGTATTTTATTTATGCAGACTTCTAAAGTTACTGGAAGTTCCACTCCAAAGATTGGTGAACACAGTGCTTTTTGGTCGGTTAAGGTGCAGTAATGGTCTCCTAAAAGTTTTTTCAGGCGGATGTGATTTGCTTAACATAAATAATGCTGTCGGAGCGTATTGATGTTTTTATAATGTTATCTCCGTGAAGACGTTGTGAACATATATTTATTGTGGTGGCGGCCATGTTTGCTCATTATGTATGCAAGCAGTCCTGAACATTGATTGTGGTTTTTAATTCCTGTCTCTGAATGGTTATCTATCAATTTGATTAAGCACATTAAACAAAACGCAACACTCATTCACGTGATTGGATCTTATCTCAGCATTCATTCAGTAGATTTGCTGACCGCACTGCTTCTGACAACCACTAGAGGGAGGATGTGCTTCTCTGGATATCAAATACAGTTATAAAAATATGGAACAGGAAGCGTGTACAGAATGAATGTAAAAGTCGCTTCATAAATTACGTATAGTTATATGTGACACATTGGGGTAGGGCGGGGGTACTAAAACTGGAGAATCTGGTGCAGCTGTGCATAGTAACAATTAACTTCAGCTTGCTCAATTAAGCTTTGACAATAAGCCCTCGTTCACATTGGTATGATTTGACATGTCAAATCGGCGGCTATTGCCAGAAATAGCACCGTCCGAATCAGTGCGATGCCACAGCGATTCCAAAAAGTAGCTCCTGCACTGCTTTGGTGCGATTTCAATACTAATCTGTGCAGGAGTCCGCATTTCACCGCATCCAATTCACACAGCAGGAGACTATGACTGGCTCTCTATGGAGCCGGTTAACACATCTCTGGTGCGGCTCCGGTGCGATTTGCACAGGCGCCTTGATGCGTCTTTTGGTCCGTTTCAGGTTCGAATTCAGACCAAAATTCGGGCGTGAAATCGGACCTGAAACGGCGAATGGAGACGCACCGGACTCACCTGCTGTGAGCCGCTGCGATCTCCAGTGTGATCCCAGCCTGAGCGATCAGATTCAGACTCTCAAGAAAGGTTTGAATCTGATTGGCAGTTGTTAGTCTTCATACCTACAATCCCCCATTGATCACTGAATCTACAACATTGTAACATATCAGGCTCACGTCCACTCCCAACTTCAGGCTCCAATGCACGCCCACCCTGGGTACAGCTTCACCCAGACTCCCTGCCACCCCACCCACTGTTCATAGTAGGCCATCCTCATCCTACATTACCTTATGCACATCCCTCTCCAGCAACCACATCCCCAATTACAGCACCCCCCCTCCCCCTGCATACAATGCACCCTCACTGCTTACTTACAGAACACCTATCCCTACCCAAACATCTGACTGTGTGCCCCCCCTTCTGTCACATCCCTCCCCATTTAGCACCCTCCTTACTAATTTCCTGCATATTGCTTGCCATCATACCCTCTGCACTCCTCCTGTCTATCCTGCCCAATTACATACCCTCCACACTCCTCTCCTGACCACACTACCCATTGTCATGCCCTCCACACTTCCCTACTGCACACACTGCCCATTGTCATACCCACTGCACTCCTCTCCTGTACATTCCACCCCATGTCATACCCTTAGCACTCCTCTCCTGTACATCCCACCCAATGTCATACCCTCAGCATTCCTCTCCTGCACATCCCAACCCATGAAATTCCCTCAGCACTCCTTTCCTGTACATCCTACCTCATGTCATACCCTATGCACTCCTCTCTTTTACATCCCAGTCCATGTCATACCCTCTACACTCCTCTCCTGCACATCCCACCCCATGCCATACCCTTTGCACTCCTCTCCTGTACATTCCACCCCTATGTCATACCCTTTGCACCCCTCTCTTGTACATCCCACTCGATGCCATACCCTCTGCACTCCTCTCCTGTACATCCCACCCAATGTCATACCCTCCAAACTCCTCACCTGTACATACCACCCCATGTCATACCCTCTGCACTCCTTTCCTGCACATCCCACTCTTCGCACTCCTCTCTTGTACATCCCACCCCATGCCATACCCTCTGCACTCCTTTTCTGCACATCCCACCCCATGTCATACCCTTCGCACTCCTCTCTTACACATACCACCCCATGTCATACCCTTTGCAGTCTTCTCCTGCACATCCCACCCCATGCCATACCCTTCTCACTCCTCTCCTGCATATCCCACCCCATGTCATACCCTTTGCACTCCTCTATTGCACATATTACCCCATGTCGTGCCCTCTGCTCTCCTCTTGTGCACATCCCACCCCATGCCATACTCTCTGCACTCCTCTTTTGCACATCCTACCCCACCCCATGTCATAACCTTCACGTTCCTCTCCTGCACATCCCGCCCCATGCCATACTCTCTGCACTCCTCTGCTGCACATCCCACCCCATGCCATACTCTCTGCACTCCTCTCTTGCACATCCTACCCCACCCCATGTCATACCCTTCACCCTCCTCTCTTGCAGATCCCACCCTGTTGTCATACCCTCACTCCTCTTCATACACATCTTAGTCACTAAAACACTTATTAAACATTGTTTGTAATAAATATGCCCAACCTTGCCAGTTCTGGAACTGGCACACTCTTCCCAGTATCTGTAAATGAAAACAACGACTCTGCATTTGCATCTCTCTTTCAGCTCTCAGTACAATTTAATCATCGCTTCTGTCAGGCCAAGAATGTCAGGTGTGAAAAGATTAATCTCCTCTGCCGCTGTGCTAACATTGTCTGCCAAAATCATTAGACACCCGCTGGATTGCGACCTTGGCTGTGCAGACAAACCCCCCCGCCCCCCCCCCCCCCCAGTTACACAACCCTCCAATATCCAACCTGAAAAATGAAGATACATTTCTGAGAGTCTACATTACAAGGTATCCTTCAAACGAGGACAGTCAACTTGTATTTTTTGCACAATTATTGGCCAATATTTACCTACTGAAGGGCTATAATTAAAGTGAGCCAAAGTAAAGTGAACTGATTTATTCACCTACGGAGTATGCAGCTTCTTTATCATTTAATTCTTATCTATGTTCCAGTTAAAGCTGGTTCCATGACCCCAGGTTCCAGTGGCGGCTGGTGCCCAAAATATTTGGGGGGGGGGGGGGGTGCAAAAAACGCTGCCACTGTGCCATTAATTTCAGCCACTGTGCTGCTGCCACTGTGACCATTAAATGCTGCCACTGTGCCATCAAATGTCGCCACTGTGCCATTAATTGCAGCCACTGTGCCAAATGCTGCCACTGTGCCCATTAAACGCTGCCACTGTGCCATCAAATGCCGCCACTGTGCCATTAATTGCAGCCACTGTGCCAAATGCTGCCACTGTGCATATTAAACGCTGCCACTGTTCCCATTAAACGCTGCCACTGTGCCATCAAATGCCGCCACTGTGACATTAATTGCAGCCACTGTGCCTATTAAACACTGCCACTGTGCCATCAAAGGCTGCCACTGTGGCGATCAAATGCAGCTACTGTGCCAAACGCTGCCCCTGTGCCCTCAAACGCTTCCAGTGTGCCCTCAAACGCTACCCCTGTGCCCATCAAATGCTGCCAGTGTGCCCATCAAATGCTGACAGTGTGCCCATTAAATGCTGCCAGTGTGCCCTTGAATTTCCCCAGTGGGACACCGCCCACTCGCCGTCTGTCCGGGACTAGCCTATTGCTCTAATCAGGTGCTTCAAAAACACCCCCTGCCACTGTAATTCAGGCGCACTGTGCCCAAAAAGGGGCCGGGTGCATGAATAGGAGCTGGCAGCAGCGGCCATAGATAGATTCATGCAATGCATCATGCTGTGGGGATGTTTTTCAGCAGTCGGGAAACTGGTCAGTTGAGGGAAAGATGGATGGTGCTAAATACAGGGATATTCTTGAGCAAAACCTGTACCACTCTGTGTGTGATTTGAGGCTAGGACGGAGGTTCACCTTCCAGCAGGACAATGACCCCAAACACACTGCTGAAGCAAAACTTGAGTGGTTTAAGGGGAAACATGTAAATGTGTTGGAATGGCCTAGTCAAAGCCCAGACCTCAATCCAATAGAAAATCTGTGGTCAGACCTAAAGATTGCTGTTCACAAGTGCAAACCATCCAATTTGAAGGAGCTGGAGCAGTTTTGCAAGGAGGAATGGGAAGAAATCCCAGTGGTGAGATGTGGCAAGACTCATAGAGACTTATCCAAAGTGACTTGGAGCTGTGATAGAGGCGGCTCTACAAAGTATTGACTTTAGGGGGGTGAATAGTTATGCACATTGACCTTTTCTGTTATTTTGTGCTATTTGTTGTTAGCTTTACAATAAAAAATAAGTAAAAAAACTTCAAAGTTGTGGGCATTTTCTGTAAATGAAATGATGCAAATCCTTAAACAATCAATGTTTATTCCAGGTGGTGAGGCAACAAAACACGAAAAATGCCGAAGGGGGGGTGAATACTTTTGCAAGGCACTGTAAATGTCCTGCACCTTTAGCAAGGGTATTATCCAACTTTAGTCGGAGCTGCACAGTTTGTTCTCGTCTGCCAGCGCCCTTTACCGGCATTGGCAGTGTTTTTTTTTATTTTTTAGTAAAGATGAACTAACCCTTTATTGATGTATTAACTGCTTCCCGACCGGCGCACGCCGATGTATATCGGCAGAATGGCACGGGCAGGCATATTGGTGTACAGGTACGTCCATTTCTATATGCCGCCCTGATTGCTGTATAAATGACAATGGTCCCAAAAATGTGTCAAAAATGTCCGATGTGTCCGCCATAATGTCGCAGTCACAATAAAAAAATCTCTGATCGCCGACATTACTAGTAAAAAAAAAAAAATTATTTATAAAAATGCCATAAAACTATCCCCTATTTTGTAAACACTATAAGTTTTGCGCAAACCAATCAATAATCGCTTATTGCGATTTTTCTTACCAAAAGATGAAGAAGAATACGTATCGGCCTAAACTGAGGGAAAAAAAAATTTTTTTTATATATTTTTGGGGGATATTTATTATAACAAAAAGTAAAAAATATTGCGTTTTTTTTCAAAATTGTCGCTCTATTTTTGTTTATAGCGCAAAAAATAAAAACCGCAGGGGTGATCAAATACCACCAAAAGAAAGCTCTATTTGTGGGAAAAAAAGGACGTCAATTTTGTTTGGGAGCCACGTCGCACGACCGCGCAATTGTCAGTTAAAGCGACGCAAAAGCGGTTTGGTCTTAAGCCAGCAAAATGGTCCGGTCTGAAAGTGGTTAATGAATACAGATCCGCATTCATTTAGTATCTTTCATATCTGGCAGAGGTTCACCATTAAATCATTTATCTAATAAGTTTTACTTATTCTTTTGCTAAAACCTATAAAGCAGGGTGGACACTGGAGGCTAATAAGTTTTACCCCCGCTCCGTCTGCCAAAGGCTCTTTGTGGGGCCCATGCGTAGATTATTTGTGCTCCCGTCGCGTCTCTCTGTGACAAAGCTCGTTGGCGAGGATCGAACGCCGTTCTGATTTATTTTCTAATCTGAGGATCATCATCTCTGAGTTATTGTCTTTGCTTTGTCACAATGGGTAGTTTTCCTTCCATCAACGTGTCACAATGGATTGCTCAGGCCTCTCCGCTCGTTACAAATTGCAGTGTCTTTTTCTGCTCGCCTTGACTGCCGCACAATAGGCCCTTCGGCGGCGGGGCGGCTAATCCTCCTCGCTGTGTAATGTCTTATCTCGCGTATTTATTGACGGGCCTTTTAGAATCGAATTTCCCAGCTTAACTGCGAAAAGCTCTTTAACATGCCTGGAATTACTGAGTCAAACTTCAGACAAATGAGAGACATGTGTTGCGTACAGGCGTGCCCTCCTTTTTTTTTTTTTTTTTTTATTCGCATAATTCAGTCAGAGCCGAATCGCGGTCATCCTGCTACCGACGTCACATCTCTGCCTCGTACTCTGAAATCTACGTCCAGCCAAAACGTTTTGGATAGAGTGGGGGAAAGATAAGAGCAATTGTTGAGTTTTTACTGCTCTGTTAGCCCTTGTACACACGGTCGGATATTCCGACGGAAAATGTCCGATCGGACCGTGTTGTCGGATAATCCGACCGTGTGTGGGCTTCATCTGACTTTTTCCGTCGGAATGTCCGACCAACAAAATTTGAGAGCTCTATATAAAAATTTTCCGACAACATGATCCGATCGGACTTTGTCCAATCATTTTTAAAGAATTCTGATCGGACAAAGTGCCACGCATGCTCAGACCAAATTCCTAGACCAAAGCTATTGGCTGCTAGCGTGAACGGAGTCTCGTCGTAACTAAATAACGTCATCACGTTACGAACGATCTGATTTTCAGACAACTTTGTCCAACCGTGTTTATGCAACACCAGTTTCGGACAAAATCCGACAGATTTTGTTGTCGGAATATCCGGCCGTGTGTACAAGGGCTTACAGTGATTTTTCCCTCACTTCCTGTCCCGGTGACAATGACTGCGCAGGACAGGAAGTGATAGAAAATCTGCAGCGAAGACGCAGATAAATCAAGAGCTCAAACCATAGAAATACAAAAAGGAGTGCCAGACCAAAACCAGATTAAAGAGTGCAAGATCATTTTATTTTTGGGGGAAAAAAAAGAGTCATATTAAAAGGTACAATGCATTTTGGGGGCAACACAACTTACCCCTTCATTCACTGATTGGCACTGACAAGTGGCACTGATTAGCACTGGCAGATGGTACTGATTGGCACTGGCAGATGGCACTGGTTGGCACTGGAAGATGGCACTTATTGGCACTGGCAGGTGGCACTGGTTGGCACTGATAGATGGCACTGATTGGCACTGGCAGGTGACACTGGTTGGCACTGATAGATGGCACTGGTTGGCACTGACAGATGGCACTGGCAGGGGGCACTAATTGTCACTGGCTGGTTTCACACTGAGCCGATATAGTGAAACTGTGGGTGAAATTGACATGTAACTGAATGCAGAAAGAGACCAGCTGTCAAAATTCAGCAGTGATGTCAGGGGTGGGCAAGACCCAGCAGCTATAAAACACTAGCCAATGATTGGGCTGCTTAAGAAAGGGGGTGGGGCCACATACACGTAACGGCCCACCCAGATCCCATCCCATTGGCTGGTGTTTGATAGCTGCTGGGTCCCGCCCACCCCTGACATCACCGCTCAATTTTGACAGCTCCTCCCTCTCTGCATTCAGTTACATGTGTCAGTTTCACACACTCTGCGGCTCTGGCAAGCGTCAAGTGCCACGCTGCTCTGCCAACAGAGTGTGGAGAAGGCAGGAGGAGCACTTGTGGGCATGGTGCGATCAATGTTTAATATCAGCCTAATCTGGATAATAATCAGCTGATGCCTAATTCTCAAAAATGGCCAAATATCGGCTGATATATTAGTCAACCTCTAATATATATATACATGCATGTGTGTTTGAGTTTTGGGGTACACACCCTAATGCAAAAGGCTGAGCACACCTATGTAACTGCGGCATTTGTACAACCCTGTCAGGCTGTAATGTTAGAATCCAATTAAATGACAGCTTAGCCGCCCATTTTTACCGCTCCCTGCCAATCTGTGTGAAAGCGTCCTATAACTTTTTGCTGCACAATGCAATATAACACAAAGCAGATCCAATTGCAGTGACTTTATAAGGACCCACCCGAATGGGTTAAACGCTAGCTCAGCCCCTTCCCCAGCCTCAGGGACCGCCAGCACGTTCTCATTTCTTCATTTACCTCCTGAAGCTTGCGGAGTCGGAGTTGGCAGCATGCAGGAGATGAGGCTGGCAGTTTGCACTGATCCCTGGTGGAGCTGAGCAGATTCTGCAGACTTCAGGAGGAGATGATGGATTACTGCCTGGCCACCCCTGACCCCTGAAAGAGGCCCAGCGGTCCTAGTGCTGCAGTTGCAGCGGCTACTGTGTGCAATCCAGCATTCTACTTTCAGGAACTTAAAGGGCAACAAACATTAAAACACTTTCAGGTTGGCATGGCTGCCATCAGGGGCGGACTGACACCTCATGGGGCCCCCGGGCAATAGGAGATTATGGGGCACCCTAGGCAATCAGTCATTATGGGGCCACACAGTATACACAAACACACACACAGTATACAATCACACAGTATACACAGACATGTTTCTATTGGCTGAGAAGGTATTGGAGAGGTGGGGCAGCTATAATCTCTGGATTTTTAGACCAAAAGGATGTCGGTAAGGGACATTTCAGAGACAGATGTAAAAAAAACACAGATTTTTACATACTTTCCATGGTTTTACTGAGGCTGGCAACCTTGATGGGGCCCCCTAGTGGCACGGGGCCCTCGGGCAGTGCCCGAGTGGCCCAATGGTCAGTCCGCCCCTGGCTGCCATTAAAGTGGAAGTAAACCCACTTTTTTAACTTTTACCTACAGGAAAGCCTATAATAAGGCTTACCTGTAGGTTAAAAAAATATCTCCTAAACCTGTACGGTTTAGGAGATATTCCCCTCGGTATGCGCCGCTGACTGCAGCGGCGCATGCGCACAAGGGGGTTCTCTCCGCGAAAATCCGGCAGCGCTCGTCCGGCCGGATTTAAATCTCCCGCGCGCATGCGCGGGAGTGACGATATCGCGGCTCCGGCCACTCACAGCGCCGGAGCCGCGATACCCGGAAGAGACGCCGAGGGAGCATGTCGGCTTCCTCGGCGTGGATCGGGCGAGATGTCGGGGCCTCGTTCTAAGGTAAGTATTTCATAATGAGCTAGTATGCGGTGCATACTAGCTCATTATGCCTTTTGCTTTGCAGGTTTTAAAAAAAAAAAAAAAAAAAATGCGGATTTACTACCGCTTTAAGTGTAAACCTATGCTAGATTTTAATTTGGGGTTCGAAAGGATGGGATATGCCCACCAGAATACTTGGTACGGCCGGCTTGTGTGGCCGTTACGAAAGGCAAATGTTGGAGATGGCTTTGCTGTGATGGGATTTTTTTTGTATTGCAGCTGCCAGAAATATTACCCCCTGTAGGGTCCTATGGGGGGGCAGAGACACAAATTACTCTTTTTTTTTTATTTCATTGGAGACGCCATGAGATATATAAGGATTCACTGGTGCCTGACCAGATCTAAAGTAACAACCATAAGTGGAATGATTCTATAACTCTTACATAACCCGACCTGAACCCAACCACTAAAATCACATGTTAATGTATCAAATATATATTATTGAAGATATTTTCAAGCTTTTAAAATCCCAACTCCAGGAAACTCTGATGCCGCGTACACACGACCGGACTTTGCGGCAGCCTAGGTCCGACGGTCTTCCCGACGGACTTTCCGAACGAACGGACTTGGCCACACACGAACGGACTAAGTCCGTTCGGTTTGAACGTGATGACGTAAGACGGGACTAAACAAGGAAGTTCAATAGCCAGTAGCCATTGGCTGTCCTTGCGTCGTATTTGGTCCATCGGACTACCACACAGACGAACGCATTCTTGGACCGGACTCGAGTCCGTCGGAAAGATTTGAAACATGTTTTATTTCTAAGTCTGTCAGATTTTTTCCCCTGAAAAACGATTGGATCAGCCCACACACGATCGGATTGTTTGACAGACTGATCCCGTCGGACCTAGTCTGCCGGAAAGTCCGGTCGTGTGTACGCGGCATAAAAGTATCCCTTGGAATTGGTCTGTGCCCACACTGTATGGGTTCTTTACTTGTTTAGGTCTAGGTCAGTGGTCTTCAAACCGCATACTATGGGCCAAATGTGACCCTTTGCTTACCTATAACCTGGTCCTTCATTTGATTAATCTCTGTGTGTGTGGCCACTTACTTCACTGGGTATATGTGAAGGTTTACAACCACTTTAAAATATATATTTTTCACCATTCATGCTTACCTAGGTGGATGTGGCATCTGACCCCCCCCCCCCCCCCCCCGTCCCTCCCGCCAGCTCTAACACTAAGAAGCGAGCGATCAAACACCAGAGATCGCTCAGTTCTCACAGCTCTCTGCTCTGCCCCTTCCTCATTCACTGGAGAGCTGGGCTGTGGAGGTGGGGGGGGGGGGTGTGGGAGCGGCCAGCTCAGGCTCTCATTGGCTCGCTGGATGCTGGTCCAGGCATGTGGGCGGATCCCGACTTTCGTTGTCACGATCTTGCCAGAGCCGAGACCGGCTCTGTGAAGGGCTTCAGCCTGCCGTCTGCTGAAAATGAGTCACAGGAGTGCAGAGCGAACTGCACTCCTGTGATCCACGGGAGAAGAAGAAGAACAGCCAAATTAGCTTTGGCTGTACTTCTCCTTTAAGTGGCTCTTCTGACTTTAGCAATGTTGCAGTGGTTACTGGATACCATTAGCGGCTCACTGACTGGTTGAGCTCATTTTCATTTAGGCCCCTTTCACACTGGAGTGGTGAGTGTGTCGGTGGTAAAGCACCGCTATTTTTAGCGGCACTTTACTACCAATTTCACTGCGCTATTCGGCCGCTAGTGGGGTGCTTTTACCCCCCCCCCCCGATAACAGCCAAGAAAGGGTTAAAACCACCCCAAAGCAGCGCAAAGCTGGTGGTACAGCTGCGCTGCCCCATTGATTTCAACCGGCAAGAGCGGCGGAGGAGCGGTGTAGACACCGCTCCTTCACCGCTTCAAAGATGCTGCTAGCAGGACTTTTTTTAGCGTCCTGCCAGCGCACCGCTCCAGTGTGAGAGCTCTCAGGGCATCCACATAGGAGAGACAGCAGCGGCTCTTTCAACGCGCTTTGCAGGCGCTATTTTTAGCGCTGTGGCGCCTGCAAAGCACCCCGGTGTGAAAGGGGTCTTATTGGCAAGCTTTTTTTTTTTTTTTATCAGTTTCATTCAGAATTTTGTCATTGTAGCCATTCCAAGAAAAGCCTACTATGATAGTAAAATTAAATTTCTTCGTTATTCACACTCCAGCTTTCCAAAACTCATATTCATCAAAGACTTTAAAAAAAAAAAAAAAAAACAGGCCGCCGTGACGTGAGGAACAAAACGGTGTTTGATGCCCTTCAAGTGCTGAAGGCAGAGTGTGTGTGTGTGTGAGATATAATGAGAAGGAGATTTATGGTGCGCTATAAAAGATGGAAATGCGCCTTAACAGAAGAGTCTCAATGAGGGAACATGTGCCATTAACTCTCTCAACCTGCAAAAGCAGATAAAAGTCTGGAGATGGGGAGACGATAATTAAGATCTTTAGTGCCGCAATGCCGAGCGGAGCTTCTGTTTGCTTGGTGTCTGGTAAACAGTCCTCGCCGCTGGAGATTCAGCACTGCAGCAACGGACAGCTCCCTCTGGAGAACCCTATATACCCAACTTGAGCTCTGGAAGATCCCCCCCCCCCCTTCAAGAGGAAGTAAACCCTATGGAAAAATAAAAAATAAATAAACACCCTGCAAGACAAAGGCATAATGAGCAGGGGCGGACTGACCATTGGGCCACTCGGACACTAATATGGCGACTAGTACTAAAAAAAATATGCACTGTCACTGTACTAATGACACTGGCTGGGAAGGGGTTAGCATCAGGGGCGATCAAAGAGTTAACTGTGCCTAACCAGTGTTTTCCTAAACTGGGGGAGATGCTTTTACTAGGGGAAGACAGGGATCCAGGTTCCTGCTTTGCAGAGACACAGGGTCCATGCCTTCCCTCCTGTCAGAACGGCAATCTGCCTTGTTTACATAGACAGACCGCCGTTCTGCCTCTCTGCTCGATCATCAGCGGTTCCAGAAAAGACATCGAATCCGGGGTACCCGCCGCTGGGCTCCCACTGTATGTGATCCGGCACACAGGTGCCTCCCTGTAGCGGTAAAATTGCTATGGGGTGGACCTGAAGTGGATACAAATCTAGAAGGGAATGCTGGAAAGGGATTTTCAGTATTGAAATTATTATTGTACAATTTTTATTTTAAATAGGATTTACATGTTACTTGCTTATCCATATTTTGACTGTTGCGTTTGATAAACTGATTTGTAAATGCACCCTCTAATGGCCACTACTGGTGATTGTGCTTGGCACCCCCTATCCCCCACTTTACCTATGATCCGGCCATTTTATAGATAGGCAACTCCTATCCTCATATTAGTGGTTCCAAATAAATAACTACTGCAGTAGGGAACATACAAAAAAAGATACACTCCACACCTTTCCAAATAACTCTTCTGCTTTATTATGATGCAATTGAAAGTTTTTCTACACATAATTACGTAGGTATCCCATTATTACAATTGTATGTTTATGGTAACAAGGGGCGTAACATAGGCAGGTTAATTCTAATCAGGACTCGAAAGAATGCAAACATGTAATGAAAACATTATTAGAGCTGTGTGTACAGTGAGGGAAATGTGCAATACATACAAAATAGAATACAACAGAACTTACAAATTTCCTTTACACTTATTGTCCTCAATTCACAGACTCACCTTAGATTAACGGAACAGGTAACTTTTGCAGTGCGGGTGCAGGCCCAGTACATGGGATAATTCAATAACTTTAAAACAGCTCCACGTTTCCTGGAGTCAGCCTTTAAGAGGGTTATTTCTCTTTTTTGGACACTTGCTGTCCCTCTTTTAGGACTTACTACCTACCGGCACAGGCACTCTTTTAGTCAGAACCCGAGGCAAATGCCCTTTCTGCTCCTCCATCAGCACAGGGCTATGCAGGGCGTACTGAGCCTGGGCACCTTCAGTTCAAAAGGCGGGGCCCGGGCACCTGCTGAGCAGGAGGGCAGGCTGTTCTGTATTATTTCAGCCACTGTTCCTCTTCTGCCTCCCCCTGCAGTACTGCCAGCTTCTCTTTCTCCCAGCTGCCTTACAGGGGGATTGTTGCTAGCACATGTGCCCCTTCCATCTGCTTTCTGGGCCCCGCCCCATTTGCCCCTGTCGCCCCGCAGAACTCCCATCTCCTCTACTCTCCCGCCAGCAGCTACTGTGGGCACAGAGGGAGATGTTTCAGGATAGAGAGTGGGGAAAGTGGGACGGTAAATATGTAATTTACTGAACTCTTCCTTCCCTGAATGAACACAGTGAGCGATCGGTACTAATTATTCCTGTGTCCATTCATCACCGAAGCATAGTAAACTGTGGTTACTATGCTTCTGTTTATGAATGAGCAGGAAACCTCAGAGTGTCTCCTATTCATTAAAAAGGGATTAATAATCCTTTGTCCTCAGGCACTTTCAGCTGGGAAAGGGGTAGGCTGTATGGGGGGGGGGGGGGGGGCGTGATTTCTAACAGCAACCCTGGCGCTTTGTGTCCAGTCCGTTTCGCAGCCTCCTAGAAGGACAGCGGAGAAAAACAAATCAGGAGCTCCTCTATCTCTGCCGTTCCTCGTTTTTATCTCCACTCTTCCAGCACCGGGCGCTGCGTCTCGTCTCTTCAACTAGAAGGCATTGATAAATCACCATCACAACTTATTAAAACACGGGACGGAAAACGGCAAGATTTACTCTCCCCATTTAGGGTTTTTTTTTTTTTCTCACATTTCTTCAGCCAGCAAGTTAATATCACTGATATAAAAGGGGCCAAAAAACAATAAAAATGTTCTGTCTTCTGTCAGTGCCAGTTACTGTATACTTTATGATGGACATATTTCAGACTTACAAGCTGTTCCCAAGTCAGGCTGGCCATAGATGACCCAATAAAAGCAACACTGTGCCTGGTTCCAGCACCTCCGGCAATAAATGGGCTTCGTATAGAGGTGTTGGCACCATCCATCTCTTCATTAACCACTTCCGGACCGCCGCATGCCCATATACGTCCTAACTTTGAAGAGGAATACCGGGGTTATGGCAGCAGCTAGCTGTTCCTATAATAGTGGTCTCTGCGGCGGATTCGCCGCAAGATCACTTTTATCGGTGGCGGGAGAGGGCCCCCCCCTCCCGCCGCACTCTGGTGCCGTCCGCCGCTTATCGGAGCCTTCGGCAGCGGTGGAGGCGATTGGATCCTTTCACCTTTGTGGTATGGAGCTGAGAGAGGGGAAGATGGGCCCCCACCCATCTCCATACCATTGCACGTCAAAATGTCACTTCCACCCATAGCTCTGATGCCCCATACACACGGTCGGAAATTCCGACTGAAAAAGTCCGATCGGATTGTGTTGTCGGAAAATCCGATCGTGTGTGGGCTCTGTCGGACTTTTTCCGTCGGAAAAGTTTGAGAGCTGGATCTAAAATTTTCCGACAACAAAATCCAAACTGACTTTTTCCCGATCGTGTGTAGAGAATTCCATCGCACAAAGTGCCGCACATGCTCAGAAAAAATTTGGAGACGAAAGCTATTGGCTACTGGCCTCTACGTAGTCCAGTCGTATGCTTTGTACGTCACCTCATTCCGAACAATCGGATTTTCCGACAACTTTGTGCGACCGTGTGAATGCAAGACAAGTTTCGTCCAAAATCCGTCGGAAAAATTCCCAACGGATTTTGTGGTCGGAATGTCCTACCGTGTGTATGGGGCATAAAAGGGACTTTTATTTATTTATTTATTTTTATGACAATTTTTTTTTTCTTTTATTGCATTTTAGTCTTTTTGACCCCAGATCTCATATTTAAGAGGTCCTGTCATGCTTTTTTTTCTATTACAAGGGATGTTTACATTCCTTGTAATAGGAATAAAAGTGACACCATTTTTTTTTTAATGAACAGTGTAAAAATAAAAAGGTACAATAAATAAGAAAAAAACATGTAAATGTGCCCCGTCTCACCGAGCTCACGTGCAGAATCAAACGCATACGTGAGTAGCGCCCGCATATGAAAACGGTGTTCAAACCACACATGTGAGGTATCTACGTGATCGGTAGAGCGAGAGCAATAATTCTAGCTCTAGACCTCCTCTGTAACTCAAAATATGCAACCTGTAGAATTTTTTTTAAACGTCGCCTATGGAGATTTTTAAGGGTAAAAGTTTGTCACCATTCCACGAGCGGTCGCAATTTTGAAGCGTGACATGTTGGGTATCAGTTTACTCGGCTATCTTTCACAATATATATAAAAAAAAACTTTACTAATTTAAAAAAGTGTATTTTTTCCCAAAAAAATGCGTAAGACCGCTGCGCACATACGGTGTGACAGAAAGTATTGCAACGACCGCCATTTTATTCTCAAGGGTGGTAGAAAAAAAATATAATGTTTGGGGGTTCTAAGTAATTTTCCTAGCAAAAAAAAAACAGTTTTTAACAACAAATCTCAATCTCGATGCCGAAAGTCTCTGAAGATGAACGGCGCCTGCGCACTTAATAGTACCTTCTGCCCCGAGTCCAGGTGCAAGCCCCATGCAAGTGGACATACGGTATGCACTTAGTAACAGGGCCCCTCACAGACTTGCCTTGGCTCGCCACGCTTCGGGCACGGCCTTGCTTCACTCGCCACTCGCCACTCTTTGGGCGCGGCCTCGCTTCGCTCGTCACGCTTCGGGCGCGGCCTCGCTTCGCTTGTCAATTTTTTATTCTAACTCTATGTCCACTTGGATGATGGGGCTTGAACCTGGACTCAGTGCGCAGGCGCCGTTCATCTTCGGAGACCTTCGGCATCTCCTTGTCCTCCGTACTGCGCAAGCGCAGTACAGGGCGGACACTATCCGACGGGGGACAGTATTCGACACAACACCAGCTTGTATACATTTGTTGATCAATTTTAGACATTTTGCCAAGGTACCCCCTTGCCAAAGGTGCCCCCTGAAGAAACCTCAAGGCACTCCAAGGGCACCCTGGATGAAAAAGGCTGTACTACTTGTATGGCTTTTTATTAGTTTCACTTTTTTATTGACAGGTAACCTTTAAGTTACCCCGGGGAGCCTTACTGTCATCTCCAGTAACACACGAAGTGTTACAAAGTGTGTAACAGCAATGTATTCGACACATCAGAGCTGCAGGAGGAAACAGGAGCAATTGATTCACAGCTGAGAGTGTTACAAATCCTATATTTAGAAACTTTGTAATACACACCGACTGTTTCACTAAAGGGTTCTGCATAGAGTTATACCAAAACACGACGCACAACGCTGTGTATCAAGGAGCTTTTGAACTTGTTGATTGCTCTGTGCTACGCGATTGTCTTCATTGTCTGCATGGAGTCGCTGTGCGGTGGGGCGGCCGCAATTACCACGTCCCCATTCAAAGAGAAATCATAGACTCCCAAAGGTGAAATACACCGCTCTGCTTCTTGTGTTGTAAAGCACAGGTAAAAAAATAAAAAAAGTATAACAACTACCACGTGTATATATATAATTGCTTCAGCAGAAATCTTGTAATTTAGTGCAGTTAAAATTGTTGTCCACGTCAATCTGCGTCCAGCAGAAATTGCTAGGAAAGAATAATTGCAATTTCATTTTTTGCAACCATGGCAACAGTAGTCTCCTTATGCACAAAGGTTTCCCAGAATTCTAATCTCTTGTCTTGACTAACTACTTTCCCCAGAAGTCTGAAAAAAAATTTTGACAACAAATTAGTGGTGTCCCTAGCAATGTCCTGTACTGAGTATTGTGAAAAAAAAAAAAAAAACAAAGTGTAGCGCTAAATATAACAATATAACAGCAATAAACTGAAACAATAAATACAGTGAAACCTCGGATTGCGAGTAACGCGGTTAACGAGAATTTCGCAATAAGAGCGTTTTTTTTTAAAATCCTGACTCGGTTTGTGAGTGTTGTCTTGCAAAACAAGCAGGATTCAAGCTTTTGTGGTGTGCAGTACAACATTTGGCCAGAGGTGCCGTTACCGAGCCTTTCCGAGGGTTTCTGAGTTCAGCCGAGCTGTTCCCAAGTGTTACCGAGCCTTTCAGAGAGGTTTCTAAGTTCAGCCCAGCTGTTTCTGAGCCTTTCTGAGGGTTTCCGTGTTCAGCCGAGCTGTTCCCGAGTGTTACCGAGCCTTTCCGAAAGGTTTTCGAGTTCAGCAGAGCTGCTCCCAAGCCTTTCCGAGGGTTTCCGAGTTCAGCCGAACTGCTCCCAAGTGTTACCCAGCCTTTCCAAGGGTTTCCGAGTTCAGCCGAGCTGTTCCCGAGTGTTACTGAGCCTTTCCGAGGGTTTCCGAGTTCAGCCGAGCTGTTCCCTAGCCTTTCCGAGGGTTTCCGAGTTCAGCCGAGCTGTTCCCGAGTGTTACCGAGCCTTTCCGAGAGGTTTCCGAGTTCAGCTGAGCTGTTCCCGAACCTTTCCGAGGGTTTCCGAGTTCAGCCGAGCTTTTCCCGTGTGTTACCGAGCCTTTCCGAGAGGTTTCCGAGTTCAGCCGAGCTGTTCCTGAGCCTTTCCGAGGGATTCCGAGTTCAGCCGAGCTGTTCCTGAGTGTTACCGAGCCTTTCCGAGGGTTTCCGAGTTCAGCCAAGCTGTTCCAGAGTGTTTTCGAGGCTCTCCGTTGCCCCCCCCACCGCTGGCCACATGTGGTATTGCATGCCATAGAAGTCAATACAGAACAAATTATTTTCGTTTCCATTGACTTCTATGGGGAAACTCGCTTTGATATGCAAGTGCTGTGGATTACAAGCATTCTCCTGGAACGGATTAGGCTCGTAATCCAAGGTTCCACTGTATATGAAAACGTATAAACATGTGTTGTAAACATACAAAGTGAAAGTCCAGTGTTCACATGTGTGAACAGGAAAAAAAAAAGTGAATGTGAAAGATTCAAATGAACTCCTAAAGGAGTGTGTCCATGTAATACGTGACTTGTGAGTCCTAAATAAAATTGGATGGTGATGCAAATAGTATAAAACTGGCTGCGAAACTGTAGAAACAAGGAAATCTTCTGCCAAAAGAATGTAGATGAGTACTCTTACCGGATTGAGTGGACCCACTTACCAGCGGTAGTGGATCAATCAGGCTTGTAAGGCTTAAGGGTTGGCAGGAAGATGGTCACTCCAAACAGGGTAGTTCCACTCCTTGGCAGTAGAGGACAGAGTTTTGAAAGTTCAGATAGCTCTCCAAACAAAGCATTAAACCTCCACCCAATGAGGGAACCATCTGTAGGCCGGTGGTAGGTGCAGCATAGGCTCAATCAAACCGGAATAAAAATAGGAAAAAAATGGAGAAGCTCCATATGGTGCAGGTCAAAAACGGAGAGGTTTATTTAAAAAAAAAGTACAAAACATCATAGTAGATGAGTACAAAATATTGGTGATCACGAGTTGTAAAATTATAAAAAGCAATGTGGGAAGCAAGCGTAGCGAACCCGGCACGTTTCGTCCCAACGGATTTCAACTGGGGCATGGCAATATTTTTTCATCTGTACTGAGTATTATCCATTGTGAGAAACTGGGGAAGAGTAATACACAGCTGGGATGATGAGGGGGGCATGAAATCGCTTCTATTTCAGCACTGGGACCCGACAGTAGAAAGGCCGTTAGCACTCGTTTTTTTGCAGGAGCACTGGAACGGGAAGTCTCATTATTTACAGAACAGAAGCAACTAAGAATCTGCAACTGTTTATCAAGTTCCTCACAATCTGTATGTGTTGCCAACCGTCAGTAAATTTACAGACAGTTTGTAAAAATGAATGATTTTTTTACAACTGTCAGTAAATATCAGAGCCCTCCTTACATCGGGGTCCCCACAGAGCCTCCCCTTTGCATCAGAATCCCCCCTTTAATTCAGGGTCCCACAGAGTCTCCCCCTTACATCAGGGTCCCCAGAGAGGCCCCCCTTACGTCAGGGTCCCCACAGAGCCTCCCCCTTACATCAGGGTCCCCAGAGAGGCCCACCTTAAATCAGGGTCCCCAGAGAGGCCCCTTTACATCAGGGTCCCCACAGAGCCTCCCCCTTACATCAGGGTCCCCAGAGAGGCCACCTTAAATCAGGGTCCCCAGAGAGGCCCCTTTACATCAGGGTCCCCAGAGAGGCCCCCTTTACATCAGGGTCCCCAGAGAGGCCCACCTTACATCAGGGTCCCCAGAGAGGCCCACCTTACATCAGGGTCCCCAGAGAGCCCCCCACTTACATCAGGGTCCCCACAGAGTCTCCCCTTTACATCAGGTTCCCCAGAGAGGCCCCCTTTACATCAGGGTCCCCAGAGAGCCCCCCACTTATATCAAGGTCCACACAGAGGCTCCCCCTTACATCAGGGTCCCCAGAGAGCCCCTCCTTACCTCAGAGTCCCCAGAAAGCCACTCCTTGTATCAGGGTCACCAGAGAGAAGGCGGGCAGTGAGAGATTATGTCATCTCTCTGCTGCCTGCGGTTGCACAGTGGCAGCAGAGCAGCAGTGATGCAGGGCTGGCAGTGAGAGATGATATCATCTCTCTGCTCCCCCGCTCTGTCCGGCTCTCCCATGCTGCCTGCCCACTCTCCAGTGCTGCCCACCGCAGAGAGGCTACGGCCATCTCTGAGAGACTCGGGGCTTTGGGCCACAGATTCGGGGCTGTAGCCCCAAAAGCCACCCCCTAGCGACGCCACTGGGGCTGTATAAGGTATTCACCGGCAGAAAAAAAAAATGTTTTACTATCCAAAGTTAAAACAACAAGGGCAGAAGAAATATGGAAAGATGAAAAAATTACATTGTAAGTCATATTTTAGTTGCAATTTTAGAAAAGCAGTAAAACTTTAATTATTGAAAGAACCATGCGGAGCACCCCTCCCCCCCCTCCTTCGTCCGAGGATTATGCCTATTGCTAAAGTACAGGTGTGCTCCGAAGATAAAATTCCGAACTGAAGAAGCCACGTCTTGGTGCGTCACGCTAGGCCCGTGTCTTCCCTGAGTGATGGCGGTGTTTATGCACCTTATGGTCATTAAGGTTCTGAAACTCATCTTTTCACCTCCAAATAAACTCAGCGCGGGGCCATAAACATCTTCCTGACTTGTATCCAAACCTGGTTATAACTCAGCGGCCCCGACAGTGTCCCCCGAGTGCATGACGCGACTCGCAAACACATCCAGAGCTCCGTATTTAATCAGCCGCCATAAAGAAAGAGATGATTTGCTTTGGCACCGAGTGCGGTGGGGGGGGGGGGCTTCTGATTCATTTATCTGAGCCGGCTGTCTCAGATGCGTTTGGGTTGCAATGTCAATTTATCACAGGAAGGAGCAAAAGCATTTGTGAACTGCGTGGGGAGCGTGGGACCCGCGATTGATTGCTGTGACTGTGACAGGCAGAGATGCTGGGGCTAAACTGCTGCGATGTGTATGCGACACTTGGCTGGGGAGGGATTAGAGCGGGCAGGGGGGAGGGCAGTCTGACAGCGATAACTTTCTGCAGCCTTGAGGGGGGGACAATTGAGGACAGGGCAAAATGAAAAAAAACAAAAACTCTAGCTGTCATCCTGAAGCAGACAGACATTTAAAGGGAAAACATATTACATTTTTTAGTAAATATCCCATTCTAAAGTGTTACCAAACCCACAACAGTAAAATCAGTCTGTATATGCAGTAAAGCAGCGGTCCTCAACCTTGGTGACACCGGGGACTGAGTGCGTGGAAGAAAATTATGCAATTTGGGCAGTGAGGGGTGGGGTTTTTTGCAGGCAATTTGTTGGGGAAATGGCTGGTGTTGGAGCTTCAATCATCACACCATGGTTGATATGATGTCATAATGATTGAAGCGCATAATTTCAATTACTACATTGTAATTAAAAAGAAATAGTTCAACTCACCATAATGCAGAATCAGCGGGAACCCTGAGTGTGTCACTTGCCACCATCACCTACCACCAGATGCAGCTTGTCACTTACCTGATGTGGACTGTCACTTGCCAGATGGGGACTGTCATTTGCCAGATGGGGACTGCCACTTGCCTGATTGGAACTGTCACTTGCCAGGTGGGGACTGTCACTAGCCAGGTGGGGACTGTCACTTGCCAAATGCCGACTGCCACTTGCCAGATGGGGATTGTCACTTGCCAGATGTGGGCTGTATCTTGCCAGATGGGGATTGTCACTTGCCAGATGTGGACTGTCACTTGCCAGAAGGGGATTGTCACTTGCCAGATGTAGACGGTCATTTGCCAGATGGGGATTGTCACTTGCCAGATGGGGATTGTCACTTGCCAGATGGGGATTGTCACTTGCCAGGTGGGGATGGTCACTTGCCAGATGTGGACTGTCACTTGGTAGATGCAGACTGTCACTTGCCAAATATGGACTGTCCCTTGCCAGATGCGGACTGTCACTTTCCAGATGCGGACTGTCACTTTCCAGATGCGGACTGTCATCTTCCAGATGCGGACTGTCACTTTCCAGATGCGGACTGTACTTGCCAGATGGGTATTTTCACTTGCCAGGTGGGGACTGTCACTTGCCAGATGCAGACTGTCACTTTCCAGATGCGGACTGTCACTTTCCAGATGCGGACTGTCACTTGCCAGATGGGTATTTTCACTTGCCAGGTGGGGACTGTCACTTGCCAGATGGGTATTGTCACTTGCCAGATGGGGATTGTCACTTGCCAGATGGGTATTGTCACTTGCCAGATGGGGATTGTCACTTGCCAGATGGGGACTGTCACTTACCAGATGGGTATTGTCACTTGCCAGATGGGGATTGTCACTTGCCAGATGGGGACTGTCACTTACCAGATGGGTATTGTCACTTGCCAGATGGGGATTGTCACTTGCCAGATGGGGATTGTCACTTGCCAGATGCGGACTGTCACTTTCCAGATGCGGACTGTCACTTTCCAGATGCGGACTGTCACTTGCCAGATGCAGACTGTCACTTGCCAGATGGGGACTGTCACTTGCCAGTAGGGATGAGCTTCGTGTTCGAGTCGAACGCATGTTCGACTCGAACATCGGTCGTTTGTGCGTTCGCCGAATTCCGAACGTTTGGGCCGTTCGCGGCAAAATTCGTGTGGCCCACAATGCATTGCGATGGCGCAATGCATTGCTGTCTCACGATTGGCCAAGCATGCACTGTGACCCCGCATGCTTGGCCAATCGCAGCGCCAGTAGCGAGGAGAGCAATGGTTGGCCAAAGGCATCCTGCCTGTGGCCAATCATAGCTCAGGCTGTGTAGTGCACGCCCCACACTATATAAAGCTGCCTTTCAGGCGGCCTCGTGTAGTGTTTGTTAGCATCTGAAGCAGTGGGTGTTCTGTGTACCTTCAACACAGTTACACACCAATAGTTTTTGGCTGATTTACTATTTTGCTCTTGTGTAGTGGTTACTGTCTGTGCCCTGACCGCAGTATACACCACTATATTCACCTCACCTATATAGCTAGTGATCTAGCTTTAATAATAGAGCTTGCAGTCAGTAGTGTTAGTGCGTGCTGTCTGCGTGCTCTGTACCCAGTACATACCGCTATAATCCACCTACATAGCTGTTCTCTATTTGAGCCCGATTGTCATTTGCTGGAGTTATTGGAAGTTTTGTGTGCCTCCAGCACAGCACAGTATACATCTGTATATACCCCTTTAACTCTGCTGTTTTCTGGTTATTATCTGCGTGCCCTGACCGCAGTATACACCGTGATATTCACCTCACCTATATAGCTAGTGGTCCATCTTTAACAATAGAGCTTGCAGTCAGTAGTGTCACTCAGGAGATAGTGCGTGCTGTGTGCCTGCTCTGTACCCAGTACATACCGCTATTATCCACCTACATAGCTGTTCTCTTTTTGGGCCCGATTGGCATCTGCGGGAGTTATTGGAAGTTGTGTGTGCCTCCAGCACAGCACAGTATACATCTGTATATACCCCTTTAACTCTGCTGTTTTCTTGTTATTGTCTGCGTGCCCTGACCGCAGTATACACTGTGATATTCACCTCACCTATATAGCTAGTGGTCCATCTTTAACAATAGAGCTTGCAGTCAGTAGTGTCACTCAGGAGATAGTGCGTGCTGTGTGCCTGCTCTGTACCCAGTACATACCGCTATTGGGCTACTCCACCTACATAGCTGTTCTCTATTTGGGCCCGATTGGCATCTGCGGGAGTTATTGGAAGTTGTGTGTGCCTCCAGCACAGCACAGTATACATCTGTATATACCCCTTTAACTCTGCTGTTCTATAAAAAAGGCATCTGCAGGAGTTAGTGGGTGTTGTGTGCCTCCAGCACAATATAAACTACCCAACTACTGTTTTACCCAACTCCCTTCAGGCCATTACCATGTCTGGAAGGCCAGCAAGGAGAGGCAGACAGGCGCGAGCCGATAAAAGAGGGCAAGCAGGCTCTGTGTCTAGAGACAACAGTGCTGGTCGTGGACGCGGTGCATTGTCATCAGCACGTGGCCATGGGACATGCTTGTCCTTCTTTTCTGCAGCTGGACATGTTGAACCGCAACATGCCAACGACTTGGTAGAGTGGATGACCAAGCCCTCTTCATCCTCCTCATCCTCTCTCACCCAGTCTCAGGGTAGTAGAAAAGCAGCTGCCAACACATCGTCGTCCCTCCTCTCAATGTCATCATCAGTGACTCCTTCCCTAGACCCACCACGTCCTCCTGAGGAGTCTCCTGAACTCTTTGAGCACAGTGTTGGGTACATGCTCCAGGAGGATGCCCAGTGTTTGGTGGGCTCTGATGATGACACTCAGCTAGAGGAAGGCAGTAGCGTGAGCACAGAGAGAGGGGATGCTCAAGAAGGACAGCAATCTGGCAGTCATGTTCCACAAGCTGCAGCATACTGCCAGGTTTGCTACAGCGATGAAGAGGGAGGGGATGATGAGGGCACTGACTCCACGTGGGTGCCTGGAAGGAGGGAGGAGGAGGAGGAGGAGGAGGAGGCACATGTCCAACGAGGCAGGATGCCCTCCGGGGGCCAGCTTAGGGGCAGCACACCGACTGAATCACACCGCAGAGCTCCGCCTGCGCAGAGCGCTTCCTCTGCGCAGAGCGCTTCCTCTGCGCGTTATTCTAAAAGTTCTTTGGTGTGGGCCTTTTTTGAGACGAGTGCATCAGATCGCACCGCTGCTATTTGCAACATATGTCTCAAGCGTATCTCACGTGGCCAAAACATCAGCCGCTTGGGCACCACATGCTTGACCAGACATATGTTGACCTGCCATGCAGCTCGTTGGCAAGCATACCTCAAAGACCCACACCAAAGAACAAAGCGGACCTCTCCTTGCTCCTCATCAGCTGGCATCTCCAACCCCACTAGACCTTCAGTCCTCTCTGAAACCTGCTCTGAGAGGAATGAAGGTGTAGAATTAGGTGTGTCACAGCCAAGTGCTTCCGGGAACTCTGCTAGTGGTACATCCACGTCCGATTATAGCAGGCAAATGTCCCTGCCCCAGCTGCTGGACCGGCGGAAGAAATTTACTCCCAGCCATCCACATGCCCAGCGGTTGAATGCTAGCTTGGCTAAATTGCTAGCACTTCAACTGCTGCCTTTTCAGTTGGTAGACTCGGCCCCCTTCCGTGAGTTTGTACAATGTGCGGTTCCTCAGTGGCAGGTCCCCAAACGCCACTTTTTCTCACGGAAGGCGATTCCGGCTCTCTACCGGCATGTGGAAGGCAATGTCCTTGCCTCGCTGGACACGGCGGTCAGCGGTAAGGTGCATATTACCGCTGACTCATGGTCCAGCAGGCATGGACAGGGACGTTACCTGTCTTTCACGGCCCATTGGGTCACTCTCCTGGCTGCTGGGAAGGATGCAGGACAAGGTGCAGTAGTGTTGGAGGTTGTTCCGCCACCACGCCTCCAAAATGCTACTATTGGTTGTGACACACCTCTCTCCTCCACCCCCTCCTCTTCTTCTTCCTCCATGGCCTCTTCCAGTGCTCTGTCCTCAGAACCAGCGGTGCTCCGTAGGCGTTCCAGGGGCTACGCAAGTACGCAGACAAAACGATGCCATGCCGTGCTTGCGCTGGTTTGTTTGGGGGACAGCAGCCACACTGGGGCGAATGTTTTGTCAGCTCTGCAGGGGCAGGCCGAGAGGTGGTTGACGCCACGCCAGCTTAAGCCAGGAATGGTGGTTTGCGACAATGGCACCAACCTCCTCTCCGCCCTCCGACAGGGACAACTGACCCATGTGCCCTGTGTAGCTCACGTCCTTAACCTGGTGGTGCAGCGGTTCTTGGGCAGGTACCCCGGCTTACAGGATGTCCTGAAACAGGCCAGGAGAGTCTGTGTGGATTTCCGCCGATCATTTAATGCCTGTGCTCGGCTGGCTGAGCTCCAAAAGGAGTTGAACCTGCCCAAGAACCGCCTTATATGTGACATGCCCACCAGATGGAACTCAACATTGGCCATGCTGCAGCGGCTGCACACGCAGCAGAGGGCCATCAATGAGTACCTGTGCGACTACGGCACCAGGACAGGGTCAGGGGAGCTTGGTTTTTTCTCACCACGCCAGTGGGGCATGATCAGGGATGCATGCACTGTCCTGTCACCGTTTGAGGAGGCCACAAGGATGGTGAGCAGTGACAGTGCATGCATCAGTGACACTATACCTCTTGTCCACCTCTTGGAGCATACGCTGCGTGGAATAATGGACAGGGCACTTGAGGCAGAACAGAGGCAGGAAGAGGAGGACTTCCTTGCCTCTCAAGGCCCCCTTTATCCAGACAGTGTTACTGCTGTGCCACCCATCACACAGGAAGAGGGTGAGGAGGAGGAAGAGGAGGAGGAGGATGATTGTGTCAGCATGGAGGTGGAGGCTGGCACTCAGCAGCAGCAGTCTTATAGGGATGATTTACAGTCCCAAGAAACACGTGGACTTGTACGTGGCTGGGAGGAGGTAGCTGCGGATCATGTTGTCCTTAGTGACCCAGAGGACTCCGGACCGAATGCCTCAGCTAACCTACGCTGCATGGCCTCCCTGATCCTGCAAAGCCTGCGGAAGGATCCTCGTATTCTTCGGATCAAGGAGAGGGACCATTACTGGCTGGCCACTCTCCTTGATCCACGGTACAAGGGTAAGGTTGCCGACCTTATCTTGCCATCGCAGAGGGAGCAGAGGATGAGACATCTCCGGGAGGCCTTGCAGAAAGCTCTGTGCAACGCGTTCCCAGAGACTGGGAGGTCACAAACTCCTGGTCCTGGACAACGTGTTGCTGAGGCATCAGTCAGAAGGAGCGGTGGAGAAGGTGGCCGTCTGACTGATGCTTTCAGACAATTTTTTAGTCCGCAGCCCCAAGGTATGATTGGTTCCAGCACCCATCGCCAGCGTCTAATTTACATGGTGCAGGAATACCTAGGGGCAAGGTCAGACTTGGACACCTTTCCCACTGAAAATCCTCTGGCTTACTGGGTCTTGAGGATGGATCACTGGCCAGAGCTTGCACAGTATGCAATTGAGCTACTGGCCTGTCCTGCATCCAGCGTTCTTTCGGAACGCACCTTCAGTGCTGCTGGTGGCTTCGTTACCGATCACAGGGTGCGCCTGTCCACCGAATCAGTTGATCGACTGACCTTCATCAAGATAAATCAGTCTTGGATCACCCACAGCTACCAAGCACCTGAAGCTGATGTAACCGAATAATTTTTTTTGAAATACCACATCCCTTCAAGACTGCCTATGCTGATGCTGAGTGACTGTCCTGTTATGTTGATTGTCTATCCTCTTCCTCCTCCGCTGATATGTTGGAAGAACATTTTTGGTTCTGGGTGATGCCAGCAGCCCAATTTTTCTGCCCCTGTTTAACAGGGGCGTTTAATTACAATTTTTGATGCAATGCTTTGCAGCAGGGCTAATTCCTGCAATAAAACTAGAGTATATGGCAGAGGTTGCAGTGTGGTGGCACCAGCACCAGTGCCTAAGGCCCAATTTTTCTGCCCCTGTTTAACAGGGGCGTTTAAGTACAATTTTTGATGCAATGCTTTGCAGCAGGGCTAATTCCTGCAAAAAAACTAGAGTGTATGGCAGAGGTTGCAGTGTGATGGCACCAGTGCCTAAGGCCCAATTTTTCTGCCCCTGTTTAACAGGGGCGTTTAAGTAAAATTTTTGATGCAATGCTTTGCAGCAGGGCTAATTCCTGCAATAAAACTAGAGTGTATGGCAGAGGTTGCAGTGTGATGGCACCAGTGCCTAAGGCCCAATTTTTCTGCCCCTGTTTAACAGGGGCGTTTAAGTAAAATTTTTGATGCAATGCTTTGCAGCAGGGCTAATTCCTGCAAAAAAACTAGAGTGTATGGCAGAGGTTGCAGTGTGATGGCACCAGTGCCTAAGGCCCAATTTTTCTGCCCCTGTTTAACAGGGGCGTTTAAGTAAAATTTTTGATGCAATGCTTTGCAGCAGGGCTAATTCCTGCAATAAAACTAGAGTGTATGGCAGAGGTTGCAGTGTGATGGCACCAGTGCCTAAGGCCCAATTTTTCTGCCCCTGTTTAACAGGGGCGTTTAAGTAAAATTTTTGATGCAATGCTTTGCAGCAGGGCTAATTCCTGCAAAAAAACTAGAGTGTATGGCAGAGGTTGCAGTGTGATGGCACCAGTGCCTAAGGCCCAATTTTTCTGCCCCTGTTTAACAGGGGCGTTTAAGTACAATTTTTGATGCAATGCTTTGCAGCAGGGCTAATTCCTGCAATAAAACTAGAGTGTATGGCAGAGGTTGCAGTGTGATGGCACCAGTGCCTAAGGCCCAATTTTTCTGCCCCTGTTTAACAGGGGCGTTTAAGTACAATTTTTGATGCAATGCTTTGCAGCAGGGCTAATTCCTGCAATAAAACTAGAGTGTATGGCAGAGGTTGCAGTGTCATGGCACCAGTGCCTAAGGCCCAATTTTTCTGCCCCTGTTTAACAGGGGCGTTTAAGTAAAATTTTTGATGCAATGCTTTGCAGCAGGGCTAATTCCTGCAATAAAACTAGAGTGTATGGCAGAGGTTGCAGTGTGATGGCACCAGTGCCTAAGGCCCAATTTTTCTGCCCCTGTTTAACAGGGGCGTTTAAGTAAAATTTTTGATGCAATGCTTTGCAGCAGGGCTAATTCCTGCAATAAAACTAGAGTGTATGGCAGAGGTTGCAGTGTGATGGCACCAGTGCCTAAGGCCCAATTTTTCTGCCCCTGTTTAACAGGGACATGTAATTACAATTCTTGATATAATATTTCACAGGAGGGCCCCTTCCTGTGCCCACCCAGAGTAACTGTGAGGACTTATAGTGTTGTGGCACCAGCACCACAACCACCAAAGGTCAATTTTTCTACCACTGTTCAACAATGGCATGTAATTACAATTCTTGATATAATCGTTCACAGCAGGGCGCTCCAGCGCCCACCAAGAGTCACTTTCAGGGCTTACAATGTTGTTGCAAAACCAACACCTTGTTCCGCCATTTCTGCAGAGCATATAGGGCAGGCCCCTACTTTCAAACATCCAATTTACAAACATCTCCTACTTGCAAACGGAAGGAGACAACAGCAAGTGAGATGAAAAAAGATGGACGACAAAACAAATTATACAGGGGTGATAACCCTTCCCTATGTTTTCCAAAAAGCTTAAAAATATTTTTTTTGACTGGAGCTACACTTTAAAAATGTACCAGTTGAAAATTACAAACAGATTCAACTTAACACAACAAACCTACACAGTCCCAGTCTTGTTTGCACCGCCTGTATACTGCTGTTCTGAGTATATAGGGCCTGGGGGCCACACGCATTTCCTTTTTTTAATATGGGTACGGGGTTCCCCTTAATATGCGTACAAGACCCAAATAGGCTGGTAATGGGCAGGGAGGGCTACCCATGCCATTTTTCTGAATGATTTTCAACCATATTGCAGGAACCAGATATAACATTAAAACCGCAAGCAGTTTTAAATGGTGTTATTTCCGCTTAATGTCATTTTGTGCAGGGACTGTTCTAAACACGGGAAACACGTGGCACTTCACAGGCATACTACAGACACCCCCCAGGCACCATATTTAAAGGAATATTTCACTTTTTTTTTTCACTTTAATCGTCATTAAAATCAGTACTCCCGCCAAAACGGTAGTTTTTAAAACTTTTTTTTGCAGTGACCCATGTCCCCTGAGGCAGGAGGCAGGTCGCCAAACCCTTTTTAGGACACTATCTTGCATATTAGCCGTTAAAATTAGCACTTTCCAATTCGAACGTTCGAGTCCCATAGACTTCAATGGGGTTCTAACGTTCGTACCGAACGCGGGGGTCGTTCGCAAGTTCTGGTGCGAACCGAACCGGGGGGTGTTCGGCTCATCCCTACTTGCCAGATGTGGATTGTCACTTGCCAACTTGACCCCTACTTGCAAATAGAGGGAGACAACAGGAAGTGAGAAGAAATCTCCCCCTAGAAGGGAGATTCACTCCTGTAATGCCGTGTACACACGATCAGAGTTTCCGACAACAAATTTTGGATGTGAGCTTGTTGTCAGAACTCAGACTTGGAGAGGGATTAGCAGCACAAGAAGCCAATTTACTTATGCTGCAGAGAAAGGGGCATGATGATAGGAGGAGAGCACAGTGACCGAGGGGCGAGCTAATCAGTGTAATTATTCTCCCTTCACTGTTCATGCACACACTGAAATATTTTGTTTTCGGAATTTCGTTTTTGTCCGAAAAATAAATGTATTTAGTTAGTCCTGAAATTCGTTTTTATTTATTTAGTTTCGTTAAAAAATGCATTCGTCCGAAAATCCGAAATAATGAAGGTCGAATCTGTCATTGAAGGCTTATTATGGGGTCTGTCGAATGTTCTAAGAAGATTCGACGGATCAGCTAAACCGTGCGACGCCGCGATCGTACATTTCCAGTCGAATGTTCCGCCTACAAGCTATAGTATAATTCTAATGTTGTATGACACTAGTAATAATTATATTTATTAATTATTATTACTAGTCAACCAACATTAGAATTCTTCTATAGCCTATGGGCGGAGCATTTGACCATAAATGTCCACTCACTGTGACTGCTTCGTCGAATCTTCATGTCAAATCTTTTCTCTCTATGTCGAATAATCTTGGACTAATAGAGTTATGTTAGGCACATTCAACCTTTTTTTGCTATTTTGATATAATGTTGAATCTTTTCTATCTATGTTGAATCTTTTCTCTTTATGTTGAATCTTTTCTCTTTATGTTGAATCTTCTCTCTCTATGTCAAATCTTTTCTCTTTATGGTGAATCTTTTCTCTCTATGTTGAATCTTTTCTCTCTATGTTGAATCTTTTCTCTCTATGTTGAATCTTTTCTCTTTATGTTGAATCTTCTCTCTATGTCAAATCTGTTCTCTTTATGTCAAATCTTTTCTCTCTATGTCGAATCTTTTCTCTCTATGTCGAATCTTTTCTCTTTATGTTGAATATTTTCTCTCTATGTCAAATCTTTTCTCTTTATTTTGAATCTTTTCTCTCTATTGGAAATCTTTTCTCTCTATGTTGAATCTTTTCTCTTTATGTTGAATCTTTTCTCTCTATGTCGAATCTTTTCTCTTTATGTTGAATCTTTTCTCTCTATGTCAAATCTTTTCTTTTTATGTTGAAACTTTTCTCTCTATGTCGAATCTTTTCTCTTTATGTTGAATCTTTTCTCTCTATGTCAAATATTTTCTCTCTATGTTGAAACTTTTCTCTCTATGTTGAAACTTTTCTCTCTATGTCAAATCTTTTCTCTTTATGTTGAATCTTTTCTCTCTATGTTGAATCTTTTCTCTCTATGTTGAATCTTTTCTCTTTATGTTGAATCTTCTCTCTATGTCAAATCTTTTCTCTCTATGTCAAATCTTTTCTCTCTATATCAAATAATCTTGGACTAATAGAGTTAGGTTAGGCACATTCAACCTTTTTTGCTATTGTCTCTATAATGTCGAATCTTTTCTCTCTATGTCGAATCTTTTCTCTCTATATCAAATAATCTTGGACTAATAGAGTTATGTTAGGCACATTCGACCTTTTTTGCTATTGTCTCTATAATGTCATATATTTTCTCTCTATGTCGAATCTTTTCTCTTTTTGTCAAATCTTTTCTCTCTATGTAGAATAATCTTGGACTAATAGAGCTAAGGTTAGGCACATTCGACCACAGGTTCGATGGACACAGATCGCTATTGTCAACGTCATGTCGAATCTCCTATCTATACCGAACTGTTGTCACAACGAAAACAAAAATAAAGCATTTGTTTATGTCGGATCTTCCAGTTTTCGGATTCTGCACGTTCGTTATCGTTTGTTAAAACGATAACGAAAATACCTGAAATTCGGGCGAAAATTAATTCGGACTAAAACAAATGCACATGTCTACTGTTAAATCACAGATTGGGGAGGGACAAGACCTGTAAGCCCCTGTACACACGGTCGGAGATTTCGACAACCAAATCCGTCGGATTTTGTCCGAAACTGTTGCATACACACGGTCGGACTAAGTAGTCGAAAAATCTGATCATTCAGAACGTGATGACGTAATTTCGTTACGATGGGACTACATTCAGGCTAGTAGCCGATAGCTTTGATGTAGGAATTTGATCTGAGCATGCGTGGCACTTGGTCCGATCAAAATTCTCTACACATGATCGGAGTATGTCCGATCGAACCAGTTGGTCGGAAAATATTTCCAACAAGTTGGAAAATTGGGTCAGACGGATATTCCGATGGAATCAGTCCGATGCATACCACACACAGTTGGATTATCCGACAACGCGGTCCGATAGGACACATTCCGACGGATTCTCCGACCGTGTGTACAAGGGCTAAGTGGTTCTGGACTACAGCAAAGAAAAATCCCTGCTAGACAGGGCTGCGCTGTGTGGCAAAGCTGTGTAAATCTCAGAGCTGGATAGACAGAAATGCAGATCCTTTGACAGTATAAAGCAGCTCCCTTATATGTATTTAATCTGTTTATTTAGCTGTTTGCCCCGGAGATCGGCTTTAATTATCTTCTATGTTCCTAAACTTTTATAAATTTATCTAAACAATTCAAATAACTCCTCATTAGCTCGAGCCAGCTTGTGCTTAGCACCCTTTTAGCGAGGCCCCGGGCGTCAATCTCTGTAAACCCCAACCCCCCACCCCCGTAATTCAATGCTTTCTTTTTTTCTACAAGAATGTCACTTGCTTTTTTTTGCTATACACTCCATTCATTCCCTGTATGTCACATGTGTCCTTGAGTTATTTTCTGTGGCTTTCTCTGTGGGAGCAATGGGCATGTGCTTATAAATGGACCGCAGAATAATACAACAAAAAAGCCGATGATGCTTTGTGAATCACACGTAGTACCCTCCGTTCTACTTATTCCGAGATGACATTGTGTGATTATTGCAGAAACATTATTTTATAATAAAAGTGTATCTCAGCTTTTCAACCCCACATCAAACAACAATTCTATGCCAGCAATGCCTTATGGCTGAGGGGGGTGGGGAATAAACATACAATCTTTACAATGTTGTGTTTTATTTATGGTTATTCCCTACATGGTAAAAGTAATCCTAGCGGCTATACAGCTGTCAGATTACTTTTACAGGCGGCAGAAGAGGGTCCCACCTCCCCGGTGGCAGAAGGGGGTCCCACCCCCCCACTGCTCCAGCAGCAGAAGGGGGTGCCACCCCTCACCTCCCCGGTGGCAGAAGGGGGTGCCACCCCCCACCTCCCCGGCGGTAGAAGGGGGTTCCACCCCCCACCTCCCCAGTGGAAGAAGGGGGTCGCACTCCCCCACCTCCCCGGCGGCAGAAGGGGGTCCCACTCCCCACCTCCCCGGTGGCAGAAGGGGGTGCCACCTCCCCAGTGGCAGAAGGGGGTCCTACCCCCCACCTCCCCAGCGGAAGAAGGGGGTCCCACGCCCCCACCTCCCCGGCAGCAGAAGGGGGTCCCACCCCTCCACCTCCCCGGCAGCAGAAGGGTCTCCCACCCCCCTCCCATTGTCACCTTTCCCAGGCTCCTCCGTCCGATCGAGGGTAGGACCAGTGGTATCGGCTTCCCCCGGACACAGTGAGAGGAACTGATGTTGTTCCTCTCACTGTGCGACGTCCGAAACCAGAAGCGACGAGGATTTCTTCCTTTCTGGTTTTCGATTTGTTTGATTACAAGTGGCAGAAATTGGAGAAAGGACGGCTGCACTCCAAAAGAATGCGTTTCGCACCATTAATGGCGCTTAATCGCGCTATGACTAAGCGCCATTAACGGTGCAAAACGCGTTGGCTATCACCTGGACCTGTGTCTCCGATTGATGTATGGATTAAGCTTCATTTAATAAAGGCATTATTTTGGAGTGCGACTATCCTTTCTCCATTTTCTGCCATTTGACTTTGCTGAGCCGGCACCCTGCATCTCCTATATACTAGAAGGTGTGAACACAAGCAATACCAGCTAAAGCAGTAATTACCTTGATTTGTTGTTTGTTTACAAGCCATTGCTGGCTAGTGAAGCAGCAGATCGGGGGAAATAAAAATCAATGATTAAAAAAAATAAATATAAGATTTTTTTATTTTTTTTTAATCAGATTTTTTTATTTTTAGCAAATGTATTTTAATAAAATGCTTTTAGAGTAAAAAAAATCTATCCAAAGATAGTTTTCTATATAAGACAAAATAATAATTAAATTTATTCAGCGTAAAATGGAGCTTAGTTATGTAGCATGAGGCTGTATATTCTGCAATATTTACATTTTTGGTAAACTCATTCAATGAATCCAAGCTCTGCAAGCGAAGATAACATGCACTGCATTGATGCATTCGCACAACTTCACAGTAACCAAGAGATAAAACAAAAGTTCAGGAATATTCCTTTATCTCATTGTTTTGCAACTCTATGTACACTACAAACTGTATGATTGGATCGGTTCTGATATCGCTGTTTTACTAACCTGACAGCATATTATTCTAAATAGGAAACCTTCATTTTTTTTGCAAATGTTAAAGATTCCAACTACCAGCAAGAATAAGTCCTTACATTTAAAGAGCCCCTGTCATTTCAGATCCATCATGGCAGCGCCTGCTAGCGGGCGTCCAATACCTGCTGCCGCCACGTTTCCTCCCCTTGTTGTGTCACTGCCGCATCACCAGCTGTCCCATTAAAGTGAATGGGACTGTCTGTAAGACAACAGCGGGTCAGAGGAGGAGCCAATAGAGGGTCAGATTAGGAGTCAACAGCGGATCAGAGGAGGAGTCAATAGCAGGGTCAGAGGAGGAGTCAACAGCGGGGCTAGAGGAGGAGTCAACAGCAGGTCAGAGGAGGAGCCGCTGTGGGTCAGACAAGGAGTCAACAGCGGGTCAGAGGAGGAGTCAACAGCGGGTCAGAGGAGGACCCAACAGCGGGTCAGAGGAGGAGTCAACAGCAGGTCAGAGAAGGAGCCAACAGCGGGGTCAGAGGAGGAGTCAACAGCAGGTCAAAGGAGGAGCTGCTGTGGGTCAGAGGAGGAGCCAACAGCGGGTCAGAGGAGGCGCCAACAGCGGGTCAGAGGAGGAGTCAACAGCGGGTCAGAGGAGGAGCCAACAGCGGGTCAGAGGAGGAGTCAACAGCGGGTCAGAGGAGGAGTCAACAGCGGGTCAGAGGAGGAGTCAACAGCAGGTCAGAGGAGGAGCCAACAGCGGGTCAGAGGAGGAGTCAACAGTGGGTCAGAGGAGGAGTCAACAGTGGGTCAGAGGAGGAGTCAATGGACGTAAATCGCACTGCAAAAAATCTCATGTGATTGGAATAGGAATGCATGCGATTTCCCCCACCGCTCCTGTGTGTGTGTGTGTATAGAAAGAGAAAAGCGCCATCTAGTGGGCAATTTATTAAAAACTTTAGAACTCACATTAATACATATCTGGTCAAATACAAAATCTACATAGGCGTAGCGGTCCCGCTGATGACAGAAAATCACGCCCACCGGAGGTGCAAAAGTCCACCATAACCATTGGGATGGGAACAATTGTATGGTCAGCTTCAGCAACTGCCCCCACTTCCCCACCCTCCCCATTTTATTTTTATTTTTTTATTTGGATGATGGTATTTTGTTATGTCAAATTAAACTTTATTATGTGAGGCTATATTCAAAATGAAATCAAGCTTACATTAAAATGCAAGAATTTTTCTGAAATTCAGTTTTAAAGCTCTAAATGGCTAGCACCAATGTAACCAATACATTTTTTTCTTTCGTTTTTTGCTTTTTTCCCCCCAAATGTTCATTTATTCTTTCAAAAGAGAATGGTCAGACAAAGATAGTTTTTCAATCTGGTATTTAATAAACAAAATTCGATCCCGGATCTGTACTCCTCAAAGAGCCAAGCAGATGGTATGAATGTTCCACTGGCATGTTGGGGCCGGCCACCTCGTCAGCTGTTCCCTTTAAAGTTCACGCTTGCAGCAGTAAGTGATAGGAAGTGACTGCAGAATAACGTGGCGCTGGTCTGGTGAACCCATCCCAAATAGCACAAAACCCTCCAGGTGGAATAAAATGTCAGGCACGGAACAGAGGGGGGAGCTGGGTGTACCCGGCATGTCACATCCATTACTCAACAGACCCCCGTTAGCTACATAAATTCTTTGCGTTTCACAGTCACAAGGCTGAAGCTGCCTTAACTCATAGATTGCTTAAACAACAACTGCACCGTCAACGCATCTTAGCGTTACTATAGCTAGGGAAATTAGGTTTGCAAGCCAAGTGGGATCATTTGCTCTTTTGCTTTCTCTTGCAGCTCCAAGGGAGCTCTACCTGGAAGTCTCAGCAGCCATACAGGTGCCTCTTCTCACATCTGGCTTTGAAAAGCATCTTCAAAAAATGTAATTGCATCAAAAATGTCAGGGCTGGGCTCAGCCCTTCCTTCTCGGAGCTGACGGCTAATTCCATTTTCTGTATTCTGCAAAAAAACCTAGCTGATCCTGCTACTCTCTATCTCCCCCTTCTGTCCATGTCCCTAATTCAGCTAAGGATTTAGCAGAGCAGTGTAGGCAGCTCTGCACATGCTCAGTTTTCAGTGAATTTCTATGCTGAACATTTCCTCCCTATCACATCTGAGCAGCCCATGTGAGTTTAGAGTCATACATGTGGGTGTATACACAGTGGTAAATGACAGCCCACTCCCTCTTCTTCCTCCATGCCTACTAACTAGCTAAACACAATAGGCGGGATATTACATCTTGATTGATGGAGGCTTCGCCTCCCTGGTATTCTGAGACACGGGCTGGAGGGGTGTGGCACAACTAAAAAAAAGCCATAAATCTATCCCCTATTTTGTAGATGCTATAACTTTTGCACAAACCAATCAATAATAGCTAATTGCGATTTTTTTTTAAAAAATTGGATATTTATTATAGCAAAAAGTAAAAAATGTTTTTTTTTTTTTTCAAAATTGTCTCTCTTTTTTTGTTTATAGTGCAAAAAATAAAAACCGCAGAGGTGATCAAATACCACCAAAATAAAGCTCTATTTGTGGGTGGGAAAAAAAAGGACGTCAATTTTGTTTGGGTGCGACGTCGCACGACCGCGCAATTGTCAGTTAAAGCGACGCAGTGCCGAATCGCAAAAATGTGCTCTGGTAAGAAAGGGGGGGGGGGTAAAATCCTCCGGGGCTGAAGTGGTTAAAAGCATTTTAACATAAAATCGAAGAAAAAGAATCTTCGGTCCTTCTGATCATAGAGATTGGATCAGACGTCATCCCGTGTGTGTGTGTGTGGGGGGGTAACCGTTTCACCGCGAGGCTCCTCTCCAGGCCTGGCTCAGACGTGCCGATTCCCACCTCTGCCTCTCTCTGTCGGGTTCTTTTCATTGTGTGCTGGTAGGGGGTATCTACGATTTCAAGCGATTTAATAGCCTCCCATTTACTTAATGATCAGGAATTTTAGAAAACTGCAGTTGGGTAACGTCATTGCTGAGTCAATAGTTCTTTGTAAGCAGCTGCCTGCGAAGAATAGCAGGGTAACATACCTAATTATGCTGACAACCAAACAAGTATCATTTATGATGTACAGAGCACGCTGCGGATCCAAAAAACCCCAAAACTCCTTTATGCATCTTTTTTATTTAATTTTTTTCCTTCTACTTTCAAATCATTTACTTGTTTCTCTAGGAAGGTAAAGCAGCAGCTCCTGTGAAAGCCTATAAATTGCCTCCAGCAGTGGGATCCAGCTATAACAAGGCATAAAATAATACCTAGTGATGCAGAGTTAAGTGGAGTTTCGGGGGGGGGGGGGGGGGCGGTTCACTGCAGATAGTCAGAGCAAGCAGCAGGCAGGGGCAGAGTCGGCAGGCTAGCGGTCCGATCAGGTGCCTGCAAATCGATCATAAATAGTACAGGTTTCAGACAGGTAGACACAGCACAAAAAAGCAAAAGTAGTAGCCAGTAGTGTGAGAGGCAGTGGAGACAACAGGACAATAATTGGAATAAGCGCAGGCAAGTTGAGTACCAAAGAAGTCCAAAAAATCTGCAGCAGTAATACAAGGCATGAACAGTTAGCTGGACTTTTTTTCTTTTTTTAAAGTTATACTTACCTGCACTGTGCAAGGGTTTTGCACAAAGCGGCACCCGCTTCTCCTTTTCTGGCCTCCTGGCTCCTCCTCTTCATTGGATGCCGTTTTCCCTGGGGGCACCCATGTGGGTGTGCTCACAGGTCCCGCTGCTGCGTTCATTGACACAGACAGCAGGACTCAGCCCCTGGCTCCTGTGTTACTGGATTTGATTGACAGCAGCAGGAATTGTGCCCCATCATTGGTGTCATTGGGCCCCATTGTTGGTGTCATTGGGAGGAATTATGACCATTCGTTGGAGTCATTGGGCTCCATTGTTAGTGTTATTGGGAGAAATTGTACCCCATCATTGGTGTTAATGGGTGGAATTGTGTCCCATCATTGGTGTAATTGAGCAGAATTGTGCCCCATCATTGGTGTAATTGAGCGGAATTGTGCCCTATCATTGGTTTCATTGGGCCCCGTTGTTGGTGCCATTGGGAGGAATTATATCCCTTCATTGGAGTCATTGAGCTCCATTGTTAGGCCGCGTACACACGGGCGGACTGTTCGCCCAACTTTGTCCGCTGAACAGTGTTTCAGCGGACAGTCCGCTCGTGTGTGGGCTTCAGCGGACAGTCTGACGAACAACGTTTTTCGGAATTCCCGTAAGACAGTCCGGTCTTGGTTTCAGCGGACAGTCCGCTCGTGTGTAGGCTTGTTCGACAAACTAAGTCTCGCGCATGCTTAGAAAGAATTTACACGGCGAAGGTTGCATTGCAGTGTATAGGACGTCGTTTTTCGAGTCCCGTCGTACGTGCTGTTCACGTCATCGCGCACGCTTTCAGCGGACTGTTCGTTCATCGTGTGTGGTCAAGTCCGCTCATGCAAATTTTGAGCGGACTGTTTGTTGGATTGTTTGACAAACTAAGTTGGGCGAACAGTCCGCCCGTGTGTACGCGGCCTCAGTGTTATTGGGAGGAATTGTACACCATCATTGGTGTCATTGGGAGGAATAATGCCCCATCATTGGTGTAACTGAGCGGAATTGTGCCCCATCATTGGTGTCATTGGGCCCCATTGTTGGTGTCATTGGGAGGAATTATGTTCCTTCATTGGAGTTATTGGGCTCCATTGCTAGTGTTATTAGGAGAAATTGTACCCCATCATTGGTGTCATTGGGTGGAATTGTGTCCCATCATTGGTGTAATTGGGAGAAATAATGCCCCATCATTAGTGTAACTGAGCGGAATTGTGCCCCATCATTGGTGTCATTGGGCCCCATTGTTGGTGTCATTGGGAGGAATTATGTTCCTTCATTGGAGTTATTGGGCTACATTGTTAGTGGTATTGGGAGAAATTGTACCCCATCATTGGCGTCATTGGGTGGAATTGTGTCCCATCATTGGTGTAATTTAGCAGAATTGTGCCCCATCATTGGTGTCATTGGACCCCATTGTTGGTGTCTTTGGGAGGAATTATGTCCCGTAATTGGAGTCATTGGGCTCCATTGTTTATGATATTGGGAGAAATTGTACCCCATCATTGGTGTCAGCGGGTGGAATTGTGTCCCATCATTGGTGTAATTGGGAGAAATAATGCCCCATCATTGGTGTAATTGAGTGGAATTGTGGAGGACTTGTGCCCCTTCATTGATGTCAGTGGGGGGGAATTATGCCCCATTGTTGGTATCAGTGGATAAAATGGTGCACCAAGGGCTGGATAAAAGCAAGCAAAGGGTCACATCTGGCCCCCCGGGCCACAGTTTGGAGAACAGTAAACTGACCCTTCTTTGGAATGTTTGGAGACCCCAGCCCTATGTCCATAGTCATTCACTCTGTGTGAATGTTTGTAGATCCATCCTTCTTACAAAGTCTGCAGGCAGCTCTATGTCAGCTTGGTGGATTTCATGTAAGCAGGGGGTTTTGCTTTAATGCCTTTATGGGGGTGACTGTCGCCTTCATGCTCTTCTCTTCTCTTTCTTCTCTCTCTCTTTGGTTGTACAAAACAAAAATCTGAATTATATATATAAAAAAAATGTTTTGCGCTGACTGGAGCTGATATGAGAATTTCCGTCCGTATTATGCGGCTTGCTCGGTTATCAGTAACAGAATTGGCCTCAGGCGGTCTCTGAGCTCAGCTTTATACACTCAGCGAATGTATGAAATGCGATGAGACAAACAGGCCAAACTGCAGATAAAATATATTATTATAGAAATCACAGCTTAGTCAGTCAAAAGCCACCTACACCCCAAATTTTCTGAATGTTACTTGGAGGCTTCCAAAAATGAGTGCGGGAGTGTTGGCAGTGCTGGTTTAGATGCCAGGCGTTGGGGAATGCAAAGTTTACAGAGCCAATACTTTTTACCATATCTAATATTTAACTGACGCGTTTCACCCGACAGCTGAATCCCAGACAGATAAAGCAGATGCACATTAACCACTTAAGGACTGAGCCTCTTTCTGACATTTGTTGTTTACAAGTTAAAAACATTTTTATTTTTGCTAGAAAATTACTTAGAACCCCCAAACATTATACATTTTTTTCCTAACACCCTAGAGAATAAAATGGCGGTCGTTGCAATACTTTCTGTCACACCCTATTTGCGCAGAGGTCTTACAAGCACATTTTTTTGGAAAAAAATACACTTTTTTTAATTAAAAAATAAGACAACAGTAAAGTTAGCCCAATTTTTTTTATATTATGAAAGATAATGGTACGCCGAGTAAATTGATACCCAACATGTCACGCTTCAAAATTGCGCCCGCTCGTGGACTGGCGACAAACTTTTACCCTTAAGCCGCATACACACGATTGGAAATTCGCCAGCAAAAGATCAATGAGAGCTTTTCATCGGAAAATGCGACCGCGTGTACGCTCCATCAGACTTTTGCTGGCGGAATTTCGGCCAGCAAAAGATTGAGAGCGGGTTCTCAATTTTTCCGACGGAAAAAAGTTTTGATCGGAAATTCTGATCGTCTGTAGCAATTCCGACGCGCAAAATTCCTACGCATGCTCGGAAACAATTCGACGCGTGCTCGGAAAGCGTTGAACGTCATTTTCTTGGCTTGTCGTAGTGTTGTACGTCACCGCGTTCTTGACGGTCGAAATTTGGTGTGACCGTGTGTAGGCAATACAAGCTTGAGCGTAATGTAAGTGAACTCTGTCGGAAAAACCGCCACAGTTTATTCCGACGGAAAAACCAGTCGTGTGTACACAGCATTAAAAATCTCCATAGGCGACATTTAAAAAATTCTACAGGTTGCATATTTTAAGTTACAGAGGAGGTCTAGGGCTAGAATTATTGCTCTCGCTCTACCGATCGCGGCGATACCTCACATGTGTTGTTTGCACACCGTTTTCAGATGCGGGCGCTACTCACGTATGCGTTCGCTTCTGCATGCGAGCTCGTCGGGACGGGGCGCGTTTAAAAATGTTTTTTTTCTTATCTATTTTACCTTTTTTTTTTACATTTTAACACAGTTTAAAAAAAAAAAAAAATGTATCACTTTTATTCCTATTACAAGGAATGTAATCATCCAAAAAGATCTCACATCTCATATTTACACTAAAATGCAATAAAAAAAAAATTGTCATGAAAAAAAAATGTCCCCTTAAGAGCTATGGGCGGAGGTGACGTTTTGCAATGATATGGAGACGGGTGGGGGCCATCTCCCCCTCACTCGTCTCCTTGTCAGGCCACGAGAAGGACCCGATCGCCTCCGCCGCTGCCGACGGCTCCGGAGCGTGGCGGGAGAGCGGACGGCCCCCTCTCCTGCCGCCGATAAAAGTGATCTTGCGCCGAATCCGCCACAGAGACCACTATTATCGGAAACCGGACTGCTCACTGAAGAGGAGGATGCCGGGGTTATGGCAGCTATCTGCCGTCATAACAACAATATCCTCCTTGAAAGTACCGACGTATAAGGACGGTGGGCGGTCATCCATCACTGTACCAATATGACATTTTTAGCTTTTTTTCTATTGGTGGTATTTAATCACCTCTGAACCCCGGCTTAGGTTCACACTGATGCAGTGAGAGTTGAATCTGTTTTTGAAGTGTGGTATCCTGGAGCAGCTCCAGTGCACGTTGATGCGGTTCCGTGAAGGAGTGCGGAAAGACCGGTGCATTCCCTCCAGGGCTGTCTTTAATATTGATTGGACCCCGGGCAAAACTTTTTTTGTCCCCCCCCCCCCCTCCCATGCAGTTTTGCTCTCCACCTGCTCTGAGACATACAATAAACAGCAGCTAGACTCACAATCAATTTACTGAATTATATCAGGTAGTTATTGCGATTGGTTGCCAGAGGTTGCATTGTATCATTACCGCTCACTGACTGGTTGCTAGAGGTTAGTGCACACATTCGGGCTTACTGATTAATTGCTAGAGGTTACAGCACATGATTTCTGTTGTTGATTGGTTACTGGTGAGTACTGTGGATATGACCTCAGAGGGGCATATTATACATATCATGCCCCCCTGAGGGGGGGTATGAGATCTCCTATTTACATATGAATGCCACCGATATTTACATATGAATGCCGGTAATTTACATGTAAACACAGGGTCTGCAGGGGAGTCATCTGTACACAACAATAGGGCAGAGCTGGGCAGCATTAGTAGCAGCACTTCACACTGAGATATCGGGACACAGCACAGGACTAAAACCTCAAGGGACGAGGGAATTTAAACCAGGATAGTTGGCAAGTATGAGGCAGCTGCTTTGGGCCCCTTTTGCCCTGCCTTTAAAACGGCCCTGCTCTGAGACATACAATAAATAGCAGCTAGACTCCAAATCAGTTTACTGGATCAGATCAGGCAGCTATTGCGATTGGTTGCCAGAGGTTACATTGTATCATTACCGCTCACTGACTGGTTGCTAGAGGTTACGGCACACATTACGGCTCACTGATTAGTTGCTAGAGGTTACAGCACATGATTTCTGTTTGTTGATTGGTTGCTAGAGATTACTGTGGATATGACCTCAGGGGGGCATGATATAACTATCATGCCCCCCCCCCCGAGGGTGGGGGCATGATATCCCAGATTTACATATGAATGCCACCGCTATTTACATATGAATGCCGGTAATTTACATGTAAACACAGGGTCTGCAGGTGAGTCATCTTTACACAACAATAGGGCAGAGCTGGGCAGCATTAGTTGCAGCACTTCACACTGAGATATCGGGACACAGCACAGGTCTAAAATCTCAAGGGACAAGGGAATTTAAACCAGGATAGTTGGCAAGTATGAGGCAGCTGCTTTGGGCTGTGCCAACAATGACAGGGCCCAGGGCAGCTGCCCCTTTTGCTCTAGTAATTAGCAGCAGCACTTCACACTGAGATATCGGGACACAGCACAGGTCTAAAATCTCAAGGGACGAGGGAATTTAAACCAGGATAGTTGGCAAGTATTAGGCAGCTGCTTTGGTCCTCACAACAATGACAGGGCCCAGGGCAGATGCCCCTTTTGCCCTAGTAATTAGCAGCAGCGCTTCACACTGAGATATCGGGACACAGCACAGGACTAAAACTTCAAGGGACGAGGGAATTTAAACTAGGATAGTTGGCAATGGCAAGTATGAGGCAGCTGCTTTGGGCCTCATAACAATGACAGGGCCCAGGGCAGATGCCCCTTTTGCCCTGCCTTAAAAGCGGCCCTGATTCCCTCAATGGATAAAAACCCAAAGCAAGCTGTGCCTGCTGGACGCACCAGAAAGGCTTGATCTTCAGTTTTGACTGGAGTGGTGCCTTTAAAGCAGCGAGGCGGTGCATGCCTGCAGCCCCCTCTTCATCTCTCTCCTGACAAGACTCTCTTTGTTCCATGAGCCAATGCGACTTTGCCCATGTGTCCTCCGGAGTAATAATTACAATTCGTTTTATAATTGAATTAGCTGCCGTTATGTAAACAGTGGCACAGATGAACCCGGGAGAGCGTATCATCTGCGATTAGTCAATGTTTAGACAGCTCGAGGAAGTGCAAAAACCACCGATTTAGGAGAAATTCATACTCTGCTGGAGAAGCATATGTATATCTATTTAGGTTTAAGCCTTATGAATAAAAGATGACCAAAGGAAGCTCTACTGCCAATGTTATATGGTTTGTCCCAACCCCTGTAACTGCCATTTTTTTTTTCTGGACAGCTTGGCCTGGAATAAATGTATAATATAAATATAAATATGTATCAAATAAAACAGGAATCTTTGCCTCCATTACGTTACCAGGATACAATATTTTTGCTATAGCGGGCCTTTAAAGTATACGTTAACCCTCACCTTCTAAAACAACCCATTCAGTTTAACCCCTCCCGGCCCCTTAAGAGTTCTTAAAGCCAGAGGGCGCAGGCGGGCATTCAGGTCATGCGACTGCTATGATTGGCTGCCGCAATGGTCACATGATCAGAAAGCTCCTGATTGCAAGTATGCAGCGGGAGCTTAGTGATCCCCGCCGGCTACCATTCTCTTAGCGTGCGGGGAGCGCAACTCTGTTGTTTTAACAGGGCCGAATATATGCGGCTGCTCTGCTTTAAGGCCCACCCACCGAGTGGCCACATAAATGCGTGCGGCCAGAGGTTAAAATAAATGAATGAAACATTTGTGTAGAGATATAAAAAAAAAAAGAATATCTTTTATTCCCCTTCTTTATAAATGATCACATACCCTCTGTTCTCAGCTACATAAGGAGCTCAGCTCAGAGAGGTGGGGAGGAGAAACAGCAGGCCACTAGTCTTACCAATGAATGATTGTGGTACACTAGTCTTACCAATAAATGACTGTGCAGGAGGTAAATGTGTCAGAACAAGTCTGATCATTGGAGGAGAGCAGGCACAGCCCAGTACAGCCTGAAAACTGACCACAGTGTGGTCTTATGCCTAGTGTAGTCAGTTTTTACTAGGAAAGCAAAGAGACTGACAGATATTTTAACACAGAGGAAGCACTACAAAGAGAACAGGATACTTTTACATACAAGTACATGGCACAGCAGACGTATGTCAGGAATATGAAATGTTGGGTTTACATATTCTCTAACTACTTCCACCCAGGCTATAGCCAGAAGATGGCTACAGCGTGGGCTTCCAGTTTTCTGGGAGTTGGTCCATGGATGTTCTCCCAGAACCCTGCCTTCCACACGCCCCCATCAGAGCCGCCTATTGGAACAGCTTCATCAGTGCCGCCTCATCAGTGCCCATCAGTGCAGCTTCATCGGTGCCCATCAGTGCCACCTCATTGTGCCTATCAGTGCCACCTCATTGTGCCCATCAGTGCAGCCTATCAGTGCCCATCAGTGCAGCCTCATCAGTGACCATCAGTGCAGCCTCATCAGTGCCTACCTATCAGTGCAGCTTCGTCAGTGCAAATCAGTGCAGCCTCATCAGTGCTACCTCATCATGCACATCAATGCAGCCTATCAGTGGCCATCAGTGCAGCCTCGTCAGTGCCTATCAGTGCAGCCTCATCAGTGCCTACCTATCAATGCATCTTCATCAGTGCCCATAGTTGCAGCCTCACCAGTGCAGCCTCATCAGTGCCCATCAGTGCAGCCTCATCGTGCCCATCAGTGCCACCTCATAATGCCCATCAGTGCAGCCTATCATTATCCATCAGTGCAGCCTCACCAGCGCACATCAGTGAAAAAGGAAAAATTACTTATTTGCAAAATTTTTTTACAGAAACTAACAATGCACCCTATCAGTGCCCATCAGTGCAGCCTCATCAGTGACCATCAGTGCAGCCTCATCAGTGCCTACCTATCAGTGCAGCTTCATCAGTGCACATCAGTGCAGCCTCATCAGTGCCACCTCATCATGCCCATCAATACAGCCTATCAATGGCCATCAGTGCAGCCTCATCAGTACCCATCAGTGCAGCCTCATCAGTGCCTATCAGTGCAGCCTCATCAGTGCCCATCAGTGCAGCCTCATCAATGCCTACCTATCAGTGCAGCCTCATCAGTGCAGCTTCATCAGCGCACATCAGGAAAAATTACTTATTTGCAAAAAATGTTAACAGAAACAAAGAAAAATAATTATTTTCAAAATGGTTCTGTCTTTTTTCATTTACTTAGCAAAATAATAAAAAGCACCAGTGGAGATTAAACACCACCAAAGGAAAGCTCTACCTGTCTAAACGAAAATGTCATATGGGTACAATGTTGCATGACCGCGCAAAATGCGACAGCACAGAAAAATGGCCTGGGCAGGAAGGGGGTGAAAATGTCCGGTATTGAGGTGATTCAGTAATGTTTTACATACTTCTGCCCACCATAGCAGACCTGATCAGAATTCTGTTTGTAGATGTGTTTCTTTCTAGTGGCCAGTGCTTTGCAGCGCTTCTTCTTCCAGAGGGGAGGGGGAGGGGAGGTGCCAGTGGGAATTACAATAAGCGTCCCTGGTTGCATTGTGGGAGTTCAGGTTTTTTATCTTGCGGGCATCCAGTGTGGCAGGACAGGCCATCGTATGAGAAGTGATACCCGCTCCCTTCCGTTAATGTCAGCGGATTTCTCTTGTCAAATTTCTTTCACATATCTTATAGGCTGAACCAGAGACGGGGCAAATGTATCGTCTCATCTCCAGGACTACAATAGCTGCCCGTTCCGTGTAAAGTTTTCACAACTTTATTTTTTTTTTCCTGTAAGGCCGGGTTCACACCGCTGCGATGCGGGAACGCCGCGAATCAGCGGCGTTTTCCCGCATCGCATGACTCCCGCCGGCAGTTCACACTGCCCTATGCGAACGGCTGGGAGTGTCAATGATATGTTAATGACACCCCCAGATCAGTTCGCATATCGCAGTGCGATCTGCCGACTCGCACAGGAATCGGATCGCATGGTGTGAACCCCCAATGCGATCCGATTCTGTTGCGGACCAAAAAAAGGGTCCCGTGCGAGTTTGCTGCGGGAGCGATGCGAATTCAGCCATACTATCTGTATGGCTGTACTCGCATCGCTACGGAGATCGGATGTGATTTGCGGTGCGAATCACATCCGGATCTCCCCCCGCAGCAGTGTGAACCCAGCCTGAAAGTAAATTTTAGTGAATTGTAAACTCGGCTCAGCTTAAAGCAACTCAGTTTCAGATAGAGAAGGCGTAACTGTAAAGCACCGTACACACTATCAGATTTCCTGCTGATTTTTGTCTTCAGATTTACCAAAACCATGTAGTAGAAGGGCCGGCCTGATTGTATACACACTGAAACTCCTAAGCTTTGACCTCATATTATATGGTTTTGGTAAATCTGAAGGAAAAAATCAGCAGAAGATCCGATGGTGTGTATGGGGGCTTTAACGACTTGGGATCCGCGCTATTGCCAAATGACGGCATTAGCGCGGATCTACTTTTCCGGGACGACGTCTATTGACGTCGTCCCGGGTACGAGCGGCCTGCGCGCGCCCTGTGATCGGCGAGTCCGTGAGGATCGCCTGATCACCGATCCATGCTAGGGGTCGATCCCGACCCCTTATCACGTGATCAGCTGTCAGCCAATGACAGCTGATCATGTGATAGAACGGAGCCGGTAATCGGCTATTATTCCTCCTCGCGCTGACAGCGCGAGGAGAAAAAAAAAAGCCGATCACCGGCGGCCGTGATCGGGACATCACGGCCAGCAATACAGCTGACCACCTGCCCCCTGCCAGTGCCCACCTGCCCACCGCAGTGCCATCCTGAATAAAAGTAAGTGCCCCCCATCAGTGCCACCCAGCAGTGCCCATAGTGCCCACAGTGCCACCCACAGTGCCAACCAACAGTGCCACCCACAGTGCCCACAATGTGCCTCAAAGGTGCTGCACCCCAGTGCCGCCCATCAGTGCCCAGCAGTGCCAACCCATCAGTGCCCAGCAGTGCCGCCCATCAGTGCCCAGCAGTGCCACCTATCAGAGCCACCTATCAGTGCCACCTATCAGTGCCCATCAGTCCCATCTATCAGTGGTACCTATCAGTGCCCATCCGTGCCACCCATCCGTGCCACTTATCCGTGCCACCCATCCATGCCATCTTATCTGTGCCCATCTTTGCCCATCAGTGCCACCTTATCTGTGCCCATCGGTGCCGCCTTATCTGTGCCTATTAGTGCCGCCTTAACTATGCCTATCAGTGCCCACCAGTGCAGCCTATCAGTGCCCACCAATGCAGCCTATCAGTGCCCACCAATGCAGCCCATCAGTGCCCACCAATGCAGCCCATCAGTGCCGCCTAATCAGCGCACTTCAATGAAGGAGAAAAATGACCCGTTTGCAAAATTTTATAACAAACTATTAAAACATGATTTTTTTTTTTTTTTTTTGCATCTTTTTTTGTTTGTTTAGAAAAAAATAAAACTCCGAGCTGTAACTAAATACCACCAAAAGAAAGCTCTATTTGTGGGAAAAAAATGATAAAAATGTCATTTGGGTACAGTGTTGTATGACCGCGCAATTGTCATTCAAAGTGCATCAGCGCTGAAAGCTGAAAATTGGTCTGGGACTGAGGGGGGTTTAAGTGCCCAGTAAGCAAGTGGTTAAAGAAGACTGTGCCCCGGGGGGTAGCACACCCGAGGATGTGAAGATCTATTGCATAATATGCATGAGATCAAAGCTCACCGGGGTACATGCCTTTTTAAGGGAGATAACCTAACAAGGCCCTATTAAAAAGTAAGAAAGGCTTGATGAGTCCAGAGGTTAGTAGTAAGTAATGCAGAGTGCAGAGGTCAGTAGTATGCAAGTAATAAGTAAGTAGTAAGAAATACAGAGTGCCAAGGTCCATAGTATGCAAGCAATAAGTAAAGCCCCATACACACGGTCGGACTTTGTACAAACTTTCCCGTGGACTTTTGTACAAAGGGCGTAGTCCACAAGTTTGTATTGCATACACACGATCGGACTTTTTGACAACAAACACGAACGTAATGACGTCACAACGTACTGACGCCACTTCAAAAGAGGACGTTCAATTACTCCAGCGCCACCTTTGGTCAACTTCTGTATTGTAGTCTGATCTTTTGCATTGGTTCTGAGCATGCGTGTTTGCACCTTGTACAAAAGTCCGATGCTTTTGCATACACACGGTCGGACTTTGCTCCATCGGACTTTTGTTGCCAGAAAGTTTGTCCGTTCGCACAGCCAACAAAAGTCCGATGAAAATAGAAAAAGTTTGTCCGATGGAGCGTACACACGGTCGGATGTTGCTCCAAAACAGCTAATTTGCATGTTTGTTGTCAAAAAGTCTGATCGTGTGTACGGGCCTTAAGTAGTAAATAATGCAGAGGTCAGTAATATGCAAGCAAAAATAAGTAGTGCAGAGGTCAGTAGTATGCCAGCAATAGGTAAGTAGTAAGTAGTGCAGAGGTCAGTAGTATGCCAGCAATAAGTAAGTAGTGCAGAGGTCAGTAGTATGCAAGCAATAAGTAAGTAGTGCAGAGTGCAGAGATCAGCGGTATGCAAACCATAAGTAAGTAGTAAGTAGTGCAGAAGTCAGTAGTATGCAAACAATGCATAAGTAATGCAGAGTGCAGAGGTCAGTAGTATGCAAGGAAAAAATAAGTAGTAAGTAGTGCAGAGGTCAGTAGTATGTAAGCAATAAGTAAGTAGTAAGTAGTGCAGAGGTCAGTAGTATGCAAGCAATAAGTAAGTAGTGCAGAGCTCAGTAGTATGCAAGCAATAAGTAAGTAATAAGTACTGCAGAGGTCAGTAATATGCAAGTAATAAGTAAGTAGTAAGAAATACAGAGAGCCAAGGTCCATAGTATGCAAGCGATAAGTAAGTAGTAAATAATGCAAAGGTCAGTAATATGCAAGCAAAAATAAGTAGTGCAGAGGTCAGTAGTATGCCAGCAATAGGTAAGTAGTAAGTAGTGCAGAGGTCAGTAGTATGCAAGCAATAAGTAAGTAGTGCAGAGGTCAGTAGTATGCAAGCAATAAGTAAGTAGTGCAGAGGTCAGTAGTATGCAAGCAATAAGTAAGTAGTGCAGAGGTCAGTAGTATGCAAGCAATAAGTAAGTAGTGCAGAGTGCAGAGATCAGCGGTATGCAAGCCATAAGTAAGTAGTAAGTAGTGCAGAAGTCAGTAGTATGCAAACAATGCATAAGTAATGCAGAGTGCAGAGGTCAGCAGTATGCAAGGAAAAAATAAGTAGTAAGTAGTGCAGAGGTCAGTAGTATGCAAGCAATAAGTAAGTAGTGCAGAGCTCAGTAGTATGCAAGCAATAAGTAAGTAGTAAGTAGTGCAGAGGTCAGTAGTATGCAAGCAATAAGTAAGTAGTGCAGAGCTCAGTAGTATGCAAGCAATAAGTAAGTAATGCAGAGTGCAGAGATCAGCAGTATTCAAGCCATAACTAAGTAGTAAGTAGTGCAGAAGTCAGCAGTATGCAAACAATAAATAAGTAATGCAGAGGGCAGAGGTCAGTAGTATGCAAGCAAAAAGTAAGTAGTGCAGAGGTCAGTAGTATGCAAGCAATAAGTAAGTAGTGCAGAGGTCAGTAGTATGCAAGCAATAAGTAATGCAGAGTGCAGAGATCAGCAGTATTCAAGCCATAAGTAAGTAGTAAGTAGTGAAGAAGTCAGTAGTATGCAAACAATAAATAAGTAATGCAGAGTGCAGAGGTCAGTAGTATGTATACAACAAGTAGTACTAGTGCAGAGGTCAGTAGTATGCAAGCAATAAGTAGTGCAGAGGTCAGTAGTATGCAAGCACTAATTAAATAGTACGTAGTGCAAAGCGCAGAGGTCAGTAGTATGCAAGCAATAAGTAAGTAATACAGTGTGCAGAGGTCAGTAGTATGTATTGCAGGGTTGCAGGGGTCTGTGGTAAGTAACACAGAGTTCAGAGGTCAGCGATAAGTAATAAAGAGGTCAGAGGTCAGTAGTAAAAAACAGGTGGTCGATAGTAACAGCTGCCTGTCCTGCTGAGTTCTATCCCATTCAATAGAAATGGTCCTCCAAAGTCTTGAGTCGTTTTTGTGTGCAGTTGCAGGGCATGACCAGTAGCTGGCAGTGTACGATGAGACTTTCAGTTTGTCGTCTCTGGTTTGGACCCACATAATACTTTCCTTTTACGATGGAGCTTAATAAGAAAACGTACCGGTCAGCAACCAAGACGTATCGCTTTCCTTTTCTAACGCTTTGGAAGGTGTCGGGGAAAACATAAAAAGGTTTCACGTGTGAAGACTTCTTCTTCTTTTTTACTACTATCCAAAATGTTGCCAGATTACGGGTTTGACTAGACATGAGCCTGTGGGAGATTCTCATGTAGTTTGGTGTCGGGCGCATTCATTGGATAATCACATTTTGTCATATGCCGACGCCATTCATTTCCGGGAATTCATTTCATATCTTCGGCATTCATTTCATATATTTGTTGCGCTTGGATTTAAAAAAAAATGTAGCAGTAAGATTGCAATATATTCTATATATTATCCAATCTGACCGATTCAAACAGAAAGAGTCAATATTTTCGGACACCAGTCCAGCCCACTTAGAGAAATGGCATGAGCTGATTGGACAATGTCGGCTGGCGTTATGTGCATCCTAAGTAACGAATGGAATAAAATTCCGGACTATTCGTTACCTGAATCCGAACTATCAAACAAATTTGAAAATGTAATTAATTTCCCCATAGACCCAAACTACTATCGCAATTAGTACTAAGTAAGTAGTACTAGTGCAGAGGTCAGTAGTATGCAAGCAATACGTAATCCAGAGTGCAGAGGTCAGTAGTATGCAAGCAATACGTAATCCAGAGTGCAGAGGTCAGTAGTATGCAAGCAATACGTAATCCAGTGTGCAGAGGTCAGTACTATGCAAGCAATAAGTAATCCAGAGTGTAGAGGTCCGTCGTATGCAAGCACTAAGTAATCCAGAGTGCAAAGGTCAGTAGTATGCATGCACTAATTAAATGGTACATAATGTAAAGTGCACAGGTCAGTAGTATGCAAGCAATACGTAATCCAGTGTGCAGAGGTCAGTAGTATGCAAACAATAAGTAATCCAGAGTGCAGAGGTCAGTAGTATGCAAGCAATAAGTAATCCAGGGTGCAGAGGTCAGTAGTATGCATGCACTAATTAAATAGTACGTAATGTAAAGTGCAGAGGTCAGTAGTATGCATGCAATAAGCAATCCAGAGTGCAGAGGTCAGTAGTATGCAAGCAATAAGCAATCCAGAGTGCAGAGGTCAGTAGTATGCATTCAATAAGCAATCCAGAGTGCAGAGGTCAGTAGTATGCAAGCAAAAAGTAATCCAGGGTGCAGAGGTCAGTAGTATGCATGCACTAATTAAATTGTATGTAATGTAAAGTGCAGAGGTCAGTAGTATGCAAGCAGTAAGTAATCCAGAGTGCAGTGGTCAGTAGTATGCAAGCAATAAGTAATCCAGAGTGCAGAGGTCAGTACTATGCAAGCAATAAGTAATCCAGAGTGTAGAGGTCCGTCGTATGCAAGCACTTAATAATCCAGAGTGCAAAAGTCAGTAGTATGCATGCACTAATTAAATAGTACATAATGTAAAGTGCACAGGTCAGTAGTATGCAAGCAATACGTAATCCAGTGTGCAGAGGTCAGTACTATGCAAGCAATAAGTAATCCAGAGTGTAGAGGTCCGTCGTATGCAAGCACTAAGTAATCCAGAGTGCAAAGGTCAGTAGTATGCATGCACTAATTAAATAGTACATAATGTAAAGTGCAGAGGTCAGTAGTATGCAAGCAATAAGTAATCCAGAGTGCAAAGGTCAGTAGTGTGCAAGTAATAAGTAATTCAGAGTGCAGAGGTCAGTAGTATGCAAGTGATAAGTAATCCAGAGTGTAGAGGTCAGTAGTATGCAAGTGATAAGTAATCCAGAGTGTAGAGGTCAGTAGTATGCAAGTGATAAGTAATCCAGAGTACAGAGGTAGAATGCATGCAATATTTAAATAGTACATAATGCAAAGTGCAGAGGTCAGTAGTATGCAAGCAATAAGTAGGTACATAGTAGTGCAGAGGTCAGTAGTATGTGACATCATGTGACACCCTCCGAATGAAACAACTGCATTAGTTCATTTTCGATATACATTTTTTTGATTCATTGGTATAAATGACTGTGTCCATTCAGAGATTTGTATACATCCCAAACTCTGAAAATGACATTTTTGTCCCAAATTTGAATGGAAACGGAGCGCAGACGTCTAGGTGTGACGAGGGGCGTGTTTTCCATAAAAACATTATAAAATATTGCTTTACATCCTCAAAACACCGAGTAATCCCCAGATACACTCCGCCTCGTCCTTCCAGAACCATGTTTTATGTCGCCCATTGAAACCTCGTTTCGGAAATAACTTGCATTTTTCAGAGGTTTATTCCTGGAGAACCGTCCGCCATCCATGTAAAAGAAACAAAATGTTTATTCACATCAGGAAGAGAGAAAGGAAGAACTCATCTGGAGTCACCGGAGCTTCGCCCGTCACTCTGCCAACCATAAGAACAGCTACAATGTATCCACATGGATTCCTCTGCCCTTCCCTTTACTACAAACTCAATACAGATTTTCTGTTCCTTTCCAAATTCAACAAATCAGTATAGACTTATCACTATAGAGTTATCACTATAGACTTATCACTATAGACTTATCACTATAGACTTATCAGTATAGACTTATCACTATAGACTTATCACTATAGACTTATCACTATAGACTTATCACTATAGACTTATCACTATAGACTTCTCACTATAGACTTATCACTATAGACTTATCACTATAGACTTATCAGTATAGACTTATCACTATAGACTTATCACCATAGACTTATCACTATAGACTTCTCACTATAGACTTATCACTATAGACTTATCACTATAGACTTATCAGTATAGACTTATCACTATAGACTTATCAGTATAGACTTATCAGTATAGACTTATCACTATAGACTCATCACTATAGACTTATCACTATAGACTTATCACTATAGACTTCTCAGTATAGACTTCTCAGTATAGACTTCTCAGTATAGACTTATCAGTATAGACTTATCACTATAGACTTGCTGCTTTTCAGAGAGCTATTTCCGCCTAATTAAAGCCACTTGTTAAATGGAAACTAATGGCATCGGTGTGATTTTTTCAATGGAAGGGAAGGAGGGAGACGTGGAAAGGTGATTGTTAGGTACTTACAGTGAATTACTATCTATGTGTTCCCCGGAGGATTAAAGGTACCGTCTAGGAAAGCCTTAAAATGCCTCCAGATTACCAGCTCCTGCCTCCTCAGCAGTGCCGGGACGAGGTCATGTAGAGCCCAGGAGAACGTGCCAAACCTGCGCCCAACCCCCTAAGATGTATGATTTGATTTAAAGAGGAAGTAAAGGCAATATAAAAAAAAAAAAAAAAAAACACACCCTGTAAGGCAAAGGCATAATGAGCTAGTATGCATGGCATACTAGCTCATTATGAATAACTTACCTGAGAACGAAGCCCCCAAAGCGCTCCTCCGCCTTCCTCTTCGCCGCTGCCGTGTATCCCGGAGCGACTTTCGGGTCTCGCTGCTCCGACGATGTGATTCGCTGGAGCCGCGATGATGTCGCTCCCGCATGCGCACGGGAGCCGACACGAGTGGCATATCGCTGCGATCTGCGGCCTGCCCAGTGCGCCTGCGCACCACTATCTACGGTGCATGCGCCATAGACAGTGGTGGCTCTCTTTTTGTAAATATCTCCTAAACCGTATAGAACCAGGCGATGCCACCCAACATTTGGCCCGTGTGTACTAGGCATCAAAGTGGTTGTAAACCTAGTTACACCCCTTTTACCTACAGGTAAGCCTATAATAACACTTACCTGTAGGCACTGAAAATATCTCCTAATACGATTTTGCCGTTTCTAAAGCCCCGTACACACGATCGGAAATCCTGCCAGCAAAAGTCCGATGAGAGCTTTTGGTTGGAAATTCTGACCGTGTGTACGCTCCATCGGACTTTTGCTGGCGGAATTTCTGCCAGCAAAAGATTGAGAGCAGGTTCTCTATTTTTCCGATGGAAAAAGTTCCGATCGGAAATTCCGATCGTCTGTAGCAATTCCGACGTGCAAAATTCCTACGTATACTCTGAAACAATTTGACGCAATTCGACGCATCGCAGACATTGTAGGCTTTCATTTGCAGGTAAGTGGCACATAAGGGGCTGGTATGTGATGCATACTAGCCCATTATGCTTTTACTTTGCAGGGGAAAAAAAGAGTAAGTAAAACCCATCAGAGTTTACTTCCTCTTTAAAGTTTGTTTGGAGGGGTCGGCAGGCTGCTGCGTGTCTGACAGCATCCTGCCTCAAGTCTTATGTGAAAGAACACATCCCTGGCAACACTTTATCCATCAATTTGCATCTCATCTAATAGAGTATATGATGGCGAAATTTCATGGTTCCTTTATTATGGCTCACCAATACATAAGAGTGCATCCCAAATCAGGTAAAGTGATGGTTTTCCCTTAGATGACTTCATTCTATAGGAATGTCATTGCAAACTGACCAAATGGCCAAGCTCCTCCAGTGTGCTATTTTCCTTAAAAGGTAATAACATTTTCCAAGGGTTATGATTGGTCAATACAGTGGAACCTTGGATTACAAGCATAATCAGTTCCAGGAGAATGCTTGTAATCCAAAGCACTCGCATATCAAAGTGAGTTTCCCCATAGAAGTCAATGGAAACGAAGATAATCTGTTCCGCATTGACTTCTATTACATGCAATACCGCATGTGGCCAGAGATGGGGGGGGGGGCGCCGGAAAGCCTCGGAAATACTCGGGGACAGCTGGGCTGAACTCAGAAAGGCTCGGAAATACTTGGGAACAAAGTATTTCCAAGTCATTCCGAGTATTTTTTTCCGAACAGCTCCGAACCGTTCTGAGTGTCCCTGGTGCCCCCTGCACCTCTGGCCAAATGCGGTACTGCACCACCCATTAGCTTGAATTCTGCTCGTTTTGCAAGGACAACACTCGCAAACCGAGTCAGAATAAAAAAAAAAAAGTTGCTCGTATTTCAAAATGCTTGTTAACTGCGTTCCACTGTACTACTAATTAGTCCTGTATATACTACAGCCAAAAATTTGGAATAAGTAGTCTCACACCAGAAATGCAACGGAAATGTGTCTGGTTTGATCATCCTCTGCCAAGCTGGAAATGGGGGGGGGGGGGGGGTACTTGGCAAATGGCATTTACAATATAGCAAGTGCCATTGTGACATTTTCCCATTATTATTACATTTATTATCTCATCTCTATCTGTCATTACTTAATTAAATGTTATATACAGCTTGATTTTGCCTGAAAGTGTTTGTATGATATCTTTTTGTACATCTAAAAAACAAAACAAAAAAAACCCCATAAACTATCACATTACTGTAATAAAACAGTATGAGCGACCAACTGATTAGCAGATCGCACAGCTAAAGTGTGCAACACCCAGTGACCAGCAGACATGCACATCTAAAGGGATGCCAAGGATGTGTTTTTTTTCAGATCATGCTCAGTGCAGTACAGCAACTGACACCAGCCCTAAAGATCACACCCACAGGTGACTATAGACAACCATGATTGATGACAGAGAAAGCCAATAGCTGTGAGAGGCAGGCCAAACACATTATGGATCAGGAGGAGAGAGGATTGATGAGTTCTATTGTAGGGATGCAAGCTTCAACTGAATTGAGAATATTCCTTTTCAGCAGAGGAGAGGACTTGCTATAATTTTTGGGAAAAAAGGAAAGGCAGTTCAGAGTTTAATGCTCACCTTTATTTTGAGACTGCCCCGTTCAGTACCTCTTCATCGCCACAAGATGTCCTCGGTCTTCAACCATGCTTTGATGGGTTGTCGCCACTCCGCCTTTCATTTACTGCGCCACCGCGGCATCACCTCCTAGCTTTACAGAGAAAGCACAACATTAACTGCCAACTAGTTTTTCTCCTACCTAAGATTACTTTTTATTTTATCTTCTTTCTCTCTTCTACTTTTTCCCCCTATTCTCTCTCTCTCCTCTTTCAATTTACTCTTTATATATTTCTGGTAGCAGAACTTTTATTTCCTTGGTTATCATTATACCAATTGTACATAGTTCCAATATGTAGTATAAGATTTTAGATTCTATAATAAATTATTTATTTAGAAAAAAAAAAAATTAACTGCCAAGGATGGAACTGTTTTTACCTTAATGCAGGGGATGCATTGAGGTGAAAATCTTTTTGACTTTAGAACCACTTTAAGTCAGCTTTTGTTCCAAACTTTTTAAACTTGTGAGACCTTTGGAAACATTTTGAGATCTCAGGGAATCCATAATATAATCTTCTTACCTACAGCTTACAACATAGTATACAGTAAGTTCTTAGTGACAACACCAACTCTGTATTGATGCTCAGTGACAACAACAACTCTGTTTTGGTGATCAGTGACAACACCAACTCTGTACTGCTGCTCAGTGACAACAACAACTCTGTATTGATGCTCAGTGACAACACTAACTCTGTATTGGTGATCAGTGACAACAACAACTCTGTATTGGTGCTACGTGACAACACCAACTCTGTATTGGTGATCAGTGACAACACCAACTCTGTATTGGTGCTCAGTGACAACCAACTCTGTATTGGTGCTCAGTGACAACACCAACTCTGTATTGGTGATCAGTGACAACACCAACTCTGTATTGGTGATCAGTGACAACACCAACTCTGTATTGGTGCTCAGTGACAACACCAACTCTGTATTGGTGTTCAGTGACAACACCAACTCTGTATTGGTGTTCAGTGACAACACCAACTCTGTATTGGTGCTCAGTGACAACACCAACTCTGTATTGGTGTTCAGTGACAACAACAACTCTGTATTGGTGCTCAGTGACAACACCAACTCTGTATTGGTGTTCAGTGACAACACCAACTCTGTATTGGTGTTCAGTGACAACAACAACTCTGTATTGGTGCTCAGTGACAACACCAACTCTGTATTGGTGTTCAGTGACAACAACAACTCTGTATTGGTGCTACGTGACAACACCAACTCTGTATTGGTGCTCAGTGACAACACCAACTCTGTATTGGTGTTCAGTGACAACAACAACTCTGTATTGGTGCTACGTGACAACACCAACTCTGTATTGGTGATCAGTGACAACACCAACTCTGTATTGGTGCTCAGTGACAACCAACTCTGTATTGGTGCTCAGTGACAACACCAACTCTGTATTGGTGATCAGTGACAACACCAACTCTGTATTGGTGCTCAGTGACAACACCAACTCTGTATTGGTGTTCAGTGACAACACCAACTCTGTATTGGTGTTCAGTGACAACACCAACTCTGTATTGGTGATCAGTGACAACACCAACTCTGTATTGGTGCTCGGTGACAACACCAACTCTGTATTGGTGTTCAGTGACAACACCAACTCTGTATTGGTGTTCAGTGACAACACCAACTCTGTATTGGTGATCGGTGACAACACCAACTCTGTATTGGTGTTCAGTGACAACACCAACTCTGTATTGGTGATCAGTGACAACACCAACTCTGTATTGGTGCTCGGTGACAACACCAACTCTGTATTGGTGTTCAGTGACAACACCAACTCTGTATTGGTGTTCAGTGACAACACCAACTCTGTATTGGTGATCGGTGACAACACCAACTCTGTATTGCTGCTCGGTGACAACACCAACTCTGTATTGGTGATCAGTGACAACACCAACTCTGTACTGGTGCTACGTGACAACACCAACTCTGTACTGGTGCTCAGTGACAACACCAACTCTGTATTGGTGCTCAGTGACAACACCAACTCTGTATTGCTGCTCGGTGACAACACCAACTCTGCATTAATACTCAGTGACAACCCCACCTGCCGGTACAATTAACCAATGGCTGCCGCCGTTACCACAGTCATGGCAGCCCTCTGCTCCACTCATTCCTCCTACGTGCCGGGCTTTTCTTCTCTCAGAACTATCAAAAAGTGGCAAAAAAAAAAGGGGCATACCACTGTGGCCCAAGAATGTGGAGCTCCACAAGCTGAAGTGGTCATCTCAAGATTTGAGCAGGCACTGTTGGGTGTCGGAATTGTGCTCCAGCCTGTTGACTGCAGGCTTACTTTATGCTTGACTAATTATCTTCCACAATACTTGTGCATTCTGCATAAAGATCCTGGCTGAGAAGGAATAGCTGCTTCATTCCGCCATCTTCATTCTAGAAAGGTTCATATACCAGATGGATTAACCCCAGAGCTCCCAATCCCCCCGGCACTGTATGTGTAATTGCCGGTCTATGCCTGCAGTCTCCCTATATTTTATCCCATACAAAGCAGGTGCCTGTGAAAAGCCCGGTGATGAAAAGCTAATCAGCATGGTTAATTTTGTGCATTTCCAAATCTCCTTCCAGAGCCAGATGCGGGGTCGTAACAAACTACACATATGACACGCAGTATAATGGAAGCTTGATCACACAGCCCTGTCAACGATAACAGCTGTATCCCCCCCTCCCCCCTCCTCACAGAGTACCTTGTATGGTTCCCAAGGATTGTGCGTGCGTGATCCATTCTTCGACTTGGAGAATATTCAGTTAGCGCTATTTAACATCTGAAAATAGTCGGCTTTTTAAAGCATAAGTACAGCTTTAGTCACAGTTCTTGCAGATCTTTAAAAGGAGACTAGAGTCGTTTTGTATGTATATATATATATATATATATATATATATATATATAATATATATATTTTTTTACTTTATTTATTATTTTTTACTTTATTAATTATGATATAAATAATAAAAAATAAAAAGAGCCCATAATAAAATAATAACAGCTTCTTCAACCCAGAGTCGTTCCTTGCAGTAAATCTGTGATCTTCTGGGTTGAATGTTGGCCGGCATTTGTCAACCCACTTCCTCTGAGCCCTGACTGTCATGGACCTGTCCCCTTGGGGGCACTGTTACATAGTTACATAGTAGGTGAGGTTGAAAAAAGACACAAGTCCATCAAGTCCAACCTATATGTGTGATTATATGTCAGTATTACATTGTATATCCCTGTATGTTGCGGTCGCTCAGGTGCTTATCTAATAGATTCTTGAAACTATCGATGCCCCCCCCCCCCCCCAGCTGAGACCACCGCCTGTGGAAGGGAATTGCACATCCTTGCCACGCTAATGCCCTGTATACACGGTCGTACTTTCCGACGGAAAATGTGCGTTTGGAGCTCGTTGTTGGAAATTCCAACTGTGTGTGGGCTCCATCTGACTTTTTCCATTGGATTTTCGGACGCGCAAAGTTTGAGATCTGGATATAAAATTTTCCGACAACAAAATCCCGATTGCGGAAATTCTGATCGTGTGTAGACAATTCACAAAGTGCCACGCATGCTCAGTATAAATTACGAGACGGAAGCTATTGGCTACTGGCTATTGAACTTCCTCTTTATAGTCCTGTCGTACGTGTTGTACGTCACCGCGTTCTTGACAACCAGAATTTCAGAATTTCTGACAACTTTGTGCGACAGTGTGTATGCAAGACAAGTTTGAGCCAACACCCGTCGGAAAAAATCGTGTGTACAGGGCATTACAGTAAAGAACCCTCTATGTAGTTTAAGGATAAACCTATTTTCTTCTAATTTTAAGAAGTGGCCAGGAGTCTTGTTAAACTCCCTTCCACAAAAAAGTTTTATCCCTATTGTGGGGTCACTAGAGCGGTATTTGCATATTATGGGGTCACCAGGGTGTTATTTGTACATTGAAATCATATCCCCTCTCAAGCGTCTCTTCTCCAGAAAGAATAAGTTCAGTGTTCGCAACCTTTCCTGATAACTAATATCCTCCAGACCCTTTATTAGCTTTGCTGCCCTTCTTTGTAGTCGCTCCATTTCCAGTACATCCTTCCTGAGGACTGGCGCCCAGAACTGGACAGCATACTCCAGGTGCGGCCGGACCAGAGTCTTGTAGAGCGGGAGAATTATCCTTTTATCTCTGGAGTTGATCCCCTTTTTAATACCGATATTCTGTTTGCTTTGTTAGCAGCAGCTTGGCATTGCATGCCATTGCTGAGCCTATCATCTACTAGGACCCCCCAGGTCCTTCTCCATCCTAGATTCCCCCAGAGGTTCTCCCCCCAGTCTATAGATTGCATTTATATTTTTGCCACCCAAATGCATTATTTTACATTTTTCTACTTTGAGCCTCATTTGCCATGTAGTTGCCCACCCCATTCATTTTTTCAGATCTTTTTGCAAAGTTTCCACATCCTGCGGAGAAGTTATTGCCCTGCTTAGCTTAGTATCGTTCGCAAATACAGAGATTGAACTGTTTACCCCATCCCCATCCTCCAGGTCGTTTATGAACAAATTAAACAGGATTGGTCCCAGCACAGAACCCTGGGGGTTGCATGATGAGAGAACACTGTCATCGTGCAACGTGGGTTTAGAGTACTACAGCACTGAATGGCACCCACACATCATTACATAAGCACCATTGTATAGCAGTAAGGATCCCCCCTCCCCCGAAGGAGAAGAGGAAGGAATCTCAGTGAAATCAGACCAGCCAGAAGACCCTTGGAAGAAAAGTACATCTTTTAATACATTTTTTTTCTCCTTTTAATACAGCAGTAGAACAAGTGTGATATAAACATTTTTTTAATCAAATATATTTTTATCAAGATTTTGGCATGTTTAACCACTTTGCGCGAAAGGATGTACCTGTGTGGCATTTTGAGGAAGTGGTTGTACTGGGGCTTCACCCCGGTACCATTTTTTAGAGCTGGCGTTCAGCTTTTTGATGATAACAGCCGATGCGGCTCACCGGCCTCTCACTCGTTTTCATAAGGAGCCGGGAGGGGAGGTCCCCGCCGCCTTCCACCGCTCCGCCTGGGTCTCCTGTCCCACCGGGAGACCTGAGCGACCAGCCGGCACGTCCGCCAGCTGGCCGGAGTCCAGAACAAAGCTGGAATAGGCTTTGTTCAGGTTCTCCGATGTAGTACAACGTCACTTCCGGGTCACTCGGCTGACAATGGCGCTGATTGAAAAAAAAAAATCCTATTGTTCCAAAATGCTGATTTTGGCATTTTAAATACTTTTAAGTGCAAAGGAGGGATTTGGGGTCTGTTAGACCCCAGATCCCTCCATAAAGAGTACCTGTCACTGCCTATTACTGTCACAAGGGATGTTTACATTCCTTGCGACAGCAATAAAAGTGATCAGATTTTTATTTTTTTTTAAAGAGAAAGTGTAAAAAATAAATAAGAAAAACATTTTTTAAAGCACCCCCGTCCCTGTGTGCTGGCGCACCAAAGAAAACACATACGTAAGTTGCGCCCGCAAATGTAAACAGTGTTCAAATCACACATGTGAGGTATTACCGCGATTGTCAGAGTGAAAGAAATAATTCTAGCAAAGGACATCCTCTGTAAGGCCCCTTTCACACGAGGCGGTTTTTTAGGCGCTACAGCACTAAAAATAGCGCCTGTGTAGCGCCTGAAAAAAATGGCCCCTTCAACTCCAGTGTGAAAGCCGCAGGCCTTTCATACTGGAGCGGTGCGCTAGCAGCACGGTGAAAAAAGTCCTGCTAGCGCACCGCTCCAGTATGAAAGGCCTCCGGCTTTCACACTGGAGTGAAAGGGGCCATTTTTTTCAGGCACTACACAGGCGCTATTTTTAGTGCTGTAGCGCCTAAAAAAATGCCTCAGGGTGAAAGGGGCCTTACACAGGATGTCCTTTGCTAGAATTATTTCTTTCACCGCATCTTTGGAGCAGTGAAAGGAGCGGTGTATTCACCGCTCCTAAACCGCTCCTACCTATTGAAATCAATGGGGCAGCACGGCTATACCGCTGGCAAAGCGCCACTGCAGCGGCGATTTGCGGGCGGTTTTAACCCTTTTTCGGCTGCTAGCGGGGGTTAAAACCGCCCCGCTATCGGCCGCAGACCGCCGCTAAAATGACGGTAAAGTGCCACTAAAAATAGCGCCGCTTTACCGCCGACGTTCGCACCGCCCCAGTGTGAAAGGGGCCTAACTATAAACTGGTAACCATTAACATTTGTTAAAGCGTCGCCTAAGTAGATTGTTAAAGCGGTTGTATAGTCTTTTTTTGAACTTTTACCTACAGGTAAGCCTATAATAAGGCCTATAATAAGGCTTACCTGTAGGTAAAATTAATATCTCCTCAACCTGTACGGTAACTACAAGCTTCCACTCTGGGAAGCACAGTGCCACCAGTATATGATGCAGGTCCTGAAAGGGGTTTTAAGTAATCTTCAGGCCTAAAATATATATATTTTTTAAATATGCGTGCAAAATTATCTCTGGCAGCAAAAGGGATAATGTCCTGAAGACAATATAGGGAAGTGGGGGAATCTTTTCGAAACAGAGGGGAAATACCTTTTCAGACAGTTGTTACTAGAACATTGGAATATTTCGCCTAACCTCCTGTTCTAGTGACAGCTGAAAAAGTTGGGAGGTGTCAGGTCACCTTGAGGCCAGGTGACAGATGCACACCGTAGGGATCAGGAGTGCACTGCAAGGTTGTGGACCCTACGGCTGACTGCTGCGGACGGGGGGTCAAGGTGATAAGGGGGTTCACCAGAGCCTCTAGTGGTGAGGATGGACTTGGCTGCAACTGGCTCCAGGTCGCGACCCCCCAGGGTCCCCCAGCTCACACCCACAGTAGGCAGCAGGAGGATAGGGATGGTGAGGGACAAAGCCAAGGTCGGGGCCACAAGCAGACAGGAATAGTCAGGGACACGCCAAAAGGTCAGGATCACAGGCAAACAGGGATAGTCAAGGACACGCCAAAGCCGGTAACGGAACAACAGCAGAGCACACAGCAGGTAACAGGAAGCTAACACACAAAGGTTGATCAGCAGGGTTGGCCTGCAGTGCACAGGTTAATATAGAAATCTCTGATAGGAGCTAGGGTGGAGCCATGCCAGAGGATGGATTGCAAAAGCAGACAGGTGAGGGTCGGCTGGTCTCTAGAGATGAACACATGGAAACAGGTAAGCAGACAAACTCTATTGCAAAACCATGACAGGAGGTTCTAACACTTTTCCACGCAATACAAAACTAAGAAAGTTTGGACAAGAAATACAGGTTAAATATGTCCCCCCCCCCCCCCCCCCACCCATAAAATATGAAAAATAAAATTCTTGTTGTTTGCTCTTCTAAAATGATGCTGAGAGCAGGGGTTGCCATATTGTAAAATACAAATTTATGCTCATAAAGGCCGAGCTTTCGCTCGGGAAAGAAAAGGTTGACGGTACAGCGTGCATCGAAATCAGCCCCGCTATGTTTCCCTTCCATTGTGCACCTGAAGGCCGCATAATGAAAGCAGCTTCTTGTAAAGTATTAAGGAGCCGCTGAATGGCGTTGGCCTGCACTGCACTCTATGGAAATGACGAGATAATTATCGGGGTCCTGAGCCTTTGCAGGCAGATCCCGTGCTTTGCCGGCCCGCAGAGGTGGAATTATCAGACAGTTATCAGCTCCAGCAGACTTTATTTCCTTAATATTTCCATCCCGTGCGCCATCCGGCCTCGGCTGAACACAATGTAATAATGTTCCTATTGACAGGCTGGGAACATTTTTTTTTTTTATTGCATTTTTACATTTTTTTTTTATTATTTTTTTTTCTTATATTGGGATAGTCACCGGAGCGGCTCCACCAGAGCTTGTTAATATAGATTCTGTTGGTGGGTAGTGCACGATGCAGGGCATGTCTATAAGCCTTATTGAGGCCACGGAATAGGAATGAGGAATGCTAACCGCGATAAGGCCCCTCAGGCCCCGGACGCTGCCGCTGCCGCCGCGCTCCTGAGCCTGCCGCTCAGATAAGCCGAATTCTTGGAGTGTTTGTACCCAATGCACACTTATTAATCGGTACAAGGAAAATTCGGCAGCAGATTTATTAAATCTCTTTATCAGGGAGCCCCAGGAGTGAGCGGAGATGGGGATCCGAACACAATGGCGTCATTCGCTGACTGGCACTTCAACAATGATGGACTTAACCCTTTGCGCACTGGCAAGGCATTGCCATTATTTGCTCCTTGTGTAGGCGCTTTCAGGCTTTTCAACCTAAGCATGGGGGGGGGGCGGGATACTGTATATATTAGGGAGTGCTGCAAATGTATGCCGGTAAAGGGACTCTGTCGCAAGAGCTGACCTTTCTCTGAAAATGCTAGTTGCCTGGCCATCTCTTAATGGCAGATGGGCGGTCCATGAAGTCAAAGTTAAAACTCCTGGTCCGCAGGTGTGTTCTGAGCTGTGATATAAAATGTACTAAACCGGATCTTCACTCTGCGGATCTTTTTTAACCACTTCAATATCGGGCATTTTCACCCCCTTCATGCCCAGGCCAATTTGTACTCGTGACATCTCACCAAAGATCCCCCAACAGCATTATGAAAAAAAATGTCAAAAAAATATTACTTCAAAATTAATTAAAGTCTTATTTATTTAAGATTTTAATTAATTTGAAAGTAATATGTTTTGACATTTTTTTTACATTTATAAATAAATAAAAAATTGTAAAAAAAAAAAAAAAACTGACTGAAATTTCTAATCAGACTAAAAAAACACACTCAACGTGTTGCATAATTCATGAAATGTGTATAAAATTGCTGTGCCGAACCACTCAAAAACCAAGTAAAATAAAATACACACAGCTGCTGACACTAATGCCCCTTTCACACTGGGGTGGTGGGTGTGTCGGCGGTAAAGCACTGCTATTTTTAGCGGATTTGTGGCAATATTCGGCCGCTAGCTGGGTGGTTATACCCCCCCTCTAGCAGCCGTGAACTGGTTAAAATCCACCGCAAAGCACCTCTACAGAGGTGCTTTGCCAGCGCTATAGCCACGCTATTTCAATGAGCAGGAGCGGTGAAGTATTCCAAGGTTTAGGAGATATTTACAAAAATGGCGATCGCCGATGCCTACGGTGCACTCTAGACTCCTTTGGAAACGGTGAGCGTGGCGTATCTAAAGGAGATCGTGCCGTGACTGGTGGCTCCCGCGCGAATGCCGGAAGGAAGATGGATGCTTCGTGGAAGAGGGGACAGCGGTGACATCGCAGGCTTCGGTTTCAGGTAAGTGACACATAATGGGCTACTGTGTGGTGCATCGTAGCCCATTATGCTTTACCTTTGCAGAGAAACAAAGAGGAAATAAAACCCATCAGGGTTTACTTCCTCTTTAAGAGGCGCAGAGAGGATTCCCGGAGAATAACAAACGGTCTGTTATACTGACCTCTCATTGAGGTCCGATCCTCATCTGCCTGGAAGACCCGCCTGAGTTTCGGATATTCGGTTGTTATACTTGGATCGAGATCGACTGATCGACACAACGATTGCTCTATAGGCTTTGTCTACCTCTAAGTCCATAGTACTGACGAGCACCTGGCTTTCGGGCCAAAACACATGCCTGATTGACCCACTGTCGTAGGACAGGTGGGTCCACCTTGTCTGGTAAGAAGTACCCATCCTTAAAGCGGGGTTCCACCCTAAAGTGGAACTTCTGCTCATCGGAACCTTCCACAGTTGTCACCTTTCAGGGGGGAGGGGGGTGCAGATACCTGTCTAAGACAGGTATTTGCACCCACTTTCAGGCATAGACTCCCACGGGAGTCTATGCCTCTTCCTGTCCCGCCGCGCTGTCTGCTGGGACACACACGGGTCCCAGAGACAGCGCGGACCATTCCCATTGCGCTGCGCGACTCACGCATGCGCAGTAGGGAACGGGAAGTGAAGCCGGAATGGTTCGCTTCCTGATTCCCTCACCGAGAATGGCGACGGCAGCAGCCGAGAGACGAGCGATCAATCGGCCTCGGCTGCCGACATCGCTGGACCCGGGACAGGTGAGTGTCCATTTATTAAAAGTCAGCAGCTGTAGTATTTATAGCTGCTGGCTTTTAATAAAAAAATTTCAAGTGGACTCCCTCTTTAAAGAGGAAGTAAACCCTGATGGGTTTACTTCCTCTTTGATTCCCTGCAAAGGTAAAGCATAATGGACTACAATGCATCGCATACTACCCCATTATGTGTCACTTACCTGACACAGGAGCCAGCGAAGTCACCGCTGTCCCCTGTAGTTCCGAGCGTCCATCTTCTTGGTGGGTCTAGCTGCTCCGGCGCTGTGATTCCCTGGAGCAGTGATGACGTCACTCCCGCGCATGCGAATGGGAGCCGACACTCACGGCATATAGCCGTGATCTGCGGCTTACCCAGTGCGCCTGCGCGCCTCTGTCTACGGCGCATGCGCCGTAGACAGCGGTGGCTGTCTTCAGGTAAATATCTCCTAAACCATATAGGTTTAGGAGATATTTCTTGGACCTACAGGTAAGCCTTAATCTAGGCTTACCTGTAGGTCAAAGTGGTTTGTAAGGGTTTACAACCACTTTAAGGATCTAGTCACACCTACTGTTTGCCATAGCTCGTGTAATGGCGCCACCTCCCCCGTAGGAGCCCTAGTGCATTACTTTGCCCCGGGGCCCATGATGTTATTTAAGTTGGCACTGAATGCAGGTGGTTGCTAAAGAAGACCCGTTGCACCAAATCGCAGGGGCAACTGGGAACTATGGATACAACTCAGGGAGGGCATTACCATTGGGATTTTCACTACCAAACCGACAGAGGCGGGGCAGTGGCACAGAGTCTCCAACATTGTAAGCTCCAAAAACGTGTCCTCCCCCTTCCATATGCTATGTAGCAACACAACAAAGTTATGGGGGGTTTTATCCAATATGTTATAAATCATTTTCATCCAATTTCACCTGGAACAATCGTTGAACTGTAAACACCATTTAAATAAAACCAATTTACAGCGCTGACCGCGTACATTCTAGGCTGTATACAACATCTGGGTGGTTTCACAGACCCATGCACATTCTGTAAAACAATCATTATTTAAAGCAAAGTTAATGGGATGATTGAAGGAACGGTGGACATTTATCAGGGATCAGAGGCAGCCGACAGCATGCACAGAAAAAAAGAAAAAGAAAAAATCCGGTGAAGCATAAAGTCACAAGTCTCCGATAAATCAGGTAATTTATAATCTTAATAAATGAGCACAATTGTGGCTCGCCAGCCGCGGCTGAGCTTTGCAGGGCAGAAAGAGCATCCCGCAGGTTGGCTAGATTCACCGCTCTGCATCCTTACTTTGGAAAGTGAACCTCTCTGGGCTTTCGTCTGCGGCTGCAGAACAGATCCCAGAGGACTTTAAAGAAAATCTAACAACCGGCATCAAGGAAAACTCCAGCCAAGCAGCTAAATACACCACCAAAATATATATATATACAAGATTGGGAAAATAATGCATATATTCCCGCGTGATTTCCCCACCAAGACCGATGACACATTAGGGGGCTGATTTACTAGAACCGGAGAGTGCAAAATCTGGTGCAGCTCTGCATAGAAACCAATCAGCTTCCAGGTTTTTTTTTTGTCAAAGTTACTTGAACAAGCTGAAGTTGTCCAGGCTGAAGACCGGTAGCCAGCAGGACCAGCTTCCGATCATGTGACAGCGGTCGCTGATCCTTCCTCTCCCCCCCCCCCCCCCCAGCATTCCAAATCGTTTAAAGGAACACTGAGGCAGGCAGGAAGGGGTTAAGAAGACTTAGGTTTATAACTGAATGTACATGAAATAGCCAAGTCTTGGGACACTTGACCATCACACATATATGAGCTTGACTTCTCTTTCCAAACTGACATTAACCACTTGCTTACTAGGCACTTTACCCCCCCCCCCCCCCCCCCGCCCAGGCCAATTTTAAGCTTTCAGTGCTGTCACACTTTGAACACTGTACCCAAATACATTTTTGATAATTGTTTTCCCACAAATAGAGCTTTCTTTTGGTGGTATTTAATCACTGCTGTGTTTTTCATTTTTTGCTAAAAAAAATAAATAATAAAGACTGAAAATATTGAAAAAGTTTTCTTAGTTTTTGTCAAAATTTTTTGTAGGTAGTCATTTTTTACCCTTCACTGATGTGCGCTGAGGAGGCTGCACTGATGGGCATTAATAGGGCATTAATAGGCTGCACTGGTGGGCACTAATGAGGTGGCACTGATGGACACTCATGAGGCAACACTGAAGGGCACTGATGAGGTGGCACTAATATGCAGGACTGATATGGCCACTTATAGGCAATGATAGGTGACATGGATAGGTGGCACTCAAAGCCAGCACTGATGTGACACTGATGGGCATAGAATGGCCTCACTGATGGGCACAATTCCTCCCAATGACACCAATGATGAACCCCAATTCCTCCCGATGACACCAATGATGGGGCACAATTCCTCCCAGTGACACCAATGATGAGCCCCAATTCCTCCCAGTGACACCAATGATGAGCCCCAATTCCTCCCAGTGACACCAATGATGAGCCCCAATTCCTCCCAATGACACCAATGGTGGGGCACAATTCCTGTCAATGACACCAATGATGAGCCCCAATTCCTCCTAATGACACCAATGATGGGGCACAATTCCTGCCAATGACACCAATGATGAGCCCCACTTCCTCCCAATGACACCAATGATGGGGCACAATTCCTCCCAGTGACACCAATGATGGGGCACAATTCCGCCCAATGACACCAATGATGGGGCACAATTCCTCCCAATGACACCAATGATGAGCCCCAATTCCTCCCAATGACACCAATGATGGGGCACAATTCCTCCCAATGACACCAATGATGAGCCCCAATTTCTCCCAATGACACCAATGATGGGGCACAATTCCGCCCAATGACATCAATGATGGGGCACAATTCCTCCCAATGACACCAATGATGAGCTCCAATTCCTCCCAATGACACCAATGATGGAGGATTGTTTACTTGCACTGATGCAGAGACATTTTGTACTCCCAATGGCCACACTCCGGCTCCCCTAAAGTCTGAAGGACAGTAAACTGGCCATTTGTTTAGAAAGTTTGGAGATTCCTGCTCTAGGTCACTGTTACCCACACCTATGCCCCTCTTCTAGGCAATTTGAGGCCAAATCATGCCACCTTCTGGGTGGTCCTGCCAAGATCACACCTACTTCCTAGGTGGTCCCACCCTTGACTATACAGGGACTGATCCCTTTAGCTACTAGCTTTTGTTTTTTGAGTTGCTACACATACCAAGTAGCTCCAATAAGAGTGATGTGATGTGATCCCGGGACACAACCTGGGACACAGAATCCTTGAGACAGAGGACAGTGATGCGGGACTGTCCCGATGACCCTGGAACAGTTGGCATCTATGCATCCCATCCAATTTCTGTACTGCTCTTCCACGGAAATATATTTCTGTCTTTTCCGGCAGCTGAGAGGAGAAATCGATATTTTGCTGTGTGCGTTTTTGTAAACTTTTTAATCGGTTACCGTATTGGAGGAACTTTTTCCCATCGCTGTTTGTCTCTTGACCTTTCCCAAAGTACATGTTGTACCAATAAAAGGATTAATAGGTTTTGCACAGTGCCGTGTTTGTGCCTAGGCATGCCACGGTTTAATTGAAAACTCTATTCGTGGTCTTTCTTATATCATCAAGACATTTCCGAGTGTAACAGCTGAGCACAGGTTCGCGGGCGGTGGGAATTTTAGCGAGGACTAATGGATCGGTATGATCTGACCCCTCTGTGAAAGTGTCTCCCGGAGCTCTGTAGTAGCGCCGTCTCGAATCTTTACCATGTAATCTTTTCCCATTAAAGTCCACCGGTAAGCTTGCGATAAAATGATGGTGTTTAACATCACAGCTGGCTCGCGTGTTTTTATTTTTTGCAATTGTTTTGAAACAAGAATCTTTTTACATTAAAATGTCCTTTTTAGCGCTCCTCTTTCAGCGGCAGGGAAGATGATATAGCGGTTGGCGCGGGAAGTTCTTCTTGCCATAATAAGAGCAGATTTTTATTTTTGTGCTCAGATCTACCGTACTCAGCCATGAATAAAAAATGGGCAGACTTGATGGACTACTGGCTCTTTTTTTTCTGCTGCCACTTTTCTATTTTTTTATGAAATGCTAGGGAGCAGGATTGACCATACAGGGGCGCTAGAGAGTCAAGCTTTCTTTTTTTTTAGTTTTGGTTACAGTAGGGAAAGAAGAATTTCCGTCTGTTCCTGTATAGCAACCAATACCAGAAAGAGAGAGACGTTTGTATACATTCATACACATACTATAGAGACATATTGGACACGCTTTTTTTTAACCGCTTCAGCCCCGGAAGATTTTACCCCCTTCCTGACCAGAGCACTTTTTGCAATTCGGCACTGCATCGCATTAACTGACAATTGCGCGGTCGTGTGGCGCTGCACCCAAACAAAATTGACGTCTTTTTTTCCCCACAAATAGAGCTTTATTTTGGTGGTATTTGATCACCTCTGCGATTTTTATTTTTTTGCGCTATATAAACAAAAAAGAGCGTCAATTTTGAAAAAAAAAAAAAAGCAATTTTTTTTACTTTTTGCTATAATAAATATCCCCTAAAAATATATAAAAAAAATTTTTTTTTCCTCAGTTTAGGCCGATATGTATTCTTCTACATATGTAAAAAAAAAAAAAAAAAGCAATAAGCGTATATTGATTAGGGGTGCAACGGATCGTCACCGATCCGTGATGCGAACGGGTCACCCCACTCGGATCGGCACATGCCGCGATCCACGGAGCGCTCCGCGGTCTCGGCCTTATGAAAGGCCGCGGCTTCAGCCTAGCTCCGAAGCGGCGGCCATCTTTCTACACCCAGGCCGTTTACAATATGATCGCTCCGACGGAGCGATCACTTGTAAACAAACTGGCGTTCCTCTCTCCCCTCTCTGTACTAATCTGTATAGTGGAGGGGAGAGATCAGATGGAAGCAGCCATCCCTCCATATCCTGCCAATACCCTGCAATACCCTGCAATACCCTGCAATACTCTGCAATACCCTGCAATACTCTGCAATACCCAGCAATACCCAGCAATAATCTGCAATACCCAGCAATACTCTGCAATACCCTGCCAATACTCTGCCTTACCCTGCCATACCCTGCAATACCCTGCCATACCCAGCCATACTCTGCAATATTCTGCAATACCCAGCCATACTCTGCAATACCCAGCCATACTCTGCAATACTCTGCGATACCCAGCCATATTCTGCAATACTCTGCGATACCCAGCCATACTCTGCAATATACCCATGCCATACTCTGCGATACCCAGCCATACTGTGCGATACCCAGCCATACTCTGCAATACTCTGCGATACCCAGCCATACTCTGCAATACTCAGCTATGCTCACCCGTACCCAGCCATACTCTGCAATACTCAGCCATGCTCACCCGTACCCAGCCATACTCAGCTGTACCCAGCCATACTCAGCCAATATTACAGTGCGGGAGATTGTGGGTATTACAGTGGGGATTATATGGTGGTGGAATTTTCACAGGTTTTTGCAAATTCAATTATTATTTGCTGATCCGAAAAATTATCCGATCCGTGACTCTGATCCGAGGAATGATCCGTGAGTTTTTGATTCGTTACACCCCTAATATTGATTGGTTTGCGCAAAAGTAGTAATAGTAATAGTTTTATGGCATTTTTATTATTCATTTTTTTCTTTTCAAAGATTTTTATTGGCAACAAGCAAGTTACATATATAAACATCTTCAGTTTAGCATAAGGAGATAACAGTCAACAGAGTACATTTTGGCAGAGCAATATCATGTGAACATGTTAAAATAGGCGTTACATGTTATTGACAAACAAAAGAAACACATAATGTCATGTTAGCTTCAGTGCTCATTATAAAGGGCTGGGGCCCTTAACACTGGTAGGTTCTTAGATAGGTGGTACGCCGTAATACGGGAGACATTGTATTAGCCAAACAGCACTTAACATTTACGTTACCTGTAGCGACTATTGGAAATAGGGGAGGAAAATGGGTAAAGGGGAAGATATTATTAATTTTTTTATTAGTAATGGCAGCGATCTGAGATTTTTATCATGACTGCGACATTATGGTGGACACATCGGACACTTTTGACACTATTTTGGGACCATTGTCATTTATACAGCAATCAGTTCTATAAAAATGCACTGATTACTGTATAAATGACACTGACAGGGAAGGGGGTTAAACACTAGGGGGCGATCAATTGGTTAAGTGTGTCCTAACTGTGATTCTAACTGTGATTCTAACTGTGGGGGGGGGGGGGGTGGGCCTTCTACTCACATGACAGAGATCACTGCTCCCGATGGCAGGGGGCAGTGATCTCTGTCATGTCACTAGGCAGAACGGGGAAATGCCTTGTTTACATAGGCATCTCCCCGTTCTGCGGCTCTGTGATACGATCGTCGGGACACCGGCGGACAACAAGTCAGCGAGTCCCGCGGGCACGGTCACACTGTACGCGGTAGGCACGTGCGCCCCCCGCTTGCCCCGTCAATTAAAGGGGACGTACAAGTACGCCAATTTGCCCACCGCTGCCATTGTGCCAACGTATATCAACGTGCAACAAGTTGGCAAGTGGTTAAAGCACTAATTTACTAAACTTTTTTAAAGCACACTGAATGCCAGTCACATCTCACCAAATAAAACGATAAGCTTACAGTCCTATTCACACGTTGTGTTTGGTTTGCTTCAAAAATGATATACCCCCATGTCACTTTCTTGATGCTTCAAAGTATCTCCAAAGCCTCCATAGAAATCTATGACAATGCTAGCTAACAGCACCTGACCATTTTGAAGGGCTTTTATTCAGCGTTGCTTTGTTTTGGAGGTATTGCAAGTATGAGATATCCCAGGATGCACTGGGAAACCAGCAAGCAAACCGGAAAGACGTCATCAGCAGTCATGTCCGGTTCTTGTTCTTGTGTAAAAGTATTCACACCCCTTGAAATTTTCCACATTTTATCAGGTTACAACCAAAAACGTAAATGTATTTTAGTGGGATTTTATGTGATAGACCAACACAAAGTGGCCCATAATTGTGGAGTGGAAGGAAAATGATAATTGGTTTTCAAAATTTTTTGCAAATAAATATCTGAAAAGTGTCAGGTGTATTTGTATTCAGCCCCCTTTACTCTTATACCCCTAAATAAAATCTAGTGGAACCAATTACCTTAAGAAGTCACCGGATTAGTAAATAGAGTCCACCTGTGTGTAATTTAATCTCAGCATAAATTCAGCTGTTCTGTAAAGCCCTCAGAGGTTTGTTAGATACTCCTTAGTGAAGAAACAGCATCACGAAGGCCAATGAACACACCAGACAGGTCAGGGATAAAGTTGTGGAGAAGTATAAAGCAGGGTTAGGTTATAAAAAAAATATCCCAAGCTTTGAACATCTCACGGAGCTCTGTTCAATCCATCATCTGAAAATGGAAAGAGTATGGCACAACTGCAAACTTACCAAGACATGGCCGTCCACCTAAACTGACCGGCCGGGCAAGGAGAGCATTCATCAGAGAAGCAGCCAAGAGGTCCATGGTAACTCTGGAGGAGCTGCAGAGATCCACAGCTCAGGGGGGAGAATCTGTCCACAGGACAACTATTAGTCGTCTCTCCACAAATCTGCCCTTTATGGAAGAGTGACAAGAAGAAAGACATTGGTGAAAGAAAGTCATAAGAAATCCTGTTTGCAGTTTGTGAGAAGCCATGTGGGGGACACAGCAAACATGTGGAAGAAGGTGATCTGGTCAGATGAGACCAAAATTAAACTTTTAGCCTAAAAGCAAAATGCTATGTGTGACGAAAAACTAACACTGCACATCACCCCGAACACACCATCCCCACTGTGAAACATGGTGGTGGCAGCATCATGTGGTGGGGATGCTTTTCTTCAGCAGGGACAGGGAAGCCGGTCAGAGTTGATGGGAAGATGGATGGAGACAAATACAGGACAATCTTAGAAGTAAACCTGTTACAGTCTGCAAAAGACTTCAGACCGGGGCGGAGGTTCACCTTCCAGCAGGACAATGACCCGAAAAATACAGCCAGAGCTACAATGGAATGGTTTAGATCAAAGCATATTCATGTGTTAGAATGGCCCAGTCAAAGTCCAGACCTAAATCCAATTGAGAATCTGTGGCAAGACTTGAAAATTGCTGTTCAAAGATGCTCTCCATCCAATCCTACAGAGCTTGAGATATGTTTTTTAAAGAAGAGTGGGCAAAAAAGTTGTTTCTGTGTGCAGCAGTCCCCCTCAGCCTCCCTAATACTTACCTGAGGTCCATCTAGAGCCAGCAATGCTGCACGAGAGACTCGGCTGTCTGGGGCACCCCTCTGAATTGGCTAAGACAGCAGCAAGGCGTCCATTGGCTCCCCCTGCTGTCAAAGTCAGTCAGCCAATGAGAAGAGAAAGGGGGTGGAGCCGGGCCACAGAATGTCTAAATGGACACAGGCAGCTGTGGCTTGGTTCGGGTGCCCCCATAGCAAGCTGCTTGCTGTAGAGGCACTCAACAGGAGGGAGGGGCCAGGAGCACAGAAGAGGGACTCAAGGAGAGGAGGATGTGGGGCTGCTCTGTGCAAAACCATTACACAGAGCAGATAAGTAGAACATTTTTTCTGCAAAAAAAAAAACAGAGACTTTAGTATCATAATTGAAGAAGCTGATTATGCACAGGTGCTCCAAATTCTGAGTGTTCCAGTTTTAGTAAATCTCCCCCATTTAGTTTTTAGATCAGGCAGATCTGCTGTGTGACAATGTTCCTAACACAGATACAAAGAGACACCAAAGATTTGCAGCACATTCCTAAAAAAAGAAGAAAAAAAAAGTTTGTTCATCCATCTTGTTCTGGAATAACCCACTAAGAACGGATTGGCACGAACACCCCGCAGTCTCTTCCTGCGTTTCATCTTCTCTGTCAAGATCCATTACTCCTCCCCCTCCTTCTCCTTGTTTAATTCCATATACTTTTATCTCATCGTCTTATAATTAACTGCAGCCCATTAACAGCGGGGGAACAGATTTCTTTTATATGCTGCTTTCACAGCAGACAAATCATTAAATGCTGAAAAATCACATCCCTATTTCCAGACTGCTTGCTTTATGTAGGGAATAACTCCAGTCTAAGGTTTAGACTTCGGAGCGTGGCGGGATGAGCAGATATGGTGCAACCTCCCTTGGACACCGCAGTCTGCTGGTGGGTTCCTAAGCATGAATGCTTTGTTCTGCCGGGTGCTTGTGTTTATGCCTAGTTGGGTGGAAACAGTCAGAAATGATGCTGTTGAATTACCCAAGACCCGCTAAGAAACTGAATTGAATTAACCCACCAGGCCTGTAACTGTACTATCACATTTGGGTGGACTGGCTCTTTAACTGCTTGACTCAGCTAATTTTTAATCCAGACTAGCACCTGACATCCCCTAATTGTTATTCAATAACATAACAATGGACAGAGGAGCTTCCATACTATCATGAGAGTTGTTTTGGCCCTCGATTATACTTCACCAGCTATGTCAATGCTAAAGAGAAGTGGTCACATACAGCATTCAGAATGTACTGAGGCCAGATTATCAACATGTAACTAATCCAAGTAACTAGAATTTTCAAAAGCAGCTCACAACCCCCGATTTCCATAAATGTTCATTGTGATCTGGTTGCTGTCCATGGTACTGAACCTAAACTTGTTGTGATCTGATTGTTGTCCATGGTACTAGACCTACGATTCATTGTGATTGTTGTCCATGATACTGAACCTAAGATTCTTTGTGGTCTGGTTGCTATCCACGGCGCTGAACCTAAGATTCATTGCAATCTGGTTTCCATCCATGGGACTGAACCTAAGAATCTATATGGTTTGGATTCCTTCTATGGAACTGAGCCTAAGATTCTTTGTGGTCTGGTTGCTATCCATGGTACTGAACCTAATATTCTTTGTGAGGTAGTTGCTATCCATGGGACTGAACCTAATATTCTTTGTGAGGTAGTTGCTATCCATGGGACTGAACCTAAGATTCATTATGGTTTGGATTCCTTCTATGGAACTGAGCCTAAGATTATTTGTAGTCTGGCTGCTATCCATGGTACTGAACCTAATAGTCTTTGTGGTCTGGTTGCTATCCACTGTGCTGAACCTAAGATTCATTGTGATCTGGTTTCTATCCATGGGACTGAACCTAAGATTCATTATGGTTTGGCTTCCTTCTATGGAACTGAGCCTAAAATTCTTTGTGGTCTGGTTGCTATCCATGGTACTGAACCTAATAGTCTTTGTGGGGTGGTTGCTATCCATGGTACTGAACCTAAGATTCTTTGTGGTCTGGCTGCTATCCATGGTACTGAACCTAAGATTCATTGCAATCTGGTTTCCATCCATGGGACTGAACCTAAGAATCTATATGGTTTGGATTCCTTCTATGGAACTGAGCCTAAGATTCTTTGTGGTCTGGTTGCTATCCATGGTACTGAACCTAATATTCTTTGTGGTCTGGCTGCTATCCATGGTACTGAACCTAAGATTCATTGCGATCTGGTTTCTATCCATGGGACTGAACCTAAGATTCATTATGGTTTTGATTCCTTCTATGTAACTGAGCCTAAAATTCTTTGTGGTCTGGCTGCTATCCATGGTACTGAACCTAAGATTCATTGTGATCTGGTTTCTATCCATGGGACTGAACCTAAGATTCATTATGGTTTGGATTCCTTCTATGGAACTGAGCCTAAAATTCTTTGTGGTCTGGCTGCTACCCATGGTACTGAACCTAATAGCCTTTGTGGGGTGGTTGCTATCCATGGTACTGAACCTAAGATTCTTTGTGGTCTGGTTGCTATCCACGGTGCTGAACCTAAGATTCATTGCGATCTGGATTCCATCCATGAGACTGAACCTAAGATTCTTTATGGTTTGTATACCTTCTATGGAACTGAGCCTAAGATTCTTTGTGGTCTGGTTGCTATCCATGGTACTGAACCTAAGATTATTTGTGGAATGGTTGCTATCCATGGTACTGAACCTAAGATTCATTGCGATCTGGTTTCTATCCTTGGGACTGAACCTAAAATTAATTATGGTTTGGATTTCTTCTATGGAACTGAGCCTAAGATTCTTTGTAGTCTGGTTGCTATCCATGGTACTGAATCTAAATTTCTTTGTGGGGTGGTTGCTATCCATGGTGCTGAACCGAAGACTCATGGTTTGGATTCTATCCATGGAATTGGACCTCTAAGATACTTGTGGGATGGTTGCTATCCATGGGACTGAACCTAAGACTCATTATGGTTTGGTTTCTATCAATGGAACTGAACCAAAGATTATTTGTGCTCTGTTTGCTGTCTGGTACCAAGCCCTACATGTTATTGTAATCTGGTTGCATCCCATGGAACGGAATCTAAGGCTGGTCAATTTATGCAGCACTTTACATATATACAGTATATTGTACATTCACATCAGTCCCTTCCCTCAAGGGGCTCACATTCCCACTTCCAAATACATACCTTGGAGTGTGGGAGCAAACAGGCACAGGGAGAACATGCAAACTCCATGCAGGCAAAGCCATGTTTGAGATTCAAACTAATGACCCTAGTGCTGCTAGGCAGAAGAGCTAACCACTTAGCCACTGTGCTGCCCATTAAATTAAGGTTTAGATTTACTTTGATGGTGGTCCCCAAAACATGCCTATAGTTATCTACTTACACTGCCCTTCCATCCACTGCTCCTTTTGGCTGTTGGTAGTAAAAGTTGGAGTTGCCCTTTGGAGCTTACACAACACTGTCAGAAGGTACATGTTTCACAGTGTGGTGTGTTCAGGGTGATGTGCAGTGTTAGATTTCCGCCACACATAGTGTTTTGCTTTTAGGCCAAAAAGTTCAATTTTGGTCTCATCTGACCATTTGCTGTGTCCCCCACGTGGCTTCTCGCAAACTGAAAACGGGACTTCTTATGGCTTTCTTTTTTAGCAATGGCTTTCTTTTTGACACTCTTCCATAAAGGGCAGATTTGTGGAGAGACGACTAATAGTTGTCCTGTGGACAGATTCTCCCCCCTGAGCTGTGGATCTCTGCAGCTCCTCCAGAGTTACCATGGACCTCTTGGCTGCTTCTCTGATGAATGCTCTCCTTGCCCGGCTGGTCAGTTTAGGTGGACGGCCGTGTCTTGGTAGGTTTGCAGTTGTGCCCATACTCTTTCCATTTTCAGATGATGGATTGAACAGAGCTCTGTGAGAGGTTCAAAACTTGGGATATTTTTTTTATTACCTAACCCTGCTTTACACTTTTCCACAACTTTATCCCTGACCTGTCTGGTGTGTTCCTTGGCCTTCATGATGCTGTTTGTTCACTAAGGTTCTCTAACAAACCCCTGTGGGCTTCACAGATCAGCTGTATTTATACTGAGATTAAAGTACACACAGGTGGACTCTATTTACTAATTAGGTGACTTCTGAAGGCGATTGGTTCCACTAGATTTTAGTTAGGGGTTTCAGCGTAAAGGGGGCTGAATACAAATGCATACCACACCTTTCACGTATTTATTTGTAAAAATTTTAGAAATCCATTTATCATTTTCCAAAAAGACTTGCAGCTGTAATCGCAGCGAAAGGGGGTTTAAAGTATTGACTCGATTTATCATTTTCCTTCCACTTCACAATTATGTGCCACTTTGTGTTGATCTATCACATAAAATCCCAATAAAACACATTTAAGTTTTTGGTTGTAACATGACAGAATGTGGAAGATTTCTAAGGGTATGAATACTTTTTTCAAGGCACTGTAGATGAGCGAGTCACATGCTTCACCATACCCGGAACGAAATTGAAAGAAAGTGAACCTGTTGCTTTGCGTTGTATGGGGCACACCAGCTTCAGTTTATAGATCCAAAAGGTCTCCCTTCAGAAAACAAATATTAAAGTATTACAATTTTTCTTACAATTTGTTTCTTTATATGCCTTGTTTCGTTATATATCCTTGTTCAGTACAAACTAACCTGACGTCACCAGCTGGGTATTACTGAAAACTAAAATTCCCTTTCTCTACTTAATATTTTATGACGCTAATAACATTGTTTTGTAGTGCCATAAATAGCATACGTGGATAGCGGGTTTATGAGAAAATCATTAATATTTCTCTGTGCGAATCCCGCTGGTGATTATTTCAGTGCAGAAGCATTTTCTGTTATTAATGGCCCCACACACTACTAAACTCCCACTTACAAGACTTTGGATTTTTTATTTATTTTTTTTGGAGGAAGCACTGCGAGAAATATCGTTAAACATGATGTGAGCTGTCAGTTGACAAGCCCTTTTGTGTCAAAAAAAAAAAAAAAAGAAAACAGGCGACATAATGGCCTTATGAAGTCTGACAAATTTGATAATCTATCTATTAGCTGCTTAAAAGGAGACTGTTATGATTTTGTTTAGCCTCATGGGAAAAACACATCACATCAGTTTAGGTAATTAGTATTTATACACATATTGCATATCTGTTCATCCATTGAAACTGCCTGTGAATGGGGCAAGAATGAATGTTCTTAGGCTATATTCTCTGCAATTCTAATTTGTTACTGCCTGCAGAAAACATTATGACCAGTAGATGGTGCAGAGGAGCATCCTTATGGGTTTTTTTTCCCCAGCGCCATCTAGTGACAATTACAGAGAATACAGCCAGAGAACATTCAATTTTGCCCTATTCACACAGAATATATTTAGTTTCTGTGAATGAACGGCTGTGCACATTTTTATGAATAAACCCCTAAATGGTCAGTTTACCTAAAAGCGATATTTTAGTTACTGGTGTATTCGGTCCTTGGCTTGGGTGTTCCTGCTCTCCTGTATGTGTTCAATCTCCCCATGTTACATTTTCTATATTATAAAATAAATAAAAATACAGCAGGAATGGTGGGAACCCCTCATTATCGGCACAGCAGGTGTACAGATCCCGGGAACTCAGTGTAGGGATGGTGGGAACCCCTCTTAATGAGCACAGCAGGTGTACAGACCTGGGAATCCAGTGCAGGGATGGTGGGAACCCCTCTTAATGGGCATAGCAGGTTTACAGACCCGGAAACTCAGCGCATGGATAGTGGGAACCCCTCATAATGGACACAGCAGGTGTACAGGCCTGGGAATCCAGTGCAGGGATGGTAGTAACCCCTCTTAATGGGCATAGCTGTTGTATAGACCTGGGAACTCAGCACAGGGATGGTGGGGACCCCTCATAATGGGCACAGCAGGTGTACAGACTCAGTAAATCAGCACAGGGATGGTGGGAATCCCTCATAATGGGCACAGCAGGTGTACAGACCCAGAAACTCAGCACAGGGATGGTGGGAGCCCCTCATAATGGGCACAGCAGGTATACAGACCTGGGAACTCAGCACAGGGATGGTGGGAGCCCCCCATAATGGGCACAGGTGTACAGACAAGGAAACTCAGCACAAGGATGGTGTGAACCCCTCATAATGGGCACAGTAGGTGTACAGACCCAGGAAATCAGTACAGGTATGGTGGGAATCCTTTATAAGGGACACAGCAGGTGTACAGACCTGGGAACTCAGCACAGGGATGGTGGGAACCCCTCATAATGGGCAGGAGCAGGTGTACAGACCTTACTTGACTTAGCAGCGACTTTCCCGAGACCCAGTTGTCCTGTCCACAATGCCTGCCTTGGCTGGTCGCCTCTGCTGCACGCAGCACTGGTTGCTAGAATTGCCTGCCGCCCTGCGTCTAGCAACCTTTGACGTCAGAGGCTGCGGCCACCCCAGCATTCAGATCGCTCCACGCCTAGTAAACTAGCTCCACCCACCTCTGAGTGACTGAGCTGAGCACGCTGTCCACCTGCACTGCACCAGCATAGCACCTGTGGGCTGCCGCTGCCTGGGCTTGGTGTTGCAACCTGACACTGTCTGTTCCGGAGGCTCAGAACCCTGTCCATTCTGCCACTAGTCTGTACTACAAGTAAGTTGTGCCATACAAACGCAGCCACTGTGCCCATCAAATGCAGCCACTGTGCCCATCAAACGCCGCCACTGTGCCATCAAACGCCGCCACTGTGCCATCCAACGCCGCCACTGTGCCATCAAACGCCACCACTGTGCCATCAAACGCCACCACTGTGCCATTAAACACAGCCACGGTGCTCATCAATTGCTGCCACTGTGCCCATCAAATGCAGCCACTGTGCCATCAAATGCACCCACTGTGCCCATCAAACACTGCCACTGTGCCCATCAAATAGTGCCACATCAAATGCTGTCACTGTGCCCATCAAATAGTGCCACATCAAATGCTGTCACTGTGCCTCCCCTGCCAAAGGGTAGGAGTTAGTAAGATGGCCACGCCCATGTGGGGACGCCAGAAATACTTCTGCACCCAGGCGCCTGTGACCCTAGGATCGGCCCTGCATTCAGCCCCGTTGCAGGTTGTCCTCCCTTCCCCCAACCTCTTGTGCACTGCAGATCTGTCCTGCAGCCTCATAGGACAGTCAGAGGAGAATGAAAACTCCTCCTACAAGCTTTAACCAGACACTGATAGAAGTCACAAGACTAGTCACAATACAAAAGGTATTTAGCAGTTTCTATTTACTAAAATAATTGCATTTCCATGTTCTGTGTTACTGTGGGAGACCAGATATAGTGAATACAGGATCCGGGGTTAAAGTCGATGTAAACCCAATGTCATCCTTTCTAAACTACTGCCATAGGGGTTATCTAGAAGTATATACATACCTCCTGCATGTATCTTTACCTGTCAAATGTCTCCCCTCTGTCTGTTATGAGACCCGAAAAACTGCAGATTCTGTTGGTGGGCCTGTTGTCTGGAGCTCGGTGGGTGGAGTCGTGATGTCAGTAGACTCCCCGCCCACCTCTACACTCCCCTTGTCAATATGCATTTTCTCCTGTGTATTTCTTACACTGAACTTCCTCTATGATCTCTAAAATCCAGTGCAAAGGCAGGAAAGTAACCACGTGACTTCAGCGTGCCCAATCGTGCTGAGGTGTGGAACATCCAATCCTTGCAGAGCAGCAGAAGAAAGGAGTGGGAGGGAATTAAAAAAGAATGCACATCTCTTAGGCTAGTCCAGAGATATGTAAATCACCCGTCACTCACAGCAAGGGGGGAAGATTTGACAACTGTTTTTCTCTGTCAAGATTTATCTCACTGAACAATAAAAGAGGATTGCTCAGAGCTGGATTAACTCTTTGTGGCAAGACTGGGCCCAAATGATAGGAAATCTTATACTCTACATTATGACATAAAAAAAAAAAATAACAAAAAAAAACATTTGGGTTTTCATCCACTTTAAGGCTGGGTTCACACTGCTGAGATGCGGGAATGTTGCGAATCTACTGCGGGTTCCCGCATTGCATGCCTCCTGGCGGCAGTTCACACGCCCTACGCAAACTGCTGGGAGCGTCAATTAAAAGTTAATGACACCCCCCAAATCAGTTCGCATATCGCAGTGCGATCTGCAAACTCAGACAGGAATCGGATCGCATGGTGTGAACACCCATGCGATCCGATTCTGCTGCGGACCAAAAAAAGGGTTCTGTACGAGTTTGGGCCGGATGCGATGCAAATTCAGCCATACTATCTGTATGGCTGAAATCGCATCGCACAGAGATCGCATGTGATTTGCACTGCAGTGCAGTGCGAATCACATCCGATTTTGGACATCGCAGCAGTGTGAGCCCAGCCTTAGTAAAACTTAAAATACATCCAGGCACTTCAATGTATGAACCGCTAGTCCTCATGAACTCCCTCCTGCCGCCAGGCAGGCTCTAATTTAGAGACTTTTTTTTAGTGGGCTTTTTTTTAGGGGACCAGTACATCCGTGTGTGCCTACAATTTTATCTTCTTGACATCAGGAGTTTATTAGACCCCTGATGTCCCCTTAAAGGGGACCTTTCATTCATATTATACTACCGCATGTTCGGAGTTTTTATCTTCGGGGTCTGAAATGTGCATTTTAACACTTTTGCAAAATGTGGCTCTGATAGAAAAGTGGTTAAAGTGATACTAAAGCCTCGTTTTTTTTTTTTTGTTAAAAACAACAAGCATGTCATACTTACCTACCCTGTGTAGTGGGTTTGCACAGAGCAGCTGGAATCCTTCTCTTCTTGGGTTCCTCTTCCGTGCTCATGGCCCCTCCCTCCAGGGCCGTCTTTAATATTGATTGGACCCTGGGCAAAACTTTTCTTGGGGCCCCCCTTCCATGCAGTTTTGCTCTCCACCTGCTCGGAGACACACAATAAAAAGCAGCTAGACTCAAAATCAGATCAGGCAGCGATTGCGATTGGTTGCCAGAGGTTACAGTGTATCATTACTGCTCACTGACTGGTTGCTAGAGGTTACAGCACATGATTTTTGCTTGTTGATTGGTTGCTAGAGATTACTGTGGATATGTCCTCAGGGGGGCATGATATGCATATGAATGCCGTCAGCTGACCCTATTTACATATGAATGTTGTTGCTATTTACATATGAATGCTGGTAATTTCCATGTAAACACAGAGACCCTGTGGTGAGTCATCTTTACACAACAATAGGGCAGAGCTGGGCAGCATTAGTAGCAGCACTTCACACTGAAATATATGGAAACAGAACAGGACTGAAACCTCAAGGGATGAGGGAATTTAAACTGGGATAGTTGGCAAGTATGAGGCAGCTGCTTTGGGCCCCACAACCATGACAGGGCCCAGGGCAGCTGCCCCTTTTGCCCTGCCTTAAAAACGGCCCTGCCTCCCTCCTGTTGAGTGCCCCCCTACAGCAAGCAGCTTGCTTTGGGGGCACTGGAGTGGCAGCTCCCTTGTCCATTCACCCCCACTCTCTCCTCATTGGCTCACTGACTTTGATTGACAGCAGTGGGAGTCAATGGCGCCGCGCTGCTGTCCCTGCCAATGAGGAGGGAGCGTCCTGGGCAGCCGAGTCTCTCATGCAACATCACTGGACAGAGATGGTAAGTATTGCGGGGGGGGGGGGGGGGTTGCTGCACACAGGAGGTTTTTTATCTTAATAGAATTTTTTATCTTAATACATAGAATTTATTAAGATAAACAAACCTTCTGCCTTAAAGCGGGAGTCCGCCGGGAGTCCGCTTTTTTTTTTTAAAAGCGAGCAGCTACAAATACTGCAGCTGCTGACTTTTAAAATAATGACACTTACCCGCCCAGCGTGCCCACGATGTCGGCACCCGAAGCCGATCTCTCTATCGTCTCTCGGGTGCTGCCGCCGCCATCTTGGGTATGGGTATCAGGAAGTGGAGCCTTTCGGCTTCATTTCCCGGTTCCCTACTGCGCATGCGCGAGTCGCGCTGCGCAATAAGGGTGGACCCGCTGCCTCTGGGATCTGTGTGTTTCCCAGCAGGCAGCGGGGGACTTTCGGAAAGGGGCGTAGATCTACGCCCCTTTCTGCAGAGAGCTATCCCGCGCTGCGCAATAAGGATAGTCCCCGCTTCTGGACCACCGCACGCCAATATATGTCCTTACTTTGAAGAGGGGTATGTTTTGTTATGGCAGCAGCAGGCTGCCATAACCCTGGTATCCTCTTCTTTGGCCGGTGGTCCGGTTTCCGATAATAGTGGTCTCTGTGGCGGATTCGCAGCAAGATCACTTTTATCGGCGGCAGGCTGCGCTCTGGTGCCCTCCGCCGCTTACCGGAGCCGTCGGTAGCAGCGGAGGTGATTGGATGCTTGTTCTTCCTGGGTATGGAGATGAGTGAGGGGAAGATGGCCCCCACTCGTCTCCGTACCATTGCAGGGCGGAAACGTCAAAACGTCACTTCCGCCCACAGCTCTTAAAGGGGCATTTTTATTTATTTTTTTCAAATGACAACATTTTTTATTTTTATTGCATTTTAGTGTAAATATGAGATCTGAGGTGTTTTTGACCCCCCAGATCTCATATTTAAGAGGTCCTGTCATGCTTTTTTCTATTACAAGGGATTTTTACATCAGGTTATGTTCCTTGTAATAGGAATAAAAGTGACACTTTTTTTAATTTATTTTTTAAAGAACAGCGGAAAAATAAAAATAAAAGGTAAAATAAATAAGAAAACATTTTATAAACGCGTCCCTTCCTGCTGAGCTTGCGTACAAGAAGCGCACGCATACGTGAGTAGCGCCCGCATATGAAAACGGTATTCAAACCACACATGTGAGGTATCGCTGCGATCGACAGAGCGAGAGCAATAATTCTAGCCCTAGACTTCCTCTGTAACTTAAAACAGGCAACCTGTAGAATTTTTTAAACATTGCCTATGGAGATTTTTAAGGGCGCAATTTTGAAGCGTGGCATGTTGGGTATCAATTTACTCGGCGTAACATTATCTTTCAGAATATAAAAAAAAAATAATTGGGCTAACTTTACTGTTGTCTTACTTTTTCATTTAAAAAAGTGTATTTTTTTCCAAAAAAAGTGCGCTTGTAAGACCGTTGCACAAATACGCTACGACATAAAATATTGCAACCACCGCCATTTTATTCTCTAGGGTGTTAGAGAAAAAAAAATGTATAATGTTTGGGGGTTCTAAGTAGTTTTCGAGCAAAAAAAAAAAAAAAACTTTTTCAACTAGTAAACAACAAATCTCAGAAAGAGGCTCCGTCCTTATATGGTTAAAGGAAACCCTGAAAGAAATAGAGCAGCTGATTTGCTTCCGAAAATGCTAGTTGCCTGGCTGACATGCTAATCCAGTGCCCCCCTGTACTGTACATTAGAGGCCCCCTTCACATTGACCGAATGAATTATATAAATCCTGCACCAGCAACACATATGGAATCCAAATTTTTTGGGTAACATACAATTTATAGGAAATGTCTCATAAAAAAAATAATGTGGGCTACTGTTGAAAATACTAGTCCCCTGGCTTTTTTTCTGTTGAAAGGTTTCATTTTCAGTGGCGGCTGGTGAAGTTTAAGGATGGGGGCGCAAGACCACGCCCCTCATATTTGGCCCCTCACACTTCTCACAAGCCACACCCCTTATCGAATCAACAATACAACATCATATACCAGGCTGCCCATTATACACAGGGCTCTACTAAAGCAGATGAATCATGCTTATCTTGTGTATAACCACATCAGGCACCTTTTCTGCAACCTGTAAATCGCACATATTTGCATTCTGCAACCTGTAAATCACACATATCTGCATTCTGTAAATCACACATAACTGCATTCTGCAACCTGTAAATTGCACATATCTGCATTCTGTAAATCGCATTCTGTAAATCGCACATATCTACAACCTGTAAATCACACATATCTGCATTCCTGCAACCTGTAAATTGCCCATATCTGCATTCTGCAACATGTAAATCGCACATATCTGCATTCTGTAAATCACACATCTGCATTCTGTAAATTGCACATATCTACAACCTATAAATTGCACATATCTACAACATGCAAATCGCACATATCTGCATTCTGTAAATCGCATTCTGTAAATCGCACATATCTGTATTCTGTAAATCACACATCTGCATTCTGTAAATTGCACATATCTACAACATGCAAATCGCACATATCTACAACATGCAAATCGCATATATCTACAACCTGTAAATAGCACATATCTGCATTCTGTAAATCGCATTCTGTAAATTGCACATATCTACAACCTGTAAATCATACATATGTACAACCTGTAAATTGCACATATCTACAACATGCAAATCGCACATATCTACAGCTTCCACTAATAAATGTAACTTCTGATAGGACCGTGCGCCAGGCTCCGCCTTTATTGGCTGGCAGCTTTTTGCACTCCGGGTGATAATAGATGACTATGGCTGGTGATGCAGCAATATTTGCCTGTCCTGAGAATAGGATAACTGCGGGGGAAACGCTTTAATTTCATCTCGGGATGTCCTAATATTTTACAAAGTGGAGGAACTGTTTATCAGCCGTGAGCTCTGAATTTTGGCTTCCTCCTGGGATGAGGAAAAAGCGGCCCGGAGCCTTCAGTACAATGTAATTATTCAGTTCAGTTAGATTTGAAGAATTTTCAGCCGTGGATCAGGAAGACAAAAAGTGGAGCCGAAAACACACAGAATGATGATTCTGCTAAATTCGATGGTTTATGTATTAAGCCGTGCAAATAAAGAACAGATAAAAAGGCATCGCGATCATAGCTGCCTGGCTGTGTATGTACTAGACATGGGCGCCGTCAAAAAAATAGTTTTGTTTCGTCCCGTACGATTAAAAAAATCGTATTTCGTAATTCGTGTACGAAATTCAATTCGGATTCGTAGGAAATACGAATTTTCTTTAGATTCGTAAACTTTTCGTTAAAATAACGGAAGTTCGTTATGATGAATTTATCATTATGAGGGGTTCCCACCATCCCTGTGCTGAGTTCCTGGGTCTTAGTGTACACCCGCTGTGCCCATTATGAGGGGTTCACACCATCCCTGTGCTGAGTTCCCGGGTCTGAGTGTACACCCGCTGTGCCCATTATGAGGGGTTCCCACCATCCCTGTGCTGAGTTCCTGGGTCTTAGTGTACACCCGCTGTGCCCATTATGAGGGGTTCCCACCATCCCTGTGCTGTGCTGACTTCCTCTGATTGGTGAACAAAACACCAGTCATGTTTCTGTTAATTTGGATCCAAAATTCGTTAACAAATTTTTGTATTTCGTATGAAATTCGTAAGCATAGAAATTCCCCTTAGGGTTCCCACCATCCCTGTGCTGACTTCCTGCGGTTTTAGCTTTTAGGTTCATTAACTTTTCGTAACAATTACGTTTTTTCTTTATGATGAATTTATCATTATAAGGGCCTCCCACCATCCCTGTGCTGTGCTGACTTCCTCTGATTGGTGAACAAAACACCAGTCATGTTTCTGTTAATTTGGATCCGAAATTCGTTAACGAAATTTCGTATTTCGTATGAAATTCGTAAGCATAGAAATTCCTCATAGCGTTCCCTTCATCCCTGTGCTGACTTCCTCGGGTTTTAACTTTTAGGTTCATTAACTTTTTGTAACAATTACAAATTTCCGTTATGATGAATTTATCATTATGAGGGGCTCCCACCATCCCCGTGCTGGGCTGACTTCCTGGGTTTTTAACTTTTAGGTTCGTTAACGTTTCCTTAATTACGAATTTTCGTTATGAATTTGGATCGGAAATTCGTAAACGAAATTTCGTATTTCGTACGGAATTCGTAAGCATAAAAATTTGTATTTCGGATTCGTACGAATATACGAATTTCCGGAAATTCTTACGAATTTTCGTTTCGTACGAAACTAAACACACATGTCTAGTCTGTACCGTACATGCAGAGATCCGGGTAAAGGCAGCGGTGCAGGGATACCGGATGTGTGCGTTTAGCTGTTTGGCTGGAGCTGTGCTTTACATTTTTATAAACTTCCCTTCAGTCTTGCACAGTTGTAGCGGCTCCTTTCCTGGACTGAAATGGCTTCCTCTGATTTCACTGCACACTGTGCCCTAGGGGTGTGTTGCTAACTGTGGGGGGCGTGGCTGTGTTTTACAGATCACTGATCTCTGTTCCAATCACAGGGAGCAGAGATCAGTGTCGCTTGTTGCTAGGCAGAACGGGGAGATGCTGTTTACATCGGCATCTCCCCAGTTCTTCCTCCCGGTGAGATAATCGCGGGTATCCCCACGGCGATCGAGTCCGCTGGACCCACGATCGGACTCACAATCGGACTCACGGAGGTCCCGACCGGCATGGCAGCAAATTCAAAGGGACGTACCTGTACGCCCATTTGCCTGTCCGTGCCATTCTGCCGACGTACATCATTGTGCGCCGGTCGGGAAGCGGTTAAACCGCCTCTCCGGCAGGACCAGGGCAAGGCCCTCTGATTTTAGAGGGCCTGTGTACACCCGTTGCACGTTTTTGTGTTTCACTCATTATGTGTGTGCACATTTTTTTGGCACCGGGTGAAGTTTTTGAGCGTGTTTCACACGCCATGGGCTTTCAAAAATGCATTTTTTGACATGACCACAACTAACATACATTGCTCATTCCAGACAAACAGACATGAAAGGGGAAAGAGGACCTTACAGGAGGCAAAAAAACATAGTAGGAAACAATTTCATCAAAAGTAGATTGCAGGGTCATTAAGTAGTGGATGTAAACAAATAAAACTAAGTGACATTCGTGTAAGCCCAGTGCATGTGCTTCTCCTATAAATTGATGATCCACAATAAATTTGCAATCAACAATTTGCATATATAGACAGTGTAGCGTGATCTCCCAAAACTCTTCCACCATACCACACCTTGTGTCCTTCATCATATCACACTCTGAGGCTTACGAGGTGAGTTTCCGAGTCTTGAAGCATGCATTCACATTTCCGTCATGGCTTCCGACTCCTCCCAACGCATTTTGTCAAATGTGATGTCATCAGGGGCACGTTGTCATCATCAGGAGAACATGCCTCTGATAATGTCATTCTTGACTAAACCTGTTGAGTGGAGCCAGAAGCCGCAACAGCACTGCCTTGCCTGCATTGCCTCGAGACTTGGAAAATCACCTTGTAAGCCTCAGAGTGTGATATGGTGGAGGACACACTTTGTAGACAGTGTCTGCAGTGTATAGACAATTCGGCGTGATCTCCCAAAACTATTCTACCATACAACACCTCATGCCCTCATTTATATCACACTCTGAGGCTTACAAGGTGGGATTCCTAGTTTTGAGGCATACATGCACAATGCCGTCATGGCTGATGGTCCCAACCAATGCGTTTCATCAAATATGTCATCAGGGGCACGTCGTCATCATCAGGGGCATGTTCCTCTGATGATGTCATACTTGACAAAACATGTTGGAAGAAGCCGTGATGTTACTTTGCATGTGTGCTTTTGTAACCCTCTTAGCCCCTTGTACACACGGTCGGAGATTCCGACAACCAAATCCGTCGGATTTTGTCCGACGGATCTTGTCCGAAACTGTTGCATACACACGGTCGGACAAAGTTGTCGGAAAATCCGATCTTTCAGAACGTGATGACGTAATTTCGTTACGATGGGACTATGTTCAGGCTAGTAACCAATAGCTTTGATGTAGGAATTTGATCTGAGCATGCGTTGCACTTTGTCCGATCGGAATTCTCTACACATGATCGGGGCAGTTTGTCGGAAAATATTTCCAGCAAGTTGGAAAATTTGGTCTGATGGAATATCCGACAAAACAGTCCGATAGGACACATTCCGACTGAATCTCCGACCGTGTGTACAAGGGCTTAGAGTGTGATATGCTGGAGGACACACTCCATAGACAGTGTATGCAGTGTATACACAGCGCAGCATGTTCTGCCAAAACTCTTCTACCATACAACACCTCGTGTCCTCCACCATATCACACTCTGGGGCTTACGAGGTGAGTTTCCATGTCTTGAGGCAGGCATGCACACTGCCATTACAGCTTCCAGCTTTTCCCAATGCGTTTAGTCAAATACGATGTCATCAGGGGCACGTCGTCATCATCAGGGGCACATGCCTCTGATGATGTCATACTTGCCAAAACATGTTGGGTGGAGCCAGAAGCTGTAGCATCACTGTGCATGCACACCGTGAGACTTGGAATTCTGGGAGTTGTGGTTTCTGTAGGATGCTGTATATAGTTCATGTGTGTAAGCGTTTTTATCCATTTTCATAAAATCTTTGTACTGGAATTTCACACTATTGGGAGTTTTTTTTTTTTTTATATTACCCTATATAGTGTATCCTATATTGGTTGCTAGCAGCTTCCCATATTACACCTTTTTTTATAGAGTTTTTATTCTTTCGGAGTTTTGAAACCTTTAGCACAGTCTTTTTTTTTTTTGCTATAAATAGTGGAGGTGTATGGATTGTTTTTGGAGAATAAGGATATCGATTAGTGTCACTTTAATCTGGACTTTGTTAGACTTCCCAAACAACCTGGGCTTACGATCTAGGAGGCAGCACAAGGAAAAGAGGTCATTTTTAAGACTAATGCAACTAACCGTGGAGTCATTTCAGGCTATGTTTGTCAATGTGAAGCACTAGATCAGTGTTTCTCAACTCCAGTCCTCAAGGCGCCCCAACAGGTCATGTTTTCAGGCTTCCCATTATTTTGCACAGGTGATTTGACCGGTCTCATTGCTATAGTAATTACCACATCTGAGGGAAATCCTGAAAACATGACCTGTTGGGGCGCCTTGAGGACTGGAGTTGAAAAACCTAGCACTAGATAGCATGCCACAGGACCAAGGACATACTTTGAGAAACAACCACTATCCATTATATCTACTTAAAAACATATTAAAAGCGTATTTGATACTTTGGATTGTAACACACCAATGGGAAGCTACGCACTTTCCTCCGTTCTTCAATAGACGTTCACAGGTTAGGCAGAAATCTGATCTGTTCGAGGAAGGAAGATGCCTTTCTCAAGAGCTCGGCAGTCTGAAAAGCATCCGATAAGTGAGGACTGTAGAGATAGACGCTCGCTGCAACTTCAAAAGAGCTAATCACGGGCCGTTCAGTTTGGCATTTCTGAAAAGGTTTTCCCTGTTTTGTGGCAGGACTTAAAGCATCGCTTCTGCAGGATAAGACTCTCCTCCGAGGCTTAGACACCCTTCTTCCGATATGGGTTCCTAAGAGATAGAAGAGTGTAATTACGGAGGGTCAAGAGAAATGATCTGCTTGTACTTATAATGGAAAGTCCACAAGAATTAAGTTTTGCTTTCTTGAAGGATAAAGAGTTCTTATTGTGCCATTTAGCTGAGAAACTTATTGAAGTATGCTTAAATTAAACTGCAGTTTTGTTGGGGGGGGGGGGGGGGGTGGAATCTCTCTAGGTCACTTATATGCATTGGAAGGATTAGAGCAGACTTTGGGCACTTACTTCCTCACACCTAAAAATTAAGCAAATACCTATTTTCGGCCCCTGTCCAGTCACGTGATCCCCGGTATCAGGCGGTGGCAGCTGCAGGGGAGAGGGGGAGCGTGGACAATGGCCAGGACATGGAAGCCTATGGGTGACATCACCGCTCTGTCAAGCACTCTTTCCTCTCCCCTGCAGCTGCCACTGGCTGACACAGGAGATCACATGACAGGACTGGGGCAGGCTTGGGTATAGTCAGCCTGCCCATAGATGGTTCAAATCTCAACCGGTCCCTGCTAAACAGGCCTGGGAGTAGAAGCATCTATGGCCTGCTTAAGCTGTCCCTTTTACTGGCTTGTATGCTCTGCCTTGCAATCCAGGCTTCATAGTAACAAGCTGTTGAGTCTCTGATACTCCCTTGTCACAAGAGCTCTAAGCCCTTGTACACACGGTCGGAGATTCCGACGGAATGTGTCCGATTGGACCGTTTTGTCAGATATTCCGACTGTGTGTGGTCTCCATCTGACTGTTTCTGTCGGAGTATCCGACGGACCAAGTTTTCCAACTTGTTGGTAAAATTTTCAGACAAAATGCTCCGATCGGACATACTCCGATCATGTGTAGAGAATTCCGATCGGACAAAGTGCCACGCATGCTCAGATTAAATTCCTACATCAAAGCTATTGGCTACTAGCGTGGAACGTAGTCCTGTCATAACGAAATAACGTCATCACATTCTGAACGATCGTATTTTCCGACAACTTTGTCCGACCGTGTGTATGCAACAGTTTCGGACAAAATCCGACGGATTGTGTACCGTGTGTACAAGGGCTAATACTCTCTTGTTACTAAATCTCTTTAAATTTCTCTTGTCATTAAAGTTCAGAGGTTGTCTGATACTCTTGATACTGAGACTTTCTGATATTCCTTTGCCTCCCGAGGCTCTCTGATACTTCCCTTTCACCGAGGCCCTCTGATACAACATTACCATTAAGACTGTCTGAAGCTTTCATGTCACTGAAGCTTTCTGATACTCTCTTGTCACTGATACTCTCTGATACTCCCTTGCCACAGAACAACCTTTCTCGACCTTTTTAACATGGAGGAACACTTGAAATAACTTTTTGGCTTCAGAGAACTTTTCTAATAATTATATATATTTACAGCTCACAGTAGATTAGTGTGATGGTCAGTGTGAAGTATGGTCCTTTCTTTTGTGGTCATTGGGAAGAATTCACTCCCTACAGATAGCTAAAATGATTGTTGGGATCAGTGGTTGGGTATCCTAGAGGCAGATATTGCCTATTTCTGGAGGAACCTCTAGCAGCCTCTTGAGAAACCCAAGGGTTTCATGGAACTCTGGTTGAGAAACCCTGCGATAGAGGCTCTATGATACTTCTATGTCACTAGAGCTCTTCTCTATTTCCTTTTACTAAGGCCCTCTAATACACTATTGTGGCTGAAGCTCTCTGATAATGTCTTACCTTTAAGGCTCTCTGATACTCTCCTATCACTGAGGCTCTCTGGCACTTTCTTGCCACTGAATCTCTCTGGCACTTTCTTGCCACTGGGGATCTCTAATACTCTCTTGTCACCGAGACTCTCAAATACTCTATTGTCACTGAGGCCCATTGATACTCCAGTGTGATTAAGGCTTCCCTGTGACTGAAGTTCTGTAATGCTCCCTTGTGTCCCTGGACCCCTAATACTTCCTTGCCACTCTCAGATATTATTTGTCACTAGGGTTCTCTGATACTCCATTGTCACTAAGGCTCCCTGATACTCCTTTTCTCTGGGGCCCTATGTACCCCCTGTCACTGAGGCCCTTTGATACTCCTTGGCCACCGAGGTTCTCTGAATACCTGATTTTCACCGAGACTCTCTAATACTCTTTTGGACCTGGGACTCTCTAATAATCAACTTTCAGAGAGGTTCACTGATACACCCATTTCACCTAGGCTGTCTGTACTCTCCTGTCACTAAGGCCCTCTGTCTTCCCCTGTCACTGAGGCTCTCTGTACTCCCCTGTCACTGAGGCTCTCTGTACTCCCCTGTCACTGATGCCTTCTGTACTCCCCTGTCACTGAGGCCCTCTGTACTCCCCTGTCACTGAGGCTCTCTGTACTCCCCTGTCACTGAGGCCCTCTGTACTCCCCTGTCACTGAGGCCCTCTGTACTCCCCTGTCACTGAGGCCCTCTGTATTGCCCTTTCACTGAGGCCCTCTGTACTCCCCTGTCACTGAGGCCCTCTGTACTCCCCTGTCACTGAGGCCCTCTGTACTCCCCTGTCACTGAGGCTCTCTGTACTCCCCTGTCACTGAGGCTCTCTGTACTCCCCTGTCACTGATGCCTTCTGTACTCCCCTGTCATTGAGGCCCTCTGTACTCCCCTGTCACTGAGGCCCTCTGTACTCCCCTGTCACTGAGGCCCTCTGTACTCCCCTGTCACTGAGGCCCTCTGTACTCCCCTGTCACTGAGGCCCTCTGTATTGCCCTTTCACTGAGGCCCTCTGTACTTCCCTTGTCACTGAGGCCCTCTGTACTCCCCTGTCACTGAAGCCCTCTGTATTCCCCTGTCACTGAAGCCCTCTGTATTCCCCTGTCATTGAGGCTCTCTGTACTCCCCTGTCACTGAGCCCTCTGTACTCCCTTGTCACTGAGGCTCCCTGTACTCCCCTGTCACTGAGGCCCCCTGTACTTCCCTGTCACTGAAGCCCTCTACATTCCCTTGTCACTGAGGCCCTCTGTATTCCCCTTTCACTGAGGCCCTCTGTACTCCCCTTGTCACTGAAGCCCTCTGTACTCCGCTGTCACTGAAGCCCTCTGTATTCCCCTGTCACTGAGGCTCTCTGTACCCCCCTGTCACTGAGGCCTCTGTACTTCCCTGTCACTGAGGCCCTCTGTACTCCCCTGTCACTGAGGCCCTCTGTACTCCCCTGTCACTGAGGCCCTCTGTACTCCTCTGTCACTGAGGCCCTCTGTACTCCCCCGTCACTGAGGCCCTCTGTACTCCTCTGTCACTGAGGCCCTCTGTACTCCCCTCTCACTGAGGCTTCTGTACTCCCCTCTCACTGAGGCCCTCTGTACTCCCCTGTCACTGAGGTCTCTGTACTCCCCTCTCACTGAGGCCCTCTGTATTCCCCTTTCACTGAGGCCCTCTGTACTCCCCTTGTCACTGAAGCCCTCTGTACTCCGCTGTCACTGAAGCCCTCTGTATTCCCCTGTCACTGAGGCTCTCTGTACCCCCCTGTCACTGAGGCCTCTGTACTTCCCTGTCACTGAGGCCCTCTGTACTCCCCTGTCACTGAGGCCCTCTGTACTCCTCTGTCACTGAGGCCCTCTGTACTCCTCTGTCACTGAGGCCCTCTGTACTCCCCCGTCACTGAGGCCCTCTGTACTCCTCTGTCACTGAGGCCCTCTGTACTCCCCTCTCACTGAGGCCTCTGTACTCCCCTCTCACTGAGGCCCTCTGTACTCCCCTGTCACTGAGGCCTCTGTACTCCCCTCTCACTGAGGCCCTCTGTACTCCCCTCTCACTGAGGCCCTCTGTATTCCCCTGTCACTGAGGCCTCTGTACTCCCCTGTCACTGAGGCCTCTGTACTCCCCTGTCACTGAGGCCCTCTGTACTCCCCCGTCACTGAGGCCCTCTGTACTCCCCTGTCACTGAGGCCTCTGTACTCCCCTCTCACTGAGGCCCTCTGTACTCCCCTGTCACTGAGGCCTCTGTACTCCCCTCTCACTGAGGCCCTCTGTATTCCCCTGTCACTGAGGCCTCTGTACTCCCCTGTCACTGAGGCCTCTGTACTCCTCTGTCACTGAGGCCCTCTGTACTCCCCTGTCACTGAGGCCCTCTGTACTCCCCCGTCACTGAGGCCTCTGTACTCCCCTGTCACTGAGGCCTCTGTACTCCCCTGTCACTGAGGCCCTCTGTGCTCCCCTGTCACTGAGGCCCTCTGTACTCCCCTGTCACTGAGGCCTCTGTACTCCCCTGTCACTGAGGCCTCTGTACTCTCCCATCACTGAGGCCCTCTGTACTCCCCTGTCACTGAGGCCCTCTGTACTCCCCTGTCACTGAGGCCTCTGTACTCCCTTGTCACTGAGTCCCTATGATAGCCACCGATCACTGAGGTTCTCCGATACTTCCTTTTTACTGAGACTCTCTAATATGCCCTTGTTACTGACGCTCCCCGCTAATCCCCTTTCATGGAAGTTCACTGATACTCCCTTGCCATTTATACTCTCTGATATTCCCTTGTCACCAATACTCTCTAAAACTCCCTTGTCACAGAGGCTCTCTCCCCTTTATCGCAAACTCCTGCAATTTCTCCTGTGTTTGCCCTATCATTTCCACGCTTCAAGCTGAAAGATTCACTTGTTTGAAGTTTCAGACCTTCCGCTAATTAGAGCATCTGGAGGATTAATGGCATACTTTGGGTATTTATACATTCTGATGACACATACTTAACGTGTGTATAAATCAAATGCATATGTTCACTGGCTGCCTGAAACCCTTTCTGCAATTAATAACTCTATGAGGCACAGAAATAGATCAGAAAGATAAATAGATGGATAGATAGATAGATAGATAGATAGATAGATAGATAGATAGATAGATAGATAGATAGATAGATAGATAGATAGATAGATATTGAAAAGATGGACTACCGGCGTGGGTTATGGGATAATATATAAAAGAGGTGATTATTTATGCAATCTTCATCTCTCCTCTCCTGAAGAGCTGACAATTATTTAGACTTTTTTTTTATTATTATGCAACATATATTGCCCCCTCCCTTTCATTGCCTCGTATCTCGTATTCCCCATTTCTTTCCCGTGTATCTCAAAGGAGGCTGCCAATGAAGTTTAGCGCTTTGTGAACATTAACGACATGATGTATTTGTTCCACATGTCGCTCTGCCATCCCCGCTGACAGTATCTGAGCTTTGAAGGACCGTGAGAGGCAGCTCATTCTTCAGCCTGCGGAGAGCTAATAACAGGCTGCCTGAGCACTGACTTCTATCCAACATCTCAAACATTCCAGCAAGAAAAGGCTCTGCCCTCGAGAGTTATTAGCTCCTGTGTAGTAAGTCAGCAGAGAGAGAGAGAGAGAAACATATCTGCCCACACAGACCTCAGAAGCAGAGAATTCTCTCAACCTTCTTCTTCTGTGTTGGAGCAGCTCAGCTTGGAGAACCCTCCTGAGACCGACCTCTCCGTGGTTAGGACCCCAGCACACAGAGCCACCAGGAGCTGAGGATAGCCTTTCCCCTGCCGGCTCATGAACAGGGTCAACAAGGTCCTCCGCATTGTCAGGAGACCCTCTCGAAGGAAGAGACGGGAGAACACCAGGACAGGTGAGGATGAAGAAGATGAAGGCGACCAAGAGAGCCAGGATGACACATGTGAAGAAAGCTTGTGCAGCTTGAGTCTGTGCGTCAGCGGTAAGCCCTAATGTCCCTTTTCTATCTCGTCACCCTTAGGTCATCATTTAAAAAAAAAAACAGCTAATCCCATTGCTATGATTTGTGTGTATACTGCTTATAAACCCAACTTTACCATTAACACTTCATTGTACACCAACTCTCTTTTTTTGCCTCCTTTGTCCAACTTTGTCCACCAAATAAGATTACAACATTGCTTCATATGGACAGCAATGATGAGTGTTAGTAAATGATAAAATTGTTTTACCGATATTACCGAGTCCCTTTTTTGTCTCTCTTGGGGGGTATTTCCATACTCACCAATTTCCTCATGCAAATAAGATTTCAACGTTGCTGTTTATAGACAATAATGACACGTATTTATAAACAAAAAAACTGGCTCGCCAATATATTCATTGACAAAACTGGTTAGCTTGGAGGTATTCTATCATTCATACTTGTACATCAATTTGTAGCACATTCATTTTAATATCAGTAGATATGTTTGACCCTGTGTGTTAGCGGTAAGCCGTAATGTCCCTTTACTATCACGTCACCCTTAGGTCATCGTTACAAAACGGCCCATTACTATGATTTGTGTGTATACTGCCAGCAAACCCAACTTTACCATTAACACTTCGTTGTATACTAGCTCCTTTTTTTTGCCTCCCTCGCTTTACATGTCCACCAAATAAGATTTCAGCATTGCTCCATATGGACAACAATGGTGAGTATTAGAAAAATTATAAAACAGTTTTCGCCAATATTACCAAATGGCAATATTGGTAAAATTGGAGGTATTTTATCATGCTGGAAAATCGATGCCATTTAATCGTAAAAATTGTACTCATTCATCAAACAATTTGCAGGATGTGAATTTTAATATTAGTAGATAAGTTTGACTCTGTGTGTCAGCACTGAGCCCTAATGGCCCTTTACTATCATATCGCCCCCCCCCCCCCTACCCCCCTCCCCCCACCTTTGGGTTATCAATATAAAGGAAGCCATTACTATGATTTATCTGTATACTGCCGGTAAACCCAACTTTTCCATTAACACTTCATTGTACACCAACACCTTTTAACTGTAGGTCTTTATATGTCCAAAAATAAGATTTCATCATTGCTTCATATGGACGACAATGATGAGTTATATTACATTATAAAATTGTTTTGCCGATATTACCAATGGCAATATCGGTAAGTGGAGGCATTCAATCGTGCTGCAAAATATATGCCATTTGATCGTAAACATTGTACTAATTCATCAAACATTTTTCAGCATGTGAATTTTAATATTAGTAGATGTGAGCCCCCATGTCCCTTTACTATCACGTCACCTTTAGGTCATCATTACAAAGCCGCTAATCCCATTACCATGATTTGTGTGTATACTGCTTGTAAACCCAACTTTACCATTAACACTTCATTGAACACCAACACCTTTTTTTACCTCCCTTGGGGGTCTTTATATGTCCACCAAATATTATTTCAACATCGCTTCTTGTGGACAACAATGATGAGAATTAGTAAATGATAAAATTAGTTTGCCGATATTACCGAGCTCTTTTTGTCTCCCTTGGGGGTCTTTCCAAACCCACCAATTTCCTGACGCTTATAAGATTTCAACATTGCTTCTTATAGACAATAATGATGCTACATAGTTACATAGTTAGGCTGAAAAAAGACACAAGTCCATCTAGTTCAACCATAAAATAAATAAATAAATAAATAAAATAAAAAATATCATACAGTCCCTTATACCCAATCCTATACCCACGGTTGATCCAGATGAAGGCAAAAGCCCCCCCAGAAAAGCATGATCCAAGAGAAAAAATTCCTTCCCGATCCCAGAGAGGCAATCGGATTTTCCCTAGACCAACTTTACCTATAAATGTTAGTACCCAGTTATATTCTGTACATTTAGGGAAGTATCCAGGCCTTTCTTAAAGCAATCTACTGAGCTGGCCAGAACCACCTCTGGAGGGAGTCTATTCCACATTTTCACAGCTCTTACTGTGAAGAAACCTTTCCCTAGTTGGGGATGAAATCTCTTTTTCTCAAGATGTAAAGAGTGCCCCCTTGTCCTCTGTGTTGACCGTAAAGTGAATAACTCCAACACCAAGTTCACTATATGGACCCCGTATATATTTGTACATGGTGATCATATCCCCCCTTTAATCTCCTCTTCTCAAGAGTGAATAAATTCAGTTCCTCTAATCTTTCCTCATAGCTGAGCTCCTCCATGCCTCTTATCAGTTTGGTTGCCCTTCTCTGCACTTTCTCCAGTTCCCTGATATCCTTTTCGAGAACTGGTGCCAAAAACTGAACCGCATATTCCAGATGAGGTCTTACTAATGATTTGAACAGATGATATCTCTCTCTCTGGAGTCCATACCTCTCGTAATACAAGAAAGGACTTTGCTCGCTTTGGAAGCCATGAGCTTATGATCTACCAAAACCCCCAGATCCTTCTCCGCTACAGATACCCCCAGTTGTACGCCCCCTAGCATGTATAATACATGCATATTCTTGGCCCCCAAGTACATAACTTTACATTTATCAACATTAAACCTCATTTGCTACATAGTCACCCAATTAGACAGAGCATTGAGGTCGGCTTGTAAATTGGAGACATCCTGTAAGAACGTTATTCCACTGCATAGCTTGGTGTCATCTGCAAAGACAGAAATGGTACTTTTAATCCCAGACCCAATATCATTTATAAAGGTATTAAAAAGTAAGAGTCCCAACACTGAACCGTCACCCCTCTGTCCAAGTATACCACGTCCACTGCCATGTCCTCTGTCCAAGTATACCATGTCCACCGCCACCCCTCTGTCCAAGTATACCACGTCCACTGCCATGCCCTCTGTCCAAGTATACCACGTCCACCGCCACCCCTCTGTCCAAGTATACCACGTCCACAGCCACTCCTCTGTCCAAGTATACCACGTACACAGCCACCCCTCTGTCCAAGTATACCACGTCCACAGCCACCCCTCTGTCCAAGTATATCACGTCCACCGCCACCCCTGTGTCCAAGTATACCACGTCCACTGACACCCCTCTGTCCAAGTATACCATGTCCACCACCACCCCTCTGTCCAAGTATACCACGTCCACAGCCACCCCTGTGTCCAAGTATACCACGTCCACAGCCACCCCTGTGTCCAAGTATACCACATCCACCGCCACCCCTCTGTCCAAGTATACCACATCCACCGCCACCCCTCTGTCCAAGTATACCACGTCCACAGCCACTCTTCTGTCCAAGTATACCATGTCCACCACCACCCCTCTGTCCAAGGTTTTACTTACCTCTTCATAAAAAGAAATCAGGTTTGTTTGACATCTTCTGTCTCTCACAAATCCATGCAAATGTATGCGTATTACTAAACAACAAAATTGGTTTGCCGATATTACAAATGGCAAAACTGGTAATATTGGAGGTATTCTATCATGCTGGAAAATATATGCCATTTAGCCCAGGTTCACACTGAGCTGCGGGAACTCACGCGATTTCAGTCCCACATGTCAGTCCTGATTTCGGCTGCAATTTCAGACACACCTGTGCAGGTTTCTGCACCGATATCAACGTAAATCACAGCCCGAAAATGCAAAAAGTATCACGGATACGACTTTTTGAAATCGGTCCACTGCTGCAGATGCGGCGTCGCACCGATTAGGACAATGCCATTGACGGCAATTTGACATGTCAAATCACATGTCAGAACACTCCAGTGTGAACCAGGGCTGAATCGTAAAAATGTTACTCATTCGTCAAACAATTTGTAGCACCTTCATTTTAATATCAGTTGATATGTTTGGCCCTGTGTGTCAGCAGTGAACCTGAATGTCCCTTTACTATCACATCACACTTTGGTCATCATTATAAAAAAAAGCTCATTACTATGATTTGTGTGTATACTGCCAGTAAACCCAACTTTACCTTTAACACTTCATTGTACAACAACTCCTTTTTGCCTCCCTTGGGGGTCTTTGCATACCCACCAAATTAGATGTCAACATTGTTTCATATGAACAACAGTGATGATTATGATAACTTTGGTTTGCTATTATTTCCAGTGGTAAGATTAGAAGTATTCTATTATGTTAGAAAATGTAATCGTAAAAATTGTCCTCATTCATCAAACAATTTGGAGCGCATTCATTTTAATATTAGTAGATATATGTTTAATTCAGTGGGCGGGATTTACTAAAACTGTCAAATCATGTGCCAAATCGGCGGCTATTGTCGGCAATGGCACTGTCCGAATCCCAAAAGAAGTTCCTGTACTACTTTTGGCGACTTTGGGGGCAATTTGTATAGTCACCTGTGCATGAACCCGTAAAAGATGTCTGCCACATCACTCCCCCCCCCCCCCCCCCCAACTCACAATGAAATGCAGGTTTGAAGACTTGCGAGTTCAACTGAACGTGCAGGATTTCAAATTCGCCTCCAGTGTGAACGTTGTAGGCTAAAACCTGGTAGCTGATTGGTTACTACCCTGTTTCCCCGAAATTAAGACCTAGCGTGATTGTCAGTGATGGGTCTTATTTTCAGGGTAGGGCTTATTTTCGGGGGAAACCGGGTAGGGCTTATTTGGGGAGTAGGGCTTATATTGCAGCCAACACCGACAATCACGCCAGGTCTTATTTTCGGGGGAAACAGGGTATGCACAGCTGCACCAGATTCCGTGTTAGTAAATCTCCCCCATGTGTCAGCAGCAAGCCTTAAAGTGATACTAAAGGTTCCTTTTTTAAAAATAATAACAAACATGTCATACTCATGTCATACTCATACCCAGAAGAGGCCCTGATCCTCCTCTTCTGGGGTCCCCCGGTGGCTCTCTCAGCTCCTTCCCGCATTAGATAACCCCCTGGGAGAAGCTCTCTCCAGTGGGGGGGGGGTTACCTTGTCGGCGTGCTCCTGAGTGCAGCATTCGGCATCCATAGACGGCGAATGCAGGACTCGGCCCCGCCCCCTGGTGGCCGCGTCATTGGATTTGATTGACAGCAGCAGGAGCCAATATTGGAGGTATTGGCTCCAATACCTATTGGTATTGGCTGTGCTGCTATCAAGCTATCCAATCAACAGCCGAGAACCCCCTAGCCGAGAGACAAGTTTGAGGGTTTAGGTAAGTTAAACGGGGGGTGGGGGGGGGGGGGGGGTCTGGTCACTGGCAGGCGTTTTTTCACCTTAATGCATAGGATGCATTAAGGTGAAAAAACACGAACCTTTACAACCCCTTTAATGTGCCTTTACTTTCACGTCACCCTTAAGTCATCATAACAATTGGTTTACTATTACTAATGGCAGAACTGGTAATATTGGAGGTATTCTATCCTGCTGAAAAATATATGCCGCTTAATAATAAAAGTTGTACTCCTACAAAAAGAAAAAAACTATTTGTTGCTCATGAATTTTATTATTAGTAGATATGTTTACGTCTCATCGGGAGGCGTTTTATTGGCCGTAGCAATTATTGCGTCACTAACAGAAGCTTAATATTCTACGTCATTACATAACAATCCACCATGGCAATCTGGTTGCACCGAATCCCATGTATGATTTTCATTAGCTCATTTTTTCCCGATAAGAAAAGGACTAAAGAACCTCTCAACTCATTTCTGTTCCTGGAAAACGTCATCGGCTGGAAGTTTTAAAATGCTAAAATGATAATTGTTCCTTACAGTTATGGTGACTTTATTTCAAAATAATTGACTAAGGCGGTTCAGATAGCAGCGATGATGTGCGGGGAGTAGTGACCGATAGCAACCAATATCCCTGCCGGGGCCATATGAGTTGCGGTGGCAATATTCTGCTCCACATTAAAAAAGAAAAAAATATTATTTTCTCTTTATAAACCTCATTGAAAGGCTTCTTATAAACCACATTTAAAGTGCCGAAGCCCTAGTGTTTCCAGTACATCCTATCAGCAATCCAAATTGTAAATCTGTGCGCACACAACCCAATAAAAACAAGTGGTGTAACCCATTCGAGGATTGCTTACGACCGACCATAACGATTGATTCTAAAGTGACCATTATTGCAAGACATTTTCCAACATGCTGTGACATTTTTTTGCTCCTGGTAACAGATACTTCTCTCTCTATGGAAATAAAAATGAAGAACCTTTTTGCCAGTGGTGGCCACTCCACTCTGTACATAGCGCACCCCTGAACTCTGCACTCTGTACATAGCGCACCCCTGAACTCTACACTCTGTACATAGCGCACCCCTGAACTCTGCACTCTGTACATAGCGCACCCCTGAACTCTGCACTCTGTACATAGCGCACCCCTGAACTCTGCACTCTGTACATAGGGCACCCCTGAACTCTACACTCTGTACATAGCGCACCCCTGAACTCTACACTCTGTACATAGCGCACACCTGAACTCTACACTCTGTACATAGCGCACACCTGAACTCTACACTCTGTACATAGCGCACACCTGAACTCTACACTCTGTACATAGCGCACACCTGAACTCTACACTCTGTACATAGCGCACACCTGAACTCTACACTCTGTACATAGCGCACACCTGAACTCTACACTCTGTACATAGCGCACACCTGAACTCTACACTCTGTACATAGCGCACACCTGAACTCTACACTCTGTACATAGCGCACACCTGAACTCTACACTCTGTACATAGCGCACACCTGAACTCTACACTCTGTACATAGCGCACACCTGAACTCTACACTCTGTACATAGCGCACCCCTGAACTCTACACTCTGTACATAGCGCACACCTGAACTCTACACTCTGTACATAGCGCACACCTGAACTCTACACTCTGTACATAGCGCACACCTGAACTCTACACTCTGTACATAGCGCACCCCTGAACTCTACACTCTGTACATAGCGCACACCTGAACTCTACACTCTGTACATAGCGCACACCTGAACTCTACACTCTGTAGATAGCGCACACCTGAACTCTACACTCTGTACATAGCGCACACCTGAACTCTACACTCTGTACATAGCGCACCCCTGAACTCTACACTCTGTACATAGCGCACCCCTGAAATCTACACTCTGTGCTTAGCACACGCCTGAACTGAACTCTACACTCTGTACACAGTGCACCCCTGAACTCTGCACTCTGTGCTTAGCACACCCCAGAACTCTACACACTGTACACAGGTCACTCCTGAACACTGCACACTGTACACAGTGCACCCCTGAACTCTACACTCTGTACACAGTGAACTCTGCATTCTGCACACAGTGCACTCCTGATCTGAACTCTGCACTCTATGCTTAACACACCCCTGAACTCTGCACTCTTTACACAGATCACTCGTGAACTCTGCACTCTTTACACAGGCCACTCCTGAACTCTGCACTCTTTACACAGGCCACTCCTGAACTCTGCACTCTGTATGCAGTGCACCCCTGAAATCTGCACTCTGCACATAGTGCACCCCTGAACTGTATACTCTGTGCTTAGCACACTCCTGAACTCTACACTCTGTACACAGGTCACTCCTGAACTCTGCACTCTGTACACAGTGAACCCCTGAACACTGTACACAGTGCACTCCTGAACTGAACTCTGCACTCTGTGCTTCGCACACCCCTGAACTCTGCACTCTGTACACAGTGCACCCCTGAACTCTGCACTCTGTACACAGTGCACTCCTGAACTCTGCACTCTGTACACAGTGCACTCCTGAGCTGAATGCTGCACTCTGTGCTTAGCACACGCCTGAACTCTGCACTCTGTACACAGGTCACTCCTGAACTCTGCACTCTCTATGTAGCATCATTCTAAAATCTGCACTCTGTATGTAACACGCTCTGCAACCCTGCACTCTGTACATAGCACACTCCAGACACAACTAATCCTTTGAGGGCAACAATACTGCTGATGCGGCCCACGATGAAACTGAGTTTGACACCCCTGACTTACAATCATAAGTTATGATTTTATCTTGCCTGTCGATCAAAATCCCATGTGTGGCATATCGATCAAATGGATTGCTGACTATAGATCGATTACTCCGATTGGAAATTGTAAAAAAAGAAAGAAATTGATCACTTATTGAAGCATATATGGGCATTATCAGACATTTTCCCGTCAATCTGGCTGTTGGATGTGATCCAGGTTTGTAATAGTTTCCGTTCTGAGAATACCGATTGGATTTGATAAGATTTCTGTAACCGGCAACAATAAAAATCACAATCTATTGATGTGACTCTGATAGGTGCAATACATTCATGTTACATGAAAACCTCCCTGCTTGTTACTTTATCTTTTTTTTTTTTAACTGAGGCAAAATTGTGAAAATGAATTGGCAGCATTTTTACTTTGCTTTTCCGCCGTATCTTGTCCTTGCACTGAACTAATCCAAAGCGCTACAGCGGCGGCGATAGTTAAATACGGGAAGGTTAAGAGCGCGTGTAATAAAACAGGTCGTAAGCCTCCCTATAAAAGCGCGATGTACTCCAGAGATGGCGCGTCTCCACCCCCCTGATGGCGGAGTTCAGGGCAGCTTGAAAAGATGCCGCACAACCGGTAGCAGTGCTGCAGTCGCTGGGGAAATAAGTTGCGAATATCTTGTGAAGTGGGTCTGCCGGCTGGGAATATCTTTACAGCCTTCAAACAAATAGAAAATGTTCACTTCCAAACCGCCGCAGCCTCTTCCTAAACACCAGGCAAGCAAATTCAGCCAGGCAAACGGCAATGTACAAAGTGTCCCCCCCCCCCTACAACCAGCGGGGTTCAGTACCTAACATCTGGGGGGAGGGGGGGTTATATAGCATCTTCGTATTCTTTGCATTACTTTTATTAAACTAGTATTAAACCCAAAAGCACTTATTATATTGCAGCTTACCAATTCCTAGATGTGATAGCTGCATTCGTTTTCTGTTTTAGGCTTTCTTCCTTCTGTTTTCATCTGGTGATCCAGCCATTAAGTCTGTTTTTCAAAAGAACCTGCTCTCCAGCAAAATCTATCAGTTTACAGGGATAAGAAAAAAAAAACAACATTTAACACTGACAGGGGTGCTTACTAGGGTTGCCACCTGTTCGGGATTGGAATAGGGTTGCCATCTGTCTGGGATTCACCCGGACAGTTTGGGTTTAGAATCCTACGTCCGGGTTTCAGACCACCTAAAACCCGGACACATTATTCAGACCAGACTATGGCTTCCCAGCAGGGTTGCTGGCTGCATTTGTGTAAGCCAAGAGTGTCTGTTGCACTTTCTTTCACACTGCCCGAAACCAGCTCTAACACCCCCCCCCCCCCACACACACACACACACACACACACAGATGGGACAGGAGAAAGGGCTCGATCTGCACCTCTTTCTCCCGCCCCTACCCCTCTTTGTCTGCCCACACTCCAATCCCCAGCGCTATACCTCAGAAAAGGAAAGTGGAGATGGGAAATTTGAAGCCCAGCAGCCTCAGATACATCTGGATGAGAGGTGCTGACTGCCAAGGGGTGAGTGAGCTCACCATCCATCCCAGTCTGTGACTGAAGTCTCCCCCCTTCTCTCTCCTGCCTCTGAGTGAGTACACAAAGATGAAACAGGGTTCTCAGAGCACCCCTTACATCAGAGTTCCCCTTAACACTAGAGGCCACAGTGTTTCCCCTTACATCAGAGTCCTCTCTGTACATCACAGTTTTCAGTGTTCCCCCTTAAATCAGGGTTGCCAGAGCATCTCTTATGTTAGAGTCCCCAGAGTTCTCCCTTACATAAGAGTCTGCAGAGTCCCCCCTTACAGTGAAAGGGAACTCTGTGACTTCAGATGTAAAGGGGGACTCTTGTGATTAACTTCATATGATTAGTTAATGTATTTAATAGTAACATCTATGCATAGTTTATCTATGCATACTATGAAAAAAAACATTGCTGTGCGACGCTGAAGTGTTCGGATTTGACTTGAAGAATATCTGGCAACCCTAGTTCTGCCCCTCCAGCAAAAAAATAAAAGTCAGCAGCTACATATACTGTACTGTACCTGCTGACTTTTAACACTAGGGCACTTACCTGTCCTGGATTAAAGCGATGTTGGCACCCCAGCAGATGTTTCCATCGGCTCTCGGGTGCAGCCGCTGCCATTCGTGGTAAGAGAAACCAACAGTTACATAGTTACATAGTAGGTGAGGTCGAAAAAAGACACAAGTCCATCCTATGTGTGTGATTATATGTCAGTATTACATTGTATATCCCTGTATCTTGCAGTTATTCAGGTGCTTATCTAATAGTTTCTTGAAACTATTGATGCCCCCCCCCCGCTGAGACCACCACCTGTGGAAGGGAACTCCACATCCTTGCCGCTCTTACAGTAAAGAACCCTCTACGTTGTTTAAGAGTAAACCTCTTTTCTTCTAATTTTAATGAGTAGTCACGAGTCTTGTTAAACTTCCTTCTGCAAAAAAAAGATTTCTCCCTATTGTGGGGTCACCAGTCCAGTATTTGTATATTGAAATCATATCCCCTCTCAAGTCTCTTCTCCAGAGAGAATAAGTTCGGAGCTCACAACCTTTCATCATAAATAATATCCTCCAGACCCTTTATCAGCTTTGTTGCCCTTCTTTGTACTCGCTCCATTTCCAGTACATCCTTCCTGAGGACTGGTGCCCAGAAATGGACAGTATACTTCAGGTGCGGCCGGACCAGAGTCTTGTAGAGCGGGAGAATTATCATTTTATCTCTGGAATGAATCCCCTTTTTAATGCCAATATTCTGTTTGCTTTGTTAGCAGCAGCTTGGCATTGCTGAGCCTATCATCTACTAGGACCCCCAGGTCTTTTTCCACCCTAGATTCCCCCCAGAGGTTCTCCCCCCAGTCTATAGATTACATACATATTTTTGCCACCCAAGTGCATTATTTTACATTTTTCTACATTAAAACTCATTTGTCATGTAGTTGGCCACCCCATTCATTTGTTCAGATCTTCTTGCAAGGTTTCCACATCCTGCGGAGAAGTTATTCAGGGCTGGTGCAAGGATTTTTTGACACCCTAGGTGAAATCTCATTGTGTTACCCCTGCCCCGGCTGACTCCGCCCCTTTTCCCTGCCCATGTAAATCCCACCTTTTTAATAAAGCGCCCATAAAATGCAGCCTCGCCAGCGCCCATCAAATGTAGCCTCACCAGCGCCCATCAAATACATCCTACCAGCGCCCTTCAATGCAGCCTACCAGTGCCATTCAATTAATGTTTGCTTGCTGCGGGATTGGGGACACAGACACAGTCCTCCACCGCCGCTGTGCCTCTGACATAATGTGTGAATGGAGTGGCGGCTGCCTGCAGATGCTGAGACTTAGTTGCTTGCTGCAGAGAGAAGAGAGTAGAAAAACCAGTGGCCGGGTGCCCTAGGCAGCAGGGCACCCTAGGCGGCCGCCTAGTTTGCCTAGTGGTAGCACCGGCCCTGAAGTTATTGCCCTTCTTAGCTTAATATCATCCGCAAATACAGAGATTGTACTATTTACCCCATCCTCCAGATCGTTTGTGAGCAAATTAAAAAGGATTGGTCCCAGCACGGAACCCTTCGGCTTCACAGCCGGTACCCTTCGACTTCAGAGCCGTTTCCCCCGGCTGCGCATTTCGCTTTCCCAATGGCCCGGCGGTGGGGGGAGAAGGAGGGGGAGCCAAACAGTGATTTCTCAGAAGTGGGGAACAGGTACCTGTCAAAAACAGGTACCTGCTCCCCCCCCCCCCCCCCCGAAAGTTGCCAAATGTAGCACCGGAGGAGGGGGAGGAGGCGGATAAGCGGAGCTTCAGCTTCTGGGTGGAACTCGGCTGTACGAATATTTACGGTAAATACTTTCATGTCTACAGCTTGGGCCACAGATCCAGTGTGAATCCAGGAGAGCTGTGTTGCCTATTCAGTCTCCAACTTTAGAAACTGGATCGTAAAAGGTTTCTATGTAGAGATCTTAACACATCAGACATTAAAAACTACAGGGAAGTTTTTTTTTTTTTTGCCTGGACCGGAGTTCATGCTTTAGTAGGCTTGATCACAAAGTGATGAACGTTGCTTCTGTTGAACGTCAGCTTCTGTGTCGGGAAGTGGCCCCTTTTCTGGGTTCCTTCCAAGAGTCCCCCCCTCAGGCGGCAGAAGACAAAGTAGATCATTAATCAGAACAGCGGATGGCGCTTCCTCACCTGCCTCAGTAGCGCTCTTCTATTCCGCACGCTTGTCCCTCGCAGCCGCGTCAGAAGGCGAAGAGCGCTTCCAGTACAACAACGGAAAAAAAAAATGTCTTTCATCTCTATTATTTTAACCTAGCATTTTCTTTGTCTCATAAATTTTAATGAGGGTCTTTTTCTCTTTATTGCACTCGGAGTTCTCCCTTCTTTCTGAATCTCCCCTTCTGCGGCCCTAAAAGGAAGACAGTAATTACCATGCTGCGTTTCCCCATCTCCGAGCTGAAAAGAACAAATTGAGTGAAGGCAAAGGCGGTTGCGGGAGGCAGGAGGAGAGAGCGGGCACCGAGCACCTGTCTGGACGTGTTGGCTTCAGACTAGCATAGCCGGCGCTGTCGGAACAGCGGATTCATCCTGCTCAGCGACTGACTAGGGGTTTAACCACTTGCTTACCGGGCACATAAACACCCCTTTCTGCCCAGACCAATTTTCAGCTTTTAGCGCTGTCACTCTTTGAATGACAATTGAGCGGTCATACAACACTGTACTCATATGACATTTTTATAATTTTTTTCCTACAAATAGAGCTTTGTTTTGGTGGTATTTGATCACCTCTGGGTTTTTTATTTTTGTTAAAAAAATTTAAAAAGACCGATTTAAAAAAAAAAAAAAAAAAGCGTTTTAGATTTTGTTAAATTTTGCAAACGGGTAATTTTTCTCCTTCGTTGATGTACGCTGATGAGGCTACACTGATGGGCACTGATAGGCTATACTGATGCCACTGATAAGGCGACACTGATGGGCACTGATAAGGTGGCACTGATGGGCACTGATAAGGTGGCACTGGTGGGCACTGATGAGGTGGCACTGGTGGGCACTGATGAGGGGGCACTGGTGGGCACTGAAAGGTGGCACTGATGGAGGCACTGATGGGCAGCACTGAAGGGCATTGATAGGTGGCACTGAAGGGCACTAATAGGTGGCACTGATAGCTGGCACTGATGGGTGGCAGTGATGGGCACTGATAGGCTGCACTGATGGCACTGATAAGGCGACACTGATGGGCACTGATAAGGCGGCACTGATGGGCACTAATAGGCGGCACTGGTGGGCACTGATGAGGTGGCACTGGTGGGCACTGAAAGGTGGCACTGATGGGCAGCACTGAAGGGCATTGATAGGTGGCACTGAAAGGCACTAATAGGTGGCACTGATAGCTGGCACTGATGGGAGGCAGTGATGGGCACTGATGGGTGGCAGTGATGGGCACTGATCGGCACTGGTAGGTGACACTGATGAGGCACTGATTGGCACCAATGGTGGGCATTGATAGGTGGCACTTGTGGGCATTGATAGGTAGCACTGATTGCTGGCACTGATGTACTGGTGGGCACTGATTGGTGGGCACTGATTAGTGGCACTGGCAGGTGGTACTGGTAGGCACATATGAGGCGGCTTCACCTCTTCCTCTTCGGGACCGATGTCCCTTCAACAGAAGCTGGTGATTGGCTTTTTTTTCTCCTCACGCTGTCAGCATGAAAAAAAAAAAAAAGATTACTGATCTTTTGTTTATATCACGTGATCAGCCGTCACGTGGTAAGAGGTCAGGATCAACCCCTTACCGCACCGTTCAGGGGGACAGGGCAAGCATGCAATGGGGAGGACGTCTATTGACTCCCTCCCAGCAAAGCAGATCCGCGCTGTAGCCGTCATTCGGATATAACTCGGATATGAAGTGGTTAACCATTTACAGACCGCCCACCGCAGTTTTATGTCGGTACTTTGAAGAGGAATAGCGTTGCTGTGGCAGCAGCTAGCTGCCATAATCCCCGGTATCCTCTTCTTCAGCGGGCGGTCCGCTTTCAGATAAAAGTGGTCTCTGCAACGGATTTGCCACAAGATCACTTTTATCGGCGGCAGGAGAGGGGGAAAAAAAAATTGGACTAACTGTTATCTTATTTTTTCATTAAAAAAAGTGTATTTTTTCCAAAAAAAAGTGCGCTTGTAAGACTGCTGCACAAATACGGTGTGACACAAAGTTTTGCAACAACCGCCATTTTATTCTCTAAGGTGTTAGGAAAAAAAAAAAAAAAATATATATATATATATATATATATATATATATATATATATATATATATATATAATTTTTGGGGGTTCTAAGTAATTTTCTAGAAAAAAAAAATGTTTTTAACTTGTAAACACCTCTCAGAAAGAAGCCCGGTCCTTAAAGGGGTTGTAAAGGTAAATGTTTTTTCACCTTAATGCATTCTATGCATTAAGGTGAAAAAACATCTCACACTGCTGGCGCCCCCAGTCCCCCCATTTTACTTACCTGACCCCTCGAAAATCCCGTGCTCGCCCCCGCCGTCCTCTTCGCCGCTCAGCCTGGCCGCTGATTGGCTGGAGTGGATGGATTGAAAGCAGCGCAGCCATTGGCTCGTGCTGCTGTCAATCACATCCAATGACGCAGCGCGCCGGGGGGCGGGGCCTTGTGATACAGCGAGCGGCTATAGCCGCCGGCTGTATCACGGGAGCGCGCCCGCAGTGCTTCTCACCAATGCGAGGGAGCTCGCATTAACGTGAGAAGCACCTGCGGGAGGAAGCAGAGACAGCCACCGAGGGACCCCAGAAGAGCAGGTTCGGGGCCACTCTGTGCAAAACGAGCTGCACAGTGGAGGTAAGTATGACATGTTTGTTATTTTAAAAAAATAAAAAATTTTACTTTACAACCCCTTTAAGTGTTTAAAGGTAACCCTGAAAGAAATAGATCAGCTGATCTGCTTATGAAAATGCTAGTTGCCTGGCTAACATGCTAATCCAGTGCCCCCCTATACTGTACTTTAGAGGACCCCATCACCACAGAGTCCCCCCCATCCAGGCCCCCCTCCATCACATCAGCGTCCCCCCAATACATGAGAGCCCCATCACATCTAAGTCCCCAATCACATCAGAGGTCCCCCTACACATTGAAGTCCTCCCATCACACCAATGCCTCCCCCCCTATACTGTACATTAGAGGCCCCCATCACCACCTACAAAGATCCCCCCATCCAGGCCCCCCTCCATCACATCAGAGTCCCCCCAATACATGAGAGCCCCATCACATCTGAGTCCCCAACCACATCAGAGGTCCCCCTACACATTGAAGTCCTCCCATCACACCAATGCCTCCCCCCCTATACTGTACATTAGAGGCCCCCATCACCACCTACAAAGATCCCCCCATCCAGGCCCCCCGCCATCACATCAGAGTCCCCCCAATACATGAGAGCCCCATCACATCTGAGTCCCCAATCACAACAGAGGTCCCCCTACACATTGAAGTCCTCCCATTACACCAAAGCCCCCCCTATACCAGGAGTCTCTGAACCTTCTAAAGAAAGGGCCAGTTTACTGTCCTTCAGACTTTAGCGGGCCGGACTGCGCCCAGTGGGAGTAAACAATAGTGCCCCTTTTTTTTTGCCAGTGGAAGGAATTATACCCCATCATTGGTGTAAATAGAAAGAATTATGCCCCATCATTGGTGTATGAGTAAGCGCTAGTTTTAGCGTGAAACGCGTCAGAATGTTGTTTTATATTTTTCCCTTTGCTGTTGTGATTTGTGTGATATGAGGTTTTTCATTTTGAAGAAATAAAGGCACGTTTTACTTTTCATCTGATCCGGGTTGCGGCTGTCCAGAGTTTGTTCATTTTTTATTTACCATCATTGGTGTAAATAGAAAGAATTATGCCCCTTTATTGGTGTCAGTGGCAGGAAATATGCCCCATTGCTGGTGTCAGTTGCAGGAATAATGCTTCAAGGGCTGGATAAAGGCAAGCAAAGTGCCGCATCTGGCCCCAGGGCCACAGTTTGGAGACCACTGCCCTATATCATAGCGCCCAGGGCAGCCGTCTCTTCTGCCCACCCCTTGTCCCGGCTCTGAGTGGGTGTTTCTATACAGGCTTTATTTGCATGTAGAATTGGTAACACACACATGTGATGCTGAGCCTTGATAATTGAAAAAAAAAAAAAAAAACTGAAATCCAGTGAATGAAAGGGGTGGGCCAGGGACAGTCAGGCCTGAGAGGGAAAAGGGTAGATTAGAAGCTGCAGCGAATCAGACAGGGCCGTCTTTAAGGCAGGGTAAAAGGGGCAGCTGCCCTGGCCCCTGTCATTGTTGTGGGGCCCAAAGCAGCTTCCTCATACTTGCCAACTATCTCAGTTTAAATTCCCTCGTCCTTTGAAGTTTCAGTCCTGTGCTGTGTCCCGATATCTCAGTGTGAAGTGCTGCTATTAATGCTGCTCAGCTCTGCCCTATTGTTGTGTACAGAAGACTCACCTGCAGACCCTGTGTTTACATGTAAATAACCGGCATTCATATGTAAATAGCGGTGGCATTCATAAGTAAACAGCTGCAGCCGGCGGTATTGATATGTAAATAAAGGCGGCATTCATATGTAGATCATGCCCCTCTGCAGTGAGGAGATGATGTGCTGTAACCTCTAGCAACCAATCACTGAGCAGTATTACTGTACAGTAATCTCTAGCAACCAAGTAACAAGCAGAAATCATTTGCTGTAACCTCTAGCAACTAATCAGTGAGCCATAATGTGTGCTGTAACCTCTAGCAACCAGTCGGTAAGCAATAATGATATGCAACCAGTCATCGCAATTGCTGCCTGATCTGATACAGTAAACGGATCTTAAGTCTAGCTGCTATTTATTGTATGTCTCAGAGCAGGTGGAAAGTGAAATTGCATGGGTGTGGGGGGTGCCAAGAAAATGTATGCCCAGGGTCCAATAAAAATATAAAGTCCGCCTCATTTTTCTATCTGTGGGATGTCCATTATCATCCATGATGCTAGATGTCCTCGAGCCAGGAAATGGGGCGGGGCTTTATCTGATTGCAGCAGCTTCTAATGCACATTGTGATCGGCTCACAGTGTGCGGTGAAATCAGAGAAAAACATTTTCAGTCCAGGAGAGGAGCCGCTACAACTGACGGAAAGGACCGGAGTTCAGCTCTGAGCCTCAGGGCTTCACATGTCCTTAAACCTGCACAATGTGAGACGGATCGCCGGAAACCTAGTACTGCTTGTGCCATTGCTTTGATGCGTACGATCGTCTTTAAGGCCAAACCTGCCACATGTGAAGGAAGATCGCAGTGCTGGAAAACAAATTGAAATAATCATGTTTTCCTCCTCCTATTCCTGCTGCCATTGCCAGAGACTCAGAAGCAGTGCTGGTGCCACTGTTGGAATTGCTTCAACAGAAAGCTGTGTATGGGATCAGTAGAGATCCAAAACTGCCATTTTTTTTTTTTTTTTTGAGGAAGCAGACTCCCCGTTGCTCTGCAGTCATCCATCCCCTTTTGGTCTGATGCATAGACCTCTATAAGGCTGGATTCACACCTATGGCATTTTTAGTGTTTTTTGCATTTTGCAGATTTGCCCTACAGAACGTGTTCCATAGGAAACCATGTTAAATGGACTGTAGTGCAAATCTGCAAAATGCACTAAAACTGCATAGGTGTTAATACAGCCTTAGGCTAGATTCACACCTATGGCAGTTTTAGTGCTTTTTGCATTTTGTAAATTTGCACTACAGTCCATTTAACATGGTTTCCTATGGAACACGTTCTGTAGGGCAAATCTGCAAAATGCAAAAAGCACTAAAACTGCCATAGGTGTGAATCCAGCCTAAAAAAGCATAGGTGTGAATGAATGAATGAATGAAATACTTATATAGCGCACAATGCGAACTGAATCGCCTCTAGGCGCTGTGGCGAGCTTTGATCATCTGCTAAAAGAGGAAGGTCTTGAGTTTTTTCCTAAAAGCCAGGTGATTTTCTTCCAGGCGGATGTTGATTGGTAGAGCATTCCATAGCCGAGGCCCTTGGACAGCGAATCTCCGATCCCCCTTGGATTTATACCGGGCTTTGGGCACGAGGAGGAGGTTTTTGTTGGCTGATCGAAGACTGCGGTTTGGTGTGTAATGATTTATTTTCTCCATTAGGTATTGCAGAGCTTCTCTATGCACGCATTTGTGGGTGAGGCAAAGGGTCTTGAACCTGATGCGATTTTTTACGGTTAGCCAATGTAAGCTCCTCAGTGAAGGAGAAATGGATTCCCAGGGTTTTTTTCCTGTTATCAGCCTTGCCGCCGTGTTTTGGATCAGTTGTAATCGCGCAAGTTGATATTGTGGTAATCCTATGTAAAGCGAGTTTGCGTAGTCCAGTCGTGAATTAATGATTGTTCCAACTACCACTGCTTTGTCATTCTTTGGGATAAAAGGGATGAGTCTGCGAAGCATGCGCAGCAGATGGTGAGATCGACTGACTACAGATCCTATTTGCGCATCCATTGACATTTGTGCGTCTAAAATAACCCCGAGACTCTTCGCTTTGGTCTTTGGGGAGATAGTCTGCCCAAAGACGGTTGTGAATCAGGCCTTAGGCTGGGTTCACACTGCTGCGGCTACGAGAACCGGATGTGATTCGCACCGCACTGCAGTGCAAATCACATGCGATCTCTGTGCGATGCGAGTTCAGCCATACAGATAGTATGGCTGAATTCGCATCGCACCCGCCGCAAACTCGCACAGGACCCTTTTTTTGGTCCGCAGCAGAATCCGATTCCTGTCCGAGTTTGCAGATCGCACTGCGATATGCAAACTGATCTGGGGGTGTCATTAACATTTCACTGACACTCTACATATAACATATATTAGTGCAAAAAGATAACATATATTAGTGCAAAAAGCACTAAAACTGCCATAGGTGTGAATCCAGCCTAAAAAAGCATAGGTGTGAATCAGGCCTTAGGCTGGGTTCACACTGCTGCGGCTACGAGAACCGGATGTGATTCGCACTGCACTGCAGTGCAAATCACATCCGATTTCTGTGCAATGCGAGTTCAGCCATACAGATAGTATGGCTGAATTTGCATCGCACCCGCCCCAAACTCGCACAGGACCCTTTTTTTGGTCCGCAGCAGAATCCGATTCCTGTCCGAGTTTGCAGATCGCACTGCGATATGCGAACTGATCTGGGGGTGTCATTAACATTTCACTGACACTCCCAGCAGTTCGCATAGGGCAGTGTGAACTGCCGCCGGGAGGCATGCGATGCGGGAACCCAGCCTTAAAGAGGAGCTGCACCTAAAAAAAAAAAATATTAAAAGCCAGCAGCTACTAATATTGCAGCTGCTGACTTTTAATAATATCACACTTACCTGTCCCAGGTTCCAGCGATGTCGGCGGCAGATGACGAGCGATCGCTCGTCTCGCTGCAGCCACCGCCGCCATCCTCTGTCAGGGAATCGGGAAGTGAAGCATGAGGGCTTCACTGCCCGATTCCCTACTGCGCATGCGCGAGTTGCGCTGCGCTTCTCTTATGGTCCCCCGCTGTGTCTCTGGGAACTGTGTTTTTCCCAGAACACAACGGGGGGGGGCGGAGCAATGCGGGGGTCTGCGGTGGTCTGGCCGGAAGTGGGTGCAGTTACCTGGATTATCCAGGTAACTGCACCCCCCTCCCCCCCGAAAGGTGCCGATTGTGGCACCGGAGGGGGGGAGGGATAATACTAGCCGAACTTCCCCTTTAGGGTGAAGAACCGCTTTAAGGACCGAGCCTTTGTTGCTTACAAGTTAAAAACATATTTTTTTTTTTTTTTTGCTAGAAAATTACTTAGAACCCCCAAACATTATACATTTTTTTTTTCTAACACCCTAGAGAATAAAATGGCGGTCGTTGCAATACTTTCTGTAACATCGTATTTGCACACCGGTCTTACAAGTGCACTTTTTTTGGAAAAATTACACTTTTTTTTAATTCAAAATTAAGACAACAGTAAAGTCAGCCCAATATTTTTTTTTTTTATATTGTGAAAGATGATGTTACACCGAGTAAATTGATACCCAACATGTCACGCTTCAAAATTGCGCTCGCTCGTGGAAAGGCGACAAACTTTTACCATTAAAAATCTCCATAGGCGACGTTTAAAAAATTCAACAGGTTGTATGTTTTGAGTTACAGAGGAGGTCTAGGGCTAGAATTATTGCTCTCGCTCTACCGATCGCAGCGATACCGCACATGTGTGGTTTGAACACTGTTTTCATATGCGGGAGCTAATCACGTATGCGTTCGCTTCTGCACATGAGCTCGTCGGGGATGGGGCGCGTTTAAAAAAAAAAAACATTTTTTCTTATTTATTTTACCTTTTATTTTTTATTTTTACAAAAATAAATAATAAATTGTCACTTTTGTTCCTATATGTAAACATCCCTTGTAATAGAAAAAAAGCATGACAGGACCTCTTAAATATGAGATCTGGGGGGTCAGAAAGACCTCACATCTCATATTTAGACTAAAACGCAGTAAAAAAAATACAAAAAAAATTCCCTTTAAGAGCCATGGGCAGAAGTGACGTTTTGACGCCGCTTCCGCCCTGCAATGGTATGGAGACGGGAGGGGGCCACCTTCCGTCTGGGGGGCAGGTTTGGCATAACTGGGGGGGGGGCAGGGTGATGATGTCAGCAAGAGCAATTTGGCCACACCCACTATTCGCTGTGGCACGCTATGCGCACTGCATTACTGCTCTCCTTGGGGCGCACACCGATATATGTCGGCACAATGGCAGGGCTGCGCAAAATGGGCGTACAGGTACGCCCCCTTTAAGACACGACATTATGGGCGTGACCGTGCCCACGGGACTCGGTGTCTGCCGGTGTCCCGCAATAGTGTCACGGAGCGGCAGAACGGGGGATGCCTATGTAAACAAGGCATATTCCCATTCTGCCTTGTGACATGACAGGGATCTACTGCTTCCTGTCATCGGGGAGCAGTGATCGCTGTCATGTCAGTGGTAGCCCACCCCCCCCCCACAGTTAGAATCACTCCCTAGGACACACTTAACCTCTTGATCGCCCCCTAATGTTTAACCCCAGGCCAGTCAAGTTCCTCCACCCAAAACTCGCTCATCCATGTCTTTATGGACCTTGCTTTGTGCACTGGTCCAAATCATTTGGTGGAGGGGGGATTGTGGTGTGGGGGTTGCTTTTTAGGGGTTGGGCTTGGCCCCTTAGTTCCAGTGAAGGGAACTCTTAAGGCGTCAGCATTCCAAGACATTTTGGACAATTTCATGCTCCCAATTTTGTGGGAACAGTTTGGGGACGGCCCCTTCCTGTTCCGACATGACTGCCCACCAGTGCACAAAGCAAGGTCCATAGAGACACGGATGAGCTTCAGTGTATGTGCGGTGTGTGGGCATTAACCTTCACTCTGTTCTGCGGCACATTTGCATTACGTAGGTGGTAAGAGATTGAAGGGGTTGTAAACCTTCAAGGTTTTTCACCTCAATGCATTCTATACATTGAGATTAAAAACCTCCTGTAATGCTGCAGCCCCCCCCCCCCCCCCCGAGCCCCCGTTTTACTTACCTGTACCCCATCTATCTCGTCCTGGGGCAGAGCACACCAACAAAAACCGGTGTCTTGGGCCCTGATTGGATGGATTGATAGCAGCGCAGCCATTGGCTCCCGCTGCTGTCAATCAAATCCAATGACGCAGGCGACGGGGGGCGGGGCCGGCATTCGTGTCTACGGACACAAATGCTGGACTTGGGAGTGCGCCCGCAAGATAACCCCCTGGGGGGGGGGCACGTCTCCTAGTGAGAGCTGCAGAGGGACCCCAGAAGAGGAGGATCGGGGCCACTCTGTGCAAAATGAGCTGCACGGTGGAGGTAAGTATGATGTGTTTGTTATTTTAAACAAATAAAAAACTTAACCTTAACTATCACTTTAAGGTATAGTAAAAGGTCAGCAAATCATTGATAACCCCTGCCCCGATCAACGTCAATGGGGTGCGCATGGGGTGTGCCGGGTGTTCCTAGGCACACCCTAATCACCCTGCACAATGACAATCCCCCCTGCTGACACCCGCCCCCCCACTTTGAAACGCCTTCCCCCCCCCGCAGCGCTGCCCTCTTCCGTCCCTGGCTGTTGCGTAGGATGTTTCAGGATAAAGAGCGGGGGCAAGGGGCCAGTAAATATGTCATTTAATGGCCCCTTTCAATCTGATTGAACACAGTTAGTAATCAGCACAGATCACTCACTGTGTTCATTCGTTACTAAAGCATGGTAAACTGTGTTTACTATGCTTCAGTTCGTGAATGAACAGGAAGCCACTCAGCACAGAACACTTCCTATTCATTCACTGTCCATTGCAGCTGAGACTGCAGAGAAAGATCTCTGTCCTCAGTCCCTTTCTCTGTCTCAAAAGTGAGACATCAGGGGTCTGTTTAGACCCCTCATATTTCACCAAAGCACCCCAACTCCCAAAAAAGAAAATATATAATAATAATAAAAAATAACATTGTAAAAAAAAGTAAAGTAAAAATCTACTGACAACGTCCACTGCTCTACCGACACCATCTTCTACCCTACTGGCACTGTCCACAGAGGTCTTAGTGAAGACGGGAAGCAGCAGAGCTCAACATTCCAATGGGGTATGAAGCATAAAGGACTACATGTCCCAGAAGACAGGGTTTTCTGGGGTTATATAACAGGTACTGCATATAGTCCATGTAGACAAAATGAATGATGGAGGTCAGGAAGCAGTCAAGCAATGTAGTGCCTGAATACAGCCTGGTATCAGCCTCTTGCAGTTGCTGTACAGCAGGGCAGGACTGTGAGAGGGAGAAGCAGCATAACGAGCCAATGAGGGGGGATTTACTAAAACTGGAGAGTGCAAAATCTGCTGCAGCTCTGCTTGGTAGCCAATCAGCTTCTAACCTCAGCTAAAACCTGGAAGCTGATTGGGTTTCTATGCAGAGCTGTACCAGATTCTACACTCTCCAGTTTTAGTAAATCAACCCCAATGAGTTCATATGCTGACAAGAAGCATGCTGATAGGAGGCGAGAGCAGAGTGACAGAGGGATGGGCGAATCACCGTGCTGCTTCTCCTTTCATTGTACAGTCATAAGCTGAGGGCGGGTGCAGGAGGACCTGGACTCTGAAGAAGTGGAAAGAACGACGCTGGCCATCAGAGTGAGGACATCTAGCGGCAGAAAAAAGTACTGCAGGCTAATCTTAGTATTGAAGACAAACATTGCGGGAAAAACATTTTTAAAAAAAATCTTTTAATAGGCCGTATTTATCTTGTTATTTTTGACTTTTTAGCTCTGCTTGAAATGTAAAATTAAAGTATATCTAAAGCCCAAACTTTTTTGTTTTGTTTTGCATCTTGGATGGAGTGTGGAAGTGTTAGAACCCCTGTCACGTTTAACCTCTTGCCTACTGGGCACTTTCACCCCCTTCCTGCCCAGGCCAATTTTCAGCTTTCAGTGCTCTCACACTGAATGGCAATTGTGCGGTCATGCAACATTGTACTCATATTTCACACAAATAAAGCTCTCTTTTGGGGTTATATAATCACCACTGGATTTAAATTTTTTGCTAAATAAACAAAAAAAGATCGAAAATTTAGGAAAAAAACAAAAACCTTTTTATAGTTCGTTTTCAAATTTTGCAAACAGGTAATTTTCTCCTTCACTGACGTGTGCTGATGAGGCTGCAATGATGGGCATTGGTGAGGCGACACTAAAGGGCACTGTTAGGCTGCACTGATGAGTCAGCACTGCTGGGCACTGATGAGGAGGCACTGATGGGCACTGATAGGTTGCACTGATTGGCATTGGTGAGGGGACACTAAAGGGCACTGTTAGGCTGCACTGATGAGACGGCACTGCTGGGAACTGATGAGGAGGCACTGATGAGGTAGCACTGATGGGCACTGATAGGTTGCACTGATTGGCATTGGTGAGGTGACACTGAAGGGCACTGTTAGGCTGCACTGATGAGACAGCACTGCTGGGAACTGATGAGGAGGCACTGATGAGGTAGCACTGATGGGCACTGATAGATTGCACTGATTGGCATTGGTGAGGCGACACTGAAGGGCACTGTTAGCCCTTGTACACACGGTCGGATAATCTGTTGGATTGCGTCTCATCGGACCGTGTCATCAGATAATCCGACTGTGTGTGGTATGCATCGGACTGATTCCGTCCGAATCTCCGTCCGACCCAATTTTCCAACATGTTGGAAATATTTCCCGACCAACTGGGCCGGACGGACCTAATCCGATCATGTGTAGAGCATTTTCATCGGACCAAGTGCCACGCATGCTCAGATCAAATTCCTACATCAAAGCTATTGGCTACTAGCCTGAATGTAGTCCCATCGTAACGAAATTACATCACCGCGTTCTTGGTAACCGCTAAATCAGACAACTTGGCCCGACCGTGTGTATGCAACAGTTTCGGACACAATCCGTCGGACTAAATCCAACGGGCAAAATCCGACGGATTTGGTTGCCAAAATCTCTGACCGTGTGTATGTGGGCTTAGGCTGCACTGATGAGACAGCACTGCTGGGCACTGATGAGGCAGCACTAATGGGCACTGAAAGGTTGCACTGATTGGCATTGGTGAGGTGACACTGAAGGGCACTGTTAGGCTGCACTGATGAGACAGCACTGCTGGGCACTGATGACGAGGCAATGATGAGGCGGCACTAATGGGCATTGATTATGGTCGGAAAAAGGTCTGATGGGTTTCCCTACGGAATTCGGCTCAAGCTGTCTTGCCTACACACGGTCACACCAAATTCTGTTAGTTTATAGCGCAGTGACGTACAACACGTACGACGGGACTAGAAAAAGGAAGTTCAATGCCCAGTAGCCAATAGCCTCTGTCTCGTAGTTGAATCTGAGCATGCGTGGGTTTTTGCATGTCGGAATTGCAAACACACGATTGGAATTTCCGATAGAACGTTTTTCCGTCGGGAAAATTGAGAACATGCTGTCAAATTTTGGCTGGCGGGAATTCGGCCAGCTAAATTCCGATGGAGCGTACACACGGCCGCTTTTTCCGATGAAAATTTCTCATCTGTCTTTTGCTGGGCGAAATTCCGATGGTGAGTATGCGGCATAAAGTCCGCTTAGGGGTATTCATTTTGTTTCTAAACAATGTTTGGATGTGGCACTATAATATGGAGGGGGTACACTCACCCATCTCTCAAGTGGTCGTTGTCACCCGTACAAAACGACGTAGTCACAGGAAGAGGAGGTAAGGGGAAATCACTTCCGATGGGGACACCGTTCTGCTGACAGCTGTCTGATAGGGAACAAAAAGCTTCTGCTTTGGATGGGACTTACATTCTAAAACCAGGAAGCGTGTTAGAATAGGGATCAGTGGGTACACAGTACGGTATTGCTGGGACTTCAGCTGGCTGTAAGATCTGTCACTTTTATGTGACTTCTATTCCTGCCAATGTCCCCGGCTTCCCCAGATTTGTCACATTAGTGAGTCATTCCATCACACCTTCTCTGCAAAGAGCACAAACGCACCAACTGACAGTCAAAACAACGTGAATTTCCATTCTACTGCTCTAATTCAGAGGTGTTCTCAATCAAGCAGCGCTGAAGCCATGACACATCTGAAGGGCTACTGTTAGAAATCATTGGGCACCGTATAGCCTACCTGACAGGCCACGATGCAATCAGGGCCAGTGCTACCACTAGGCAAACTAGGCAGCCACCTAGGGCAGTGCACTGTCACCTAAGGCGCCTGGGCCACTGGTGTTCCTACTCTCTTCTCTCTGCAGCAAGCAACTAAGTCTTAACATCAGCAGGCAGCCGCCGCTCCGTTCGCACATAGTGTCAGAGGCGCAGCGGCGGCAGGAGGTCTGTGTCTGTATCACGACTCTGGAAATGAATGGCAGTAAGCAAACATTCATTGATAGGCACTGTTAGGCTGCATTGATGGGCGCTGGAGAGACTGCATTGATGGGCGCTGGTGAGGCTGCATTGATGGGCACTGGTGAGGTTGCATTGATGGAACCTGGTGAGGCTGCATTGATGGGCACCGGTGAGGCTGCATTTGATGGACGCCGGTGAGACTGCATTGATGGGCGCTAGTGAGGCTGCATTGATGGACGCTGGTGAGGCTGCATGATGGACGCGGTGAGGCTGCATTGATGGGAGCTGGTGAGGCTGCATTGATGGACGCTGGTGAGCCTGCATTTGATGGGCGCTGGTGAGGCTGCATTTGATGGACACTGGTGAGGCTGCATTTGATGGGCGCTGGTGAGGCTGCATTTGATGGGCGCTGGTGAGGCTGCATTTGATGGGCGCTGGTGAGGCTGCATTTGATGGGCGCTGATGAGCCTGCATGGATGGGCGCTGGTGAGGCTGCATTGATGGGTGCTGGTGAGGCTGCATTGATGTGCACTGGTGAGGCTGCATTGATGTGCACTGGTGAGGCAACATTGATGTGCGCTGGTGAGGCTGCATTGATGGGCGCTGGTGAGGCTGCCGTGATGGGCGCTGGTGAGGCTGCATTTATGGGCACTGGTGAGGCTGCATTTGATGGCTCCTTCATTAAAAAGGTGGGGTATACATGGGCAGGGGAAGGGGGTGGAATCAGCGGGGAAGCACTCTTTGACTTCCTATTCATTCACAAACTGAAGCATAGCAAACACAGTTTACCATGCCTCAGTGATGAACGGACCTTCCTTTGTGTCCACAGCAGCTGCCAGTGGGAAAGGAGAGGAAGAAAGCTGGCAGTGCTGCGGGGAGGGGGCCCGAAGTGGGCACAGATCCAAGAATTGGTACCCCTGCAGAGGGAGAAAGAACAGCAGAAGACTCTGGCACTGCAGGGAGATCCACGAGAGTTGCAAGTGGTACTCGGACCCCTCTTTTGAACCGATGGGGCTCAGGCCAGGCTCAGGAGACGGTTGTACTGCCTGATCAGCGGCCCGACACATCTGTCTGCAGTGTTGGGTTCATGGGGTTTTTTTGTTTGTTTTTTTTAAGGAATTTCAGTAGACTGTTTTTTTGTTTTTGTTTTGTTTTTTTATTGAAAATGTCCACCGAACATCCCAGTAGTAGTCACTTCATATCAGAGCCCACCCCTTCATATCAGAGCCCACCACTTCATATCAGAGCCCACCCCTTCATATCAGAGCCCACCCCTTCATATCAGAGCCCACCCCTTCATATCAGAGCCCACCCCTTCATATCAGAGCCCACCACTTCATATCAGAGCCCACCCCTTCATATCAGAGCCCACCCCTTCATATCAGAGCCCACCCCTTCATATCAGAGCCCACCACTTCATATCAGAGCCCACCCCTTCATATCAGAGCCCACCCCTTCATATCAGAGCCCACCACTTCATATCAGAGCCCACCCCTTCATATCAGAGCCCACCCCTTCATATCAGAGCCCACCACTTCATATCAGAGCCCACCCCTTCATATCAGTGTCCCCCTTCATATCAGAGTCCACCCCTTCATATCAGAGCCCACCCCTTCATATCAGAGCCCACCCCTTCATATCAGAGCCCACCCCTTCATATCAGTGTCCCCCTTCATATCAGAGCCCACCCCCTTATATCAGTGTCCCCCTTCATATCAGAGCCCACCCCTTCCTATCAGAGCCCATCCCTTCATATCAGTGTCCCCCTTCATATCAGTGTCCCCCTTCATATCAGAGCCCACCCCTTCATATCAGAGCCGACCCTTCCATATCAGAGCCCACCCCATCATATATCAGAGCCCACCCCTTCATATCAGTGTCCCCCTTCATATCAGTGTCCCCCTTCATATCCGAGCCCACCCCATCATACCAGAGCCCACCCCTTCATATCAGTGTCCCCCTTCATATCAGCGCCCACCCCTTCATACCAGAGCCCACCCCTTCATTTTAGAGCCCACCCTTTCATATCAGAGCCCACCACTTCATATCAGAGCCCACTCCATCATATATCAGAGCTCACCCCTTCATATCAGTGCCCCCCTTCATATTAGAGCCCACCCCTTCATATCAGAGCCCACCACTTCATATCAGTGTCCCCTTCACATTAGATGCCCCCACTATACACCAGAGTGCTCCCCTTAACATTAGAAGCCCCCATTTACATCAGAGTCCCTTCTTGCACACCAGAAGCTTCTCATAAAGAGGTCCCTTCACATCAGAATGTCCGACATTACACCAGAGTCCTCCCTTTATCAGAGGTCCCCTTTCATATCAGAGTCCTTCCTTTCACATGAGAAGTCCCTCATTTAAATCACCACCCCCCCCCCCCCCATGCCTTTCACATCAGAAGCCCCCCTCTTCTACTTGGGAAGACTCTCTTCACATAAAAAAGCCACCAATATACATTGGAATTCACCCTTTCATATTGGAAGTCCCTCTTCACAACAGACCCCCCCCCCCCCCCACACACACACACACTATACATCAGAAGCCCCTCCTTCATATCAGACCCCCCCCCTCCCCCCACACTATATATCGGAAGCTCCTCCTTGAAATCTGAGCCACCCCTTCACATCAGACTGCCCCCCCACCATACTATACATCAGAGCTCCCTTTAAATCAGAAGCCCCATTTTCAAATCTACCCCCACACACACAACAGAAACTCCCACTATACATCAGAAGCCCCTCCTTTAAATCTGAGTCCCCCCTTCACATCAGACCCCCCCCCCCCCACACTATTCATCAGAGCTGCCTTTATATCAGAAGCCGCATTTTCAAATCTAAGCCCCCCCCCCCCTTTCACAGCACAAACCCCCAATATACATCAGAAGCCCCTTCTTTAAATCTGAGTCTCCCCTCACATCAGAAATCCCCATTATACATCAGTCCCCCCCCACGTTTAAATTGGAGTCCCTTCCTCCATTTAAATAGCTATTTAATATTTATTTAACAGTATAAATAGGCTGGCATTACACAACAAAACGCAAGCTCGGCTCCTATGTTTTACCGCCCATCATTTGACAATAAACACTACCTATAAATCCTTTATGCTACTATCACTTTATTATGGCCTGTAATTAAATTTACAATTGAATTACCGAGGTGAGTTCGGTGCAGAGGGTAGAAATGAGACGGTGTTTCCGGATTCTGTGTACTGGTGAAGCGGCGGGGAACTATTGTAAGAACAGCGGGATGCCACGGGGATGATGGATCGGTGGCAGTTTCCAGAGCCACAACAACAATAAAATCGTACTGTTTTTTCAAGTGGAATGTTCCTCGAGGGATGGGCGCAATTTTACTGTAGCTATTACAACAGGGAAAGTAGGGAGAGAGCTGGAGGGGGCCGCTGTGATTTATGCAGAGAGCTGTAGAGGTAAAGCTTTGGGGATTCCGGGAAACATAAAGGTGACAGATTAGAACTCCTAGCCTATGCATTATAGGATTAAAGAAGAACTCTGTCCTCGTAAAAAAACAAAACAGGTTTCAACCACTTGCCACCTGACAACAGTGCATTTACTGCTGGCGTGCAGCAGCCCCAGGTAGTGCAAAGTACAGCTACTTCCTGGATTAGAGGCACAGAACTACACGCCCCCTGCTGACCTGTGCTATGATTGGATACAGCTTGAGTTTGTCAGTAGGTTACAGCCAATCAGGGGGTGTTGCTAGGTCTACAAAAGATCTGGGGCTAAAACCCATAGCAGCTTAGTAAAGAAAGTCACATGCATGGGCGGGCATACACATGTATTTACAGAAATATACATGTGTGTGTGTATATATCACCAGAGAGCCCCCCACTAACATCAGGGTCCCCAGAGAGCCCCCCTTACATCAGAGTCCCCAGAGAGCCTCCCCCATTCAGCAGGGTCCCCAGAGAGCCCCCCACTTACATCAGGGTCCCCAGAGAGCCCCCCCCCCTTACATCAGAATCCCCAGAGAGCCTCCCCCATTCATCAGGGTCCCCAGAGAGCCTCCTACTTAAATCAGGGTCCCCCAGAGAGCCTCCTCCTTAAATCAGGGTCTCCCAGAGAGCCTCCTTCTTAAAATTGGGGTCCCCAGAGAGCTTCCCCCTTGCATCAGGGTCCCTAGAGAGCCCCCCACCTACATCAGGGTCCCTAGAGAGCCCCCCACTTACATCAGGGTCCCCAGAGAGCCTACTCCTTACATCAGAGTCCCCAGAGAGCCCCCCCACTTACATCATGGTTCCCAGAGAACCCCCCTTACATCAGGGTCCCCAGAGAGCCTCCCCCTTGCATCAGGGTCCCCAGAGAGCCCTCCACTTACATCATGGTTCCCAGAGAACCCCCCTTACATCAGTGTCCCCAGAGAGCCTCCTCCTTAAATCAGGGTCCCCAGAGAGCCTCCTTCTTAAAATTGGGGTCCCTAGAGAGCTTCCCCCTTGCATCAGGGTCCCTAGAGAGCCCCCCACTTACATCAGGGTCCCTAGAGAGCCCCCCACTTACATCAGGGTCCCCAGAGAGCCTACTCCTTACATCAGAGTCCCCAGAGAGCCCCCCACTTACATCATGGTTCCCAGAGAACCCCCCTTACATCAGGGTCCCCAGAGAGCCCTCCACTTACATCAGGGTCCCCAGAGAGCCCTCCACTTACATCAGGGTCCCCAGAGAGCTCTCCACTTACATCATGGTTCCCAGAGAACCCCCCTTACATTAGGGTCCCCAGAGAGCCTCCTCCTTAAATCAGGGTCCCCAGAGAGCCTCCTCCTTAAATCCCTTCCCTTGGGGATCTCTGCAGAGACTCGGGGCTATGGGCCCCAGATTCGGGGCTATGGCCCCAAAAGACACCCCCTAGCGATGCCACTGCAGCCAATCATGTTGGCTGTATACCTGCTGATTGGCTGTGGCCAATCACAGCACAGAGATCTGGCTGGATTTCCCCATGCTATCAGTTACTTGTTCAGAACTTAAAGGAGAAGTGCAGCCAATGGAGAAAAGAAACATGACCTGATACAACCACAATGACATGCCTCCGCCCCTGGTAAGCATATAAGCAACAGGAAAAAAAAAAGGTAATTTTGGGACTTTGAATGGGGCACGTCATTACAAAAAACAAAAAAACAGTGAATATATATACTTTGAACAGATTTTTATTACAATCAGAATAAATATTCCATGACTACAAAATACATACATACAGTACCATTTGGAGTAGTAGAACCATTAGAAGGCCATAAAAAACAAGCTGACATACAGAATTACATATGACTGATAAAATAGATAATAATAATAATGCTGCTACATGATGTATGCACAAATGCTCTACATGATGGACATGAGCTGCAAGAACCAAGCAGTCTTGACATCCTAAAAAATAACTTTAAGGGAAAGATATTACCGAAATCTTTCGACATAAGCCGTTATCGATTTACCAACAAAGCAAAACATTTTCCCTTCTCGCCGGCCGCTGCAGTATTTGCAAACTGCAATGTGTTCTGCATGTTCCTGGCAGATGGCAGATCTGTGCGTTTTGTATATATGAGCAAAACTAATATGAGCTTTGCATTGCATACAAAGGATAGCGCTCCAGGCAGTCCTCTGACTCGCTCACTGACCCCGCCGGGTGCCGACTTACCCGATGCACTGAATGAAGAAGCTTCGGATTTCTTCGTTTGAATTCGGAGCTTTGCATTGTACTGTAAAACAAGGATATATGGAAAGGCCTCCAATACCCTCCATACATAAAGCGGCTTCCCTAGCTGTAAATTCAGAGAGTGGTAAGCCACGTACACACGATAAGATTTTCCGCAGACAAAACCTCTGACTTTTGTCCGAAGGCGTGTGCCTGGATTTTGTCTTGCATACAAACAGCAAGGAATTGTCGGCCAACAAACACGAACGTAGTGACGTACTATGTGGTTTTTCAGCTCCTTAGTGCCACCCTTTGGGCTCCTTCTGCTAATTTTGTGGTGGTGAGTGTTGATTCGCACTTTTCATTTTGCGCTTTTCAGTTCGCACTTTTCATTTAGCACTTTTCATTTCGTGCTTTTCGGTTTGTTTCTGAATGGCCGTTCATCAACCAGCCATGTTTGTGAATCGGAGGAGATAACGTGTTATTTATTATTGGCTTTGGAGTTATTGATTTGACTCAAGTCCAGTCCAGGAACAGGAGGAGCTCTTGGACCAAAAATTGGTTGCTTTATTAATTGTGACCAATTATGTCATATGCCTTTGCTGCGGTAGCTCCAGGAGAATAATCCAGATGATTTTCAGAATTATCTCTGGATGACGGACCCCTGCTTTCACCAACTCTTGGCATTGTTGACCCCCTATATTAATAAGCAGGACACATGCATGAGGCTTTTATTTTATTTTTTGATGTACTGAATGAAGAAGGTTCAGGCTTTCTTCGTTTGAATTCAGAGCTTTGCATTGTACTGTAAAACAAGGATATAAGGAAAAGGCCTCCATACATAAAGTGGCTTCACTAGCTGTAAATTTAGAGAGTGTGAAGCCTCGTACACACGATCGGATTTTCCACAGAGAAAACCTCAGACTTTTGCCCGAAGGCGTGTGCCTGGATTTTGTCTTGCATACAAACGGCAAGGAATTGTCGGCCAACAAACACGAACTTAGTGACGTACTATGTGTTTTTTTATCTCTTTAGCGCCGCCCTTTGGGCTCCTTCTGCTAATTTCATGTTAGTAGAAGTTTGGCGAGTGTTGATTCGCAATTTTCAGTTTGCGCTTTTCATTTTGTGCAGTTTGTTTCTGAATGGCCGTTCGTCAACCAGACATGTTGCGGAATAGGAGGAGATAACGTGTTATTTATTATTTGCCTTGGCGTTATTGCTTTGACCCAAGTCCAGTCCAGGAACAGGAGGAGGAGGATTTCTTGGACCAAAAATTGGTTGCTTTATTAATCGTGACCAATTATTGTCATATGCCTTTGCTGCGGGAGCTCCAGGAGAATAATCCGGATGATTTTTGGAATTATCTCCGGATGACGGACCCCTGCTTTCACCAACTCTTGGCATTGTTGACCCCCTATATTAAGAAGCAGGACCACATGCATGAGGCTTTTATTTAATTTTTTTGGTTGAATACGGGATTTGATTTGCTATATTGTCTATAATTTTGGATGCATAGAACACACTTTTTGGTTAAGTTCTATTGGCAGATAGCATGTCTAATTTTATTTTATTTTTATTTTTTTAATGCACAATAAAAAAAATTGTGTAGAAAAATACTTGGCGATGCGTTTTACTTCAAATGACAGTTTGGGAGCCGGCAGTTACATTTAAAAAAAAATACAATGTAAAATTGACAAGGGACACCAACATAGTTGTATCTTTGATCTTAAAAAGTACGGGGATAACGGTGTTGTGGTAACTTGCACCAAAAAAAAAAAAAGCATAATAATATTATTCTTGATATCGCTAGAAAATAAAAGCCTTTTTTAAAAACTAAGTATTTTTAATTTATTTCAGTGAAACGTCAGCCCAAACTTTTTTTTTATAGTGAGTTGAGTGTGGAAAGGTTAGAACCTCTGTTGGTGTTTTCATCCATCTCCAGGGCATAATTCATAATATGACAGTTGTCACCCAAATATAAATAGAAAATTTGGAGTTTAGGCAGCAAAAAAAAAAAAAAAAACTTCCCCGAAGTGCGATCAGGTAAGCATTATACCAGAGTCTCGCCCCAGCTTGCCATACAACCCAGGATCAACTCTGATTGGTTGGTTATTGTTGGTTTACTACACATCATTTCACCATTTACTGTTGCTGATAAGAGAAACCTTTATGGGATCAGAAGCTGTGGGCCTGGGCTGGAATGACTTATGGATGACAGGGAGGTAATAGGAAGTAATGGTTTCTCCGCGTTACTGCGGCATGCAAGACATTGTACTGTCTGTTCAAGTAATCCGAACATATTTCCTCTGGTGATACACAACCTCCGCGCTTTTTATTCTTCTCTCCGTCTTCTCATCTGCTTTTATGTTCTGCCGAATCAATGAAGGATCTCAGGCCCTGTCCAATATACATCCCGCAATCGTGTATTTCTAACGCTCAAATCAATACCGCCGGGAGGCATCTGCCCAAAAAGAAAAAAAAAATGGGAAAAAGTGTTATTAAAAACTTTTATGTGGCTCAATAGCTATAATTCCTTGTTCCAGATTAATTTAATTTAATTTAATTTAATTAATGTATATGTATGTATCATTTTATATATAAAGGAAGAAAAGGCCTTAACCCCCTCAGCCCCGGAGGATTTTACCCCCTTCCTTACCAGAGCACTTTTTGCGATCTGGCACTGTGTCGCTTTAACTGACAATTGCGCGGTCTTGCGACGTTGCACCCAAACAAAAATTGACGTCCTTTTTTTTCCCCACAAATAGAGCTTTATTTCAGTGGTATTTGATCACCTCTGCGGTTTTTATTTTTTGCGCTATAAACAAAAAAAAGAGCGATAATTTAAAAAAAAAAAAAAAACACAATATTTTTTACTTTTTGCTATAATAAATATCCAATTTTTTAAAAAAAAAACTATTTTTTTCCTCAGTTTAGGCCGATACGTATTCTTCTACATATTTTTGGTTAAAAAAAATCGCAATTAGCGATTATTGATTGTTTTATGCAAAAGTTATATCATCTACAAAATAGGGGATAGATTTATGGCTTTTCTTTGTATTTTATTTTTTACTAGTAATGGCGGCGATCTGCGTTTTTTTTCGTGACTGCGACATTATGGCGGACACATCAGACACTTTTTTCTTTTTTATTTAAATTTTATTGATTTTTACATTTTAAAACAGGCAGGGAGCATAAGGAAAAAACAAATTAACAAGACCACCGAAAAAAAAAGGTGAAAAAAGAACAAAACAAGTGTTCTGTACTATACAATTCATGGCCCGTTATCTTACTTATTTACTTTATCGTACTTCCTATCTTCCCTCCTCACCTCTATCCCAATGTATACCTTAACCCCCCCCCCCCCCCAACCTCCCCGGTGTTTGTTGGCCCTTCCTCCCCTACTTATTCTACACATCGGACACTTTTGACACATTTTTGGGACCATTCACATTTACACAGCGATCGGTGCTATAAAATTGCACTGATTATTATTATTATTATTATTATTATTAACGATTTATATAGCGCCAACAGTTTACGCAGTGCTTTACAATGTATAGGGGAGACAACACAAAAGGTACAGGAGGGCCCGGCTCATAGAGCTTACATTCTAAAGGGAGGGGGTGGTGGTACAAAAGGTAATCGCTGCAGAGAATGATTTGATGGGGGCGGCTCGGGGACAGTTAGGTGGGTGTGGGATTACTGTGTAAATGTGACTGGCAGGGAAGGGGTTAACACCAGGGGCCGCTGCAGGGGTTAATATGTTCCCTATGGGAGTGATTCGAACTGTGGGGGGAGGGGACTCACAAGGGGAGGAGACCGATCGGTGTTTCTCTGTACTGAGAACACACCATCGGTCTCCTCTCCTCTGACAGGACGTGGATCTGTGTGTTTACATACACAGATTGACGGTCCTGCTGTGTTCCCGGGCAATCGCGGGTACGCAGCGGACATCGCGGCCGCCAGGCACGCACACCAGGTCCCGAGCGATGCCGCGGGTGCGCGCCCCCTAGGCGGCCGGGAATCAGAGGACGTCATATGACGCCCACCCAGGATGGGAGATCCCATCTGTGGGCGTCATATGACTATAGGTCGGGGCTGAAGTGGTTAAAAGAGAAACCTAGTTCTGCCACCACATCTAGGGCCTAGCAAGCTGCCATATATTACATTTTTGTTGTTGGGTTTAGATATGTTTTAACTGCAATCTTTCTTGATCTACCTGACCTTGGCTTGGTGTCAAGGGATCCCCAAATTTTACACTTCATATTAAAGGGGAAGTATACCCTGGTCGGTTTTACTTCCTCTTTGTTCCCTGCAAAGTAAAAGCATAATGGGCTAGTAAGCATCTCATACTAGCCCATTATGTGCCACTTACCTGCAGAAGAAGCAATGTCACCACTGTCCCCGCTGTGTGGCCGCGTCCACCTTCAACCCCTCTTCCTTCCGGGGCCGCGGGCTCTGTTACTGGCCGGAGTCATGTGACATGACTCCTCCTGCGCTTGCGCATGGGAGCTGACGGTCACATCATGGGCGTTATAGAAACAGCACGATCGTGCCCTTTCTTCAGTGCGCATGCGCTGATGAGGTCGGCGCAAGCGTATATGGTGAATATCTCCTAAACAGTACAGGTTTAGGAGATATTTCCAGTACCTACAGTACATATAAGCCTTATTATAGGAGTCACCTGCCACCTGGGTGGCTGTCTGGGTGGATGTGTGTTGTATGCCCCGGGCTGCTAGGCTGGAGATTGGGCCTATCCCGTGGTCATCTGGCTGCTAGGCTGTGTGACGGCCTATCCAGAAGTGAGAGGGCAGCGCAGGGTTGGGATTGCGGCTTGCCGTCCAACCAAAAGTGACGGTTCTGCCGGCTGGAGAACCTGTCGTGGTCGGAGGTAGAAGGGAAGCTGTTGCCACTAAGGGACCAATCAACTTTACCAGGGACCACAGTGAGTAACTGACGCAAGTATTGGGATCATATTCTCACTAAAAGGGCACAGTGGAGAATCTGGAAACTTCAGGCCAGAGATCAAGGACCCAACCAGTGGAGGAGACGCTTGCAGAGCAGCCTTGTGTGTCAAACCAGGGACCGAGCCGGTTAGCAGGGGTGAAGTTTGAGAAGAATCTGGAGTGCCAAGCTAGGGACCCAGCAGAGAAGTGGGGGTGACACTCGAGGGGATACCACCGCAAACCTTGGAGGAGCTCAAGGGAGGTCAAGGTCTAGTGAGAGACCAGGAGCTCAGTGTTGAATGTTGAAGAACTACAAGTTGTAGTGGAGCTGAAAGAATTGTTACCTTTGAGTTAGGAACTGTTAAAAGACTGTTACCATAGGAAACAGCATTCCTGCAAGCAGGGCTGGGACAAGGGGTGGGCAGAAGGGACGGCTGCCCTGGGCACTGTGGTACCATGTGAGGTGAAGGGGACACCGCAAGGAGATGGGGGGGGGGGGTTTGTTGGAAGGGAAAACTTGGAGGGTGGCAGAGGGTAAGTATTCCTGCAAGCAGGGCCGGGACAAGGGGTGGGCAGAAGGGACGGCTGCCCTGGGCACTGTGGTACCATGTGAGGTGAAGGGGACACCGCAAGGAGATGGGGGGGGGGGGGGTTTGTTGGAAGGGAAAACTTGGAGGGTGGCAGAGGGTAAGTATTGTTCTACGAGGGGAAATTTGTGGGGGTATGCTAAGAGTGTTAATTTAGGGGGCTTTGTGTGGGGAAGGGGAATGAAAGAAGAGGATTTGTGCTGGGGGGGTGATCTCCAGTGGGGGGAAAGAGATGTATACTGGGAGGGGAAATTAGGAATTTTTAGGGGTAGAGAATTTGTGCTAGGAGAGGGGATTTTTTTTGGGGGGGGGGCAAAGATTCGTGCTGGGAGGGGGGATATCAGAAGGGGGGATGATTTGTACTGGGAGGAGGGAAAATGATGCTTGGGGGAGTGAAAAGGATTAGTGCTCAGTTTTTTTGTTGCCACATAATACTCATACATCTTGGAGGGTGGGGGTGCAGTTTGGCATGTTCGCCCTGGGTTCTAGAAGACCTTGTCCCAGCACTGCCTGCAAGTGCAGATGTGGCTTCTTGCTGGGGCCTTTCCCTGCATGGCTGTCTTCCTATTGAAGTCTCGAAGTTTGCCAATTGAGTTTATAATTATCTAAAGGTTGTCCCAGCCCTGACCCTCTTTCCCCCAAAATATACAAAAAGGACTGTCAAAAGAAATAAAACCTCTTTTACATCCAAGAAGTGTCTGGCGCCCACTGACTTCCATCATCTTTGCACCCACTATGCCTCACCACCCACTTCATATTGAAGGATGCCAGCTATCTTTTGGCCTCGGAGGTCCTCATTAGACCAAAAGAGGTAAAAGACTTTGCTACACATTGTTTTGATGTTTTCCGTGGAAGAAGAAGAGCCCTGTTAGGTAAGCTGTACGGGGGGCCCGTGATTGCGCACAGCAACCCTGCCTTGGTGGATTTGGCAATGATCGCGTTTCCATAAATTATTTACAACATTCCAACTAATTACTTCCCCGCTGCCAGAAAAAAAAACACATTGACACGCACACGTTTTATCCCTTTAACCTCAAACTGTGAAATCTTTCCAAAGAGGAACCTTTAAGTCATTTTCCCCGAGCTGCAGATACTGACAAAGCTTGCTGGGTTCCCACGGCTGGCACAGAATACATCTCTGGAGTGGGCGTTTTGCCGCAGTTAATGTGGGTGACACAGGAATCCTCGAACTAGCTGGTGTCAAAAAACATTACAGTAATCTTCAATGTGGGGAGACGATGTGCAATCTACTTGGACGGGGTTGGAGAACTTTCTGTCCTACTTACGCAAAAGCGTCTGAAAGAGCGATGATTTTTTTCGAAAAGGTGGCCTGTGGCATGGGTGTCAAGTGGGGAGTGGGCCAAGAGACCACCAACCCTCAACAGTGCTGCCGAAATTTCTTTCGATGCCACGGCCTGCCTTGGGAAATCTACTGATTTCCTAATTGTGGCATCCAATGTAGGCAAAGGCCAATCTTGGAAACTCACTAAAAGTAATGCCTTTTCCGGGGGCAATAATAAAGACGAGCAATTAATGGTGGATGTAGCCTCAGAGCTGCTTGATGGCTTTTTTTTTTAAACCCGACTGCAGGCTAAATTTGGAGAAAGTGTTCAGTAATGACATCCTTTGTATTTCCTTCATAACACATTTTCTTTAAAGTCCATATCTGGCATGCAGTTTTTTTTCCTGTAAATTAACATGGCATTAGGTTGAAGGGCTAATGGACTTGGATCTCGTCCTAATCATTCAGGCTGTATTCACAATCATTATTTTATCGTCCCGGTATAGCTGGGGGTTAGCAACCAGCCAATCACAGTCTACCCATCGTTTGCCGCCATGAGTCAACTGTGCGGCCAGTTCCTGACCTCAGATCAAGGAGGCAATGTGAATGTCAAGAGAAGTCCTGGACTTTTCTTTGTCTCAAACACATCACATGGCACACCCAAAGGGAGACCTGCGAGGACTTCCTTCACTCTGTTAGGCGTTGTATCTGAATCTGGTGAGTCATTTTTTTACGGAGGGAGGGTGGAATTTGGGTTAATTACTAAACTGAAATCTGTGTTAGTCACCGCTGACCCCTGCATTACTAACCTCTAAACTCTACATTACTACTGACCCCAACACTCTGCGTTACATACTACTGAACTTTTCAATTCTTACTATTGACCCCTGCACTCTGCGTTACATACTACCAGGGCTGGACTGGGACAAAAATTTGGCCCTGGACTTCATCCAGACCAGCCCACTTACATTTTGAGTGTCCCATCAGCACTCCCTTACATCAGAGTGTCCCATTACCAGCCCCCTTACATCAGAGTGTCCCATCAGCACCCCCTTACATCAGAGTGTCCCATCAGCACCCCCTTACATCAGAGTGTCCCATCAGCACCCCCTTACATCAGAGTGTCCCCATCAGCACCCCCTTACATCAGAGTGTCCCATCAGCACCCCCTTACATCAGAGTATCCCATCAGCACCCCCTTACATCACAGTGTCCCATCAGCAGCCCCCTTACATCAGAGTGTCCCATCACCAGCCCCCTTACATCAGAGTGGCCCACTGAGCCATCAGCCCACCGGGAAACTCCCGGTAGTCCCGATGGCCAGTACATGCCTGCATACTACTGAATCCTGCATTACTTACAAGTGACCCCTGCACTCTACATTACATACTACTGACTTCAGAAGTCTGCGTTACTTAATCCTGATCCTTGCACTCTGTGGTACATACTACTGACCACAGAACTTTGCGTTATTTATTCCTGACCCCTGCACTTTGTGTTACATACTACTGACGTCTGTGTTTTTTTACTACTGACCCCAGCACTCTATGTTACTACTGACCTCTGAATTCTGCCTTACTAAATCCTGACCCCAGCACTCTGCATTACATATTACTGAACTCTGCAATACTTACTATTGACCCCATGTACTCTGCATTTACATACTACTGACCTCAGAACTCTGCGTTACTTAATCATGACCCCTGCACACTGTTACATACTATTGACCTCAGAACTCTGTTACTTAATCACGACTCCCGCACACTGTTACGTATTATTGATCTCAGAACTCGAAGTTATTTATTCCTGACTACTGCACACTGTTACATACTACTGACCACAGAACTCTGTGTTACTTAATCACGACTCCCGCACACTGTTACATACTATTGATCTCAGAACTTTGCATTATTTATTCCTGACTCCTGCACACTGTTACATATTATTGATCTCAGAACTCTGCGTTACTTAATCATGGCTCCTGCACACTGTTAGCCCTTGTACACACGGTCGGAGAATCCGTCGGAATGTGTCCTATCGGACCGTGTCGTCGGATAATCCGACTGTGTGTGGTATGCATCGGATTGATTCCGTCGGAATATCCGTCGGACCCAATTTTCCAACATGTTGGAAATATTTCCCGACCAACTGGGCCGGTCGGCCATACTCCGACCATGTGTAGAGAATTTTGATCGGACCAAGTGCCACGCATACTCAGATCTAGTGATGGCCGAACGGTTCGCCCGGCGGTCGTTTCGCGGCGAATTTCCGACTTTCGCCGTCCGCGGGTTCGAACGCCTTTTTCCGTCGTTCGCCCCGGCGGACTTACGTGTTTAATGTATACAAGAACTTTAACCTTTCGTGACACGTTTATCATGTGTTACAGGACAACCAATTGAGACATGACAGCTCATGGACACTTGGACATTCCCCCTAACCTATAAATACACCCGATCCGGTGGCCATTTTACATTCTTTCTTCTGTCACTGTAGGGAAAGGATCCTGTGTGGAGTAGGGACAGAGAAAACGCTAGCTATTTGGTACACAAAAGTTCTTTTCAGGACTGGTATAGGTGTTAGGTCAGCAGCCTGAGTTTCTTTTGTCAGTTTAGATAAAGGGACAGAGCGCTGTATGCTGCTATTTTAGGGACAGCTCAGCCAGATTAGTCTTTCTTCATCATCATCATCATCATCATCATTAGCTGTTACTATCAGGTCCACAAAAGAGCTGTTCCAGCTAATCGTTCCAGCCTACTCTTTTTTGCCAATTTGTATAGGGACAGGCAGGAAGCAGTGTGTCAGGCAGTGAGGATAATTTTAAAGACTTGCTGTTACTATTAGTTCCACAAAGGTTCTTTTCAGGACTGGTATCAGTGGTACGGTAATAGGCTTGTACACGTATAATATTCTTTCTTCCAAATATAGAAAGAATATTATACTTGACTGCTGCCCTTCTGCTGCAGTCTGCTAATCATTCACAACTCACTTGTTCCACAAAGCTCTTTATCAGGACTGGTAACTTGGTCTGTCTAGGGTGCTACGGTACATAGGCTTGGGTGCGGTACAGTCTGCTGTTCTGTAAGGACCGCTATCGGTCCACAATACATAGGGTTGCCGTGCACTACTGCTGACCGCTGCCCTATACTGCAGCAGTCCTTCAGCGGTATAGGGACTGACGCACAGTCTGCTAAACACTAATACACAACCTGCTTGGTCCACAAAAGTTCTTATAAGGACTGGTAACTTGGTATAGGGTGCTACGGTACATAGGCCTGAGTGCAGTACAGTCTGCTGTTCTGTAAGGACCGCTATCGGTCCACAATACATAGGGTTGCCGTGCACTACTGCTGACCGCTGCCCTATACTGCAGCAGTCCTTCATTGGTATAGGGACTGACGTACAGTCTGCTAATCACTAACACACAACCTGCTTGGTCCACAAAAGTTCTTATAAGGACTGGTAACTTGGTATAGGGTGCTACGGTACATAGGCCTGAGTGCAGTACAGTCTGCTGTTCTGTAAGGACCGCTATCGGTCCACAATACATAGGGTTGCCGTGCACTACTGCTGACCGCTGCCCTATACTGCAGCAGTCCTTCATTGGTATAGGGACTGACGTACAGTCTGCTAATCACTAACACACAACCTGCTTGGTCCACAAAAGTTCTTATAAGGACTGGTAACTTGGTATAGGGTGCTACGGTACATAGGCCTGAGTGCGTTACAGTCTGCTGTTCTGTAAGGACCGCTATCGGTCCACAATACATAGGGTTGCCGTGCACTACTGCTGACCGCTGCCCTATACTGCAGCAGTCCTTCAGCGGTATAGGGACTGACGCACAGTCTGCTAAACACTAACACACAACCTGCTTGGTCCACAAAAGTTTTTATAAGGACTGGTAACTTGGTATAGGGTGCTACGGTACATAGGCCTGAGTGCAGTACAGTCTGCTGTTCTGTAAGGACCGCTATCGGTCCACAATACATAGGGTTGCCGTGCACTACTGCTGACCGCTGCCCTATACTGCAGCAGTCCTTCATTGGTATAGGGACTGACGTACAGTCTGCTAATCACTAACACACAACCTGCTTGGTCCACAAAAGTTCTTATAAGGACTGGTAACTTGGTATAGGGTGCTACGGTACATAGGCCTGAGTGCGTTACAGTCTGCTGTTCTGTAAGGACCGCTATCGGTCCACAATACATAGGGTTGCCGTGCACTACTGCTGACCGCTGCCCTATACTGCAGCAGTCCTTCATTGGTATAGGGACTGACGTACAGTCTGCTAATCACTAACACACAACCTGCTTGTTCCACAAAAGTTCTTATAAGGACTGGTAACTTGGTATAGGGTGCTACGGTACATAGGCTTGAGTGCGGTACAGTCTGCTGTTCTGTAAGGACCGCTATCGGTCCACAATAGATAGGGTTGACGTGCACCACTGCTGACCGCTGCCCTATACTGCAGCAGTCCTTCAGCGGTATAGGGACTGACGTACAGTCTGCTAAACACTAATACACAACCTGCTTGGTCCACAAAAGTTCTTATAAGGACTGGTAACTTGGTATAGGGTGCTACGGTACATAGGCTTGAGTGCGGTACAGTCTGCTGTTCTGTAAGGACCGCTATCGGTCCACAATAGATAGGGTTGACGTGCACCACTGCTGACCGCTGCCCTATACTGCAGCAGTCCTTCAGCGGTATAGGGACTGACGTACAGTCTGCTAAACACTAATACACAACCTGCTTGGTCCACAAAAGTTCTTATAAGGACTGGTAACTTGGTATAGGGTGCTACGGTACATAGGCTTGAGTGCGGTACAGTCTGCTGTTCTGTAAGGACCGCTATCGGTCCACAATAGATAGGGTTGACGTGCACCACTGCTGACCGCTGCCCTATACTGCAGCAGTCCTTCAGCGGTATAGGGACTGACGTACAGTCTGCTAAACACTAATACACAACCTGCTTGGTCCACAAAAGTTCTTATAAGGACTGGTAACTTGGTATAGGGTGCTACGGTACATAGGCTTGAGTGCGGTACAGTCTGCTGTTCTGTAAGGACCGCTATCGGTCCACAATAGATAGGGTTGACGTGCACCACTGCTGACCGCTGCCCTATACTGCAGCAGTCCTTCAGCGGTATAGGGACTGACGTACAGTCTGCTAAACACTAATACACAACCTGCTTGGTCCACAAAAGTTCTTATAAGGACTGGTAACTTGGTATAGGGTGCTACGGTACATAGGCTTGAGTGCGGTACAGTCTGCTGTTCTGTAAGGACCGCTATCGGTCCACAATAGATAGGGTTGACGTGCACCACTGCTGACCGCTCACCTATACTGCAGCAGTCCTTCAGCGGTATAGGGACTAAGAGTTTTGTCACAGGGTCATTTAAAAAATGACATGCAGAGGAAGAGGCAGGCCCTTCCGCAGGGGTGGTAGGGGTAGGGCAGGAGCAACAGGCTTGAGCCAAAGTGGGAAGTTGCAGAAGGTGCGTTCAATTACTTTAAAGGATGCACCAGACTTGGTTGAGTGGCTCGCTCAGCCTTACTCTTCTGCACCCTCCTCATCCTCTCGATCTGCACCCTCTTCTTCACTCTCTGCTATGTGCACCCCCAAAGACACTACCACCAACAACACGACCACCACCACCACCACCACATACCTTCCGCTTGAGTCACTGGAATTATTTTCCGATCCATATCAAGAGGACATTTCTGATGCGCAGCCACTCTTGGTATTGGATCAGGAAGAGGAGGTAGCAACAAGCGCTACTCAGCAGTCTGACGCCAGTACCCAGATCAGCCCAAGGAGGAGGTTGGTCCCCGGTGTTGCTGCCTACTCTACTTATAGCGGTGGGGAAGGTGACGTTGATGATGACGTGTCTAGTGATGTCACGTGGGTGCCCACAAGAGAGGAAGAGGAGGGGAGTTCAGAGGGAGATATGGACCAGCAGATAGGGAGGAGAAGCAGCAATGACTTACATTGCACAGCAGGGACAAAGCAGACTGCAAATGTATCAGGAGCGAGTCATCGACCATGTACGGTCACATCTGGCGCTCCCAGGACACCGGCACATGGCTCCGCAGTGTGGGCTTTTTTTAACGTGTCCGCTGCTGACAATAGCGTTGCCATCTGCAATCTTTGCAGTCAACGCGTTAGTCGCGGTAAGCCCAATACTCACCTAGGGACGACCGCCTTAAGAAGGCACATGAGCAGCCATCACCGAGCCCAGTGGGAGCAACGGAACACACAAAGCCACACTGCAGGCTCTCACCGTCCAGCCTCGTCTTCTACTTCTCCTTCTCCTCTCTCCTCACAATTGTCCTCCACTCCACCTTCCATCACGCCAAGCTCACATTTTTCTGCAAAAAGGCAGGCTTCCGTGGGCCTAATGTTTGAGCGTAAAAAAATGATGACGCCGGATAACCCTCTTGCCCAACGGTTGGCGGCTGGCTTGTCAGAACTCATAGCCCGCCAACTACTGCCATATAAACTGGTGGACTCGGAGGCCTTTCGCAAATTTGTGGCCATTGGAACACCACAATGGAAGGTCCCAGGAAGGAAGTATTTCTCAGAGAAGGGCATCCCAGAGCTATATGGCCATGTTCAGCGGCAAGTGAATGTATCTCTGGCACACAGTGTCGGTGCCAAGATACATCTGACCACAGACACGTGGTCTAGCAAACACGGGCAGGGAAGGTATATCAGTTTTACTGCCCACTGGGTGAACCTTCTGACGGCCGTCAAGCATGTAACCCGTGGCACCCGTGTAGATTTGGTTTTACCGCCACGGATTGCATGCAGGCCTGACTCTTCTTCTCCTCCTCCTACTCCATCCTCCTCCCTCTCCTCCTCAGCTGCCTCCTCCTTTTCCGCTGCTAGCGTCTCTTCCACTGCACCGCCCAAGCTCCCCAGAACCTATTCCACATGCCAGGTGAGACGTTGCCATGCCGTGCTGCGTCTGTTGTGCCTGGAAGCAAAGAGCCACACTGGCCCGGCACTCCTTTCAGCTTTGCGTTCACAGGCAGATGAGTGGCTAACACCGCTCAATTTGACAGTTGGTAAAGTGGTGTGTGACAACGGTGCCAATCTGCTTAGCGCATTGAAACAGGGCAAAATCACGCACGTGCCGTGCATGGCACACGTCTTAAACTTGGTCGTGCAGCGATTCCTTGTCAAATACCCTGGGGTCCAGGACATCTTGCGGCAGGCAAGGAAAATCTCGGCCCATTTCAGAAGATCTTACACGGCCATGGCTCGCCTTGCTGACATTCAGCGGCGACACCATCTGCCGGTCAGACGTCTTATTTGCGATTGCCCGACGCGATGGAACTCAACCTTCTATATGCTTGATAGGCTGCTCCAGCAGAAACGTGCAGTTAACGTCTACCTGTATGAACTCTGCGAAAGAAACGGTTCTGGGGAGCTGGGTTTTTTTTCACCGCGCCAGTGGCTGCTCATGCGCGACACATGCAGACTTCTGCGGCCATTTGAGGAGATCACCAAACTGGTCAGTCGCAGCCATGGCGCCATCAGTGACATGGTACCTTATGCCTTCTTTCTGGAGCGTGCATTGCGTCGTGTCATTGATCAGGCTGTGGAGGAGCAGGAGCGGGAAGATGAGGAAGTCGCAATGCTGGATGAATTCCCAGGGGGGGCTACTCTATCTGAGACAAGTCAACAACAGGAGTCTGATGAGGAGTCAGAGGAGGATGGTGCCGGGGCGGATGAGCAGGAGCAAGAAGAGCATGCTTTAAACCTTTCTGGGATCCCTGTTGTGCGAGGATGGGGAGAGGAGAATGAAGAGGACGACATTATCCTGGATGATGAGCAGGAGCCAGGCCACCACACCGCTTCCACTTTAGTGCAAATGGGGGCCTTCATGCTCCAGTGTTTTAATAGGGACCCCCGTATAAAAAGCATGAGGGTCAAGGACCAGTACTGGGTGGCAACGTACTTAGACCCCCGGTACAAACACAAAATGGCGGAAATGTTACCGCCGTCGCAGAGGGCTGTCAGAATGCAGCACTTCCAGGCCTTGCTTCGAGAAATGCTGCATTCTGCTTTTGCGTGCGCTGGCAGAGGAGCAATTCCCACTCCCAGAGAAGGATTTGCGGGTACCAATCCAACAGCGCCTGCAAGAAGAGGCCGGTTTGAAGATGTGTTGGTGACTTCGGATATGAGGTCATTCTTTCAGCCGACCCATCGACAGGTGTCATCCGGATCCAGCATCAGGGAACGCCTAGACCGTCAGGTGTCCGACTACATTGGGTTAACGGCCGATGTGGACGCTCTGAGGAGTGATGAACCCCTAGACTACTGGGTGGGCAGGCTTGACCTCTGGCCAGAGCTTGCCCAATTTGCAATCGAACTGTTGGCTTGCCCCTCATCCAGTGTCCTGTCCGAAAGGACGTTCAGCGCAGCAGGGGGGATTGTGACCGATAAGCGTACTCGCCTAGCTCACCACAGTGTTAACTACCTCACATTTCTAAAAATGAATGAGGCATGGATCTCGGAGGAATTCAACACATGTGATCAGTAGACCATGTATATGTCTATAAACAATTTTTGGAATCAAGCACACAGACCTTCTTAATTCATTTGGCTCACTTCCCTGACCCAAAAAAGCACACCGTACTATATGCCCCTACCCTCCTCTTTGAAGAGGTTGAGCGGTGTCATATTTCTACTGGGGCTGCTTATTATGAGGGGTTCCCACCATCCCTGTGCTGTGCTGACTTCCTCCTGGGTGTTCTTATTATGAGGGGCTCCCACCATCCCTGTGCTGTGCTGACTTCCTCCTGGGGGTTCTTATTATGAGGGGATCACACCATCCCTGTGCTGTGCTGACTTCCTCCTGGGGCTGCTTACGGTGCTGCTGTCAGCGCTGTATGTCACGGAGCTGCTGTCAGCGCTGTATGTCACGGAGCTGCTGTCAGCGCTGTATGTCACGGAGCTGCTGTCAGCGCTGTATGTCACGGAGCTGCTGTCAGCGCTGTATGTCACGGAGCTGCTGTCAGCGCTGTATGTCACGGAGCTGCTGTCAGCGCTGTATGTCACGGAGCTGCTGTCAGCGCTGTATGTCACGGAGCTGCTGTCAGCGCTGTATGTCACGGAGCTGCTGTCAGCGCTGTATGTCACGGAGCTGCTGTCAGCGCTGTATGTCACGGTGCTGCTGTCAGCGCTGTATGTCACGGAGCTGCTGTCAGCGCTGTATGTCACGGAGCTGCTGTCAGTGCTGTATGTCACGGAGCTGCTGTCAGCGCTGTATGTCACGGAGCTGCTGTCAGCGCTGTATGTCACGGAGCTGCTGTCAGCGCTGTATGTCACGGTGCTGCTGTCAGCGCTGTATGTCACGGAGCTGCTGTCAGCGCTGTATGTCACGGAGCTGCTGTCAGCGCTGTATGTCACGGAGCTGCTGTCAGCGCTGTATGTCACGGAGCTGCTGTCAGCGCTGTATGTCACGGAGCTGCTGTCAGCGCTGTATGTCACGGTGCTGATGTCAGTGCTCTGTATTACGGTGCTGCTGTCAGTGCTCTGTATCTCCTGCACCCTCTTGTTTGCCTACCCTGGTCCCTGACCTTCCCTCTCCTCCATTGCCTTCATTAGCTCCATAGTCCTGAATTGTCAGAACAATTTCCCAAATAAAAAAAAAATGCTTGTAGTTATCGATCCCAAATTCACCTCATACATGTATTATGCTATTGTCCAGGTGGTGGGACTACGTGCTACCCCCTAATAATTACCCCGTGGCCGCAAATTCGACCTAAAGGTTTGCGAAATTCGCCTCCCATTGAAGTCAATGGAGCCCGCGGCGAACGGTCGTTTTCGCGAACGTTTGTGTCCGTTCGCGTTTCGCGTTCGCGAAACGTCCCGTCGGAAGTTCGTCCATCACTACTCAGATCAAATTCCTACATCAAAGCTATTGGCTACTAGCCTGAATCTAGTCCCATCGTAACGAAATTACGTCATCACGTTCTGAAAGATCAGATTTTTCGACAACTTAGTCCGACCGTGTGTATGCAACAGTTTCGGACAAGATCCGACGGGCAAAATCCGACGGGCAAAATCAGACGGATTTGGTTGTGGAAATCTCCGACCGTGTGTACAGGGGCTTACATACTACTGACCTCAGAACTTTGCGTTATTTATTCCTGACCCCTGCACTTTGTGTTACATACTACTGACGTCTGTGTTTTTTACTACTGACCCCAGCACTCTATGTTATTACTGACCTCCGAATTCTGCCTTACTAAATCCTGACCCCAGCACTCTGCATTACATATTACTGAACTCTGCAATACTTACTATTGACCCCATGTACTCTGCATTTACATACTACTCTCCTGAGTTACTTAATCACGACTCCCACACACTGTTACATACTATTGACCTCAGAACTTTGCGTTATTTATTCCTGACTCCTGCACACTGTTACATATTATTGATCTCAGAACTCTGCGTTATTTATTCCTGACTCCTGCACACTGTTACATATTATTGATCTCAGAACTCTGCGTTAATCGTGACTCCTGCACACTGTTACATACTACTGACCTCAGAACTCTGCGTTACTTAATCACGACTCCTGCACACTGTTACATACTACTGACCTCAGAACTCTGCGTTACTTAATCATGACTCCTGCACACTGTTACATACTGCTGACCTCAGAACTCTGTTACTTAATCATGATTCCTGCACACTGTTACATACTACTGACCTCAGAACTCTGCGTTATTTATTCCTGACCACTGCACTTTGTGTTACATAATAATGACATCTGTGTTACTTACTACTGACCGCCGTACTCATCAAACTTCCCTTTTTAAAAGAGCCTTGTTCGGTTAGCTCCTTTAAAAAAAAGTGCTTTACACCCTAGTAATCTTTGATCTCTTCCATGTTATTCAGGGAGATCTTCATCTCTGCCTAGCCCTGCTGTATATGGGTTGCTTGCAGAGCCTCCTAGCTTGTGCAAAACAGACTACCCATAATTCCCTTGGTGAAGAAAATCGTTCATTGGTAAATTTACAGCGCTGTCTCCATAAAAGTGCAAAGGAATCAAGCGTGTGCAAAAGCCAATATGCAAATCTCGTAATTTACAGGCAATATTAGGCATTGGGAAGCCTGTTTTTGCTTGGAAGCAGTAAAATAATTGAGGTATCTCTATATTTATGGCCTGCTTGGGGCTGGTTTTAAAAAGGAAACTCTGACAGCTCTTAAAAGGCTTTAAATCATGATGAATATTGGAAAGAGGGGTGTTACCATATTAGATGTTCGGACGTGAGGCACAGACAAACTAAGCAGCGTCTCAGGACTAGGGATGAGCCGAACACCCCCCCGGTTCGGTTCGCACCAGAACCTTCGAACGGACCAAAAAGTCGTACGAACTTTAGAACCCTATTAAAGTCTATGGGACTCGAACGTTCGCAATCAAAAGTGCTAATTTTAAAGGCTAATATGCAAGATATGCAACAGACAACACCAGAAATAAGGGGTATCTTCAGGTGTATACTGTGCTGGAGGCACACAACACCCACTTTAACTCCTGCAGATGCCTGTATTAGAGAACACCAGCAATAAACATTAGATACAGGTGTATACTGTGCTGGAGGCACACAACACCCACTAACTCCTGCAGATGCCTGTATTAGAGAACACCGGCAAAAAAGGGTAGATACAGGTGTATACTGTGCTGGAGGCACACAACACCCACTTTAACTCCTGCAGATGCCTGTATTAGAGAACATCAGTATAAAAGGGTAGATACAGGTGTATACTGTGCTGGAGGCACACAACACCCACTAACTCCTGCAGATGCCTGTATTAGAGAACACCGGCAAAAAAGGGTAGATACAGGTGTATACTGTGCTGGAGGCACACAACACCCACTTTAACTCCTGCAGATGCCTAAGAAAAGAACACTGTCCCTGCCTATCTTGCTCTTTCCCTGCACACCGGAACACACTACACAAGGCCACCGTGCTGGCGGCCTTATATAGTGTGGGGCATGTACTAAACCCCCTGAGCTATAATTAGCCACAGGCATCCTGCCTGTGGCCAATTATGGCTCTCCTCGCTGTGATTGGCCAAGCATGCGGGGTCACAGTGCATGCTTGGCCAATCATGAGCCAGCAATGCACTGCGATGGTGTAGTGCATTGTGGGCCGTTCGCGCCACACGAATTTGGTGTGAACGGTCCACAAAGTTCTGAATTCGCCGAACAGACGAACGGCCGATGTTGGAGTTGAACATGCGTTCGAGTCGAACACCGAGCTCATCCCCACTGTCACTAGGAGGTTCTGAAGTAGGCCTCATGCACACGAGACGCAGTTAAACGCGCGTTCAGATGCAGTTGGACAGTTTTTTCAACTGCACCTGAACTCATTCAATGTTATCCTATGTGTCCATGCACACAGTCTCGTTTTTTTCCGTTTATATGCAGTTGCGTTTAATCTCGTTTTTCCAGAAGCAAAAAAATGCGTTCAGAAACAAAAATTTCTGCGTTTCAGACGCAAAACGCGGCTAAACGCGGCACCCGCGTTTAGCCGCGTTTGCGTTTATATGCGTTTTTAAAGGTGACCTTTTTTTTTACATTAAAAATCTCAAAAATGATTGCAAATGATGAAAAACCATTAGAAAAATATTTTAAACAATTGCAATTGCAAGTGGACAATCCACAACTTGTGGCAAGTGACGTGGCAAGTGGACAATCCACAACTTGTGGCAAGTGACATGGCAGGTGGCAAGTGATGTGGCAAGTGGACAATCCACAACTTGTGGCAAGTGACGTGGCAGGTGAAGTGGCAAGTGACGTGGAAAGTGGACAATCCACAACTTGTGGCAGGTGACGTGGCAAGTGACCTGGCAGGTGACGCGGCAAGTGACTTGGCAGGTGACGTGGCAAGTGGAAAATCAACAACTTGTGGCAGGTGACTGGCATGTGACGTGGCAAGTGGACAATCCATAACTTGTGGCAAGTGACGTGGCATGTGACGTGGCAAGTGGACAATCCACTTGTGGCAGGGGACGTGGCAAGTGACGTGGCAAGTGGACAATCCACTTGTGGCAGGTGATGTGGCAAGTGACGTGGTGAGTGGACAATCCACAACTTGTGTCAGGTGACGTGGCAAGTGGACAATCCACAACTTGTGGCAGGTGATGGGGCAAGTGATGTGGCAAGTGGACAATCCACTTGTGGCAGGGGATGTGGCAAGTGACGTGGCGAGTGGACAATCCACAACTTGTGTCAGGTGATGTGGCAAGTGGACAATCCACAACTTGTGGCAGGTGATGTGGCAAGTGATGTGGCAAGTGGACAATCCACTTGTGGCAGGTGACGTGGCAGGGGACGTGGCAAGGGATGTGGCAAGTGGACAATCCACAACTTGTGGCAGGTGATGTGGCTGGTGACGTGGCAAGTGGACAATCCACATCTTGTGGCAGGTGACGTGGCAGGTGACGTGGAAAGTGGTGTGGCAAGTGGACAATCCACAACTTGTGGCAGGTGATGTGGCTGGTGATGTGGTAAGTGGACAATCCACAACTTGTGGCAGATGGCATGGCAGGTGACGTGGAAAGTGGACAATCCACATCTTGTGGCAAGTGACGTGGCAGGTGATGTGGCAAGTGACGTGGCAAGTGGACAATCCACAACTTGTGGCAGGTGACGTGGCAGGTGATGTGGCAAGTGATGTGGCAGGTGATGTGACAAGTGGACAATCCACATCTTGTGGCAAGTGACGTGGCAGCTGACGTGGCAAGTGACGTGGCAGGTGACGTGGCAAGTGACATGGTAAGTGGACAATCCACATCTCGTGGCAAGTGACGTGGCAGGTGATGTGGCAAGTGACGTGGCAGGTGACGTGGCAAGTGACATGGCAAGTGGACAATCCACTTGTGGCAGGTGACGTGGCAGGGGACGTGGCAAGTGACGTGGCAAGTGGACAATCCAAAACTTGTGGCAGGTGACGTGGCAAGTGACGTGGCAGGTAACGTGGCAAGTGATGTGGCAAGTGGACAATCCACAGCTTGTGGCAAGTGACGTGGCAAGTGGACAATCCACAACTTGTGGCAGGTGACATGGCAGGTGATGTGGCAAGTGACGTGGCAGGTGATGTGGCAAGTGACGCGGCAAGTAGACAATCCACAACTTGTGGCAGGTGATGTGGCATGTGACGTGGCAGGTGATGTGGCAAGTCACGTGGCAAGTGGACAATCCACAACTTGTGGCAGGTGATGTGGCTGGTGACGTGGCAAGTGGACAATCCACAGCTTGTGGCAGGTGGCATGGCAGATGACGTGGAAAGTGGACAATCCACATCTCGTGGCAAGTGACGTGGCAGGTGATGTGGCAAGTGACGTGGCAAGTGGACAATTCACAATTTGTGGCAGGTGACGTGGCAGGTGATGTGGCAAGTGGACAATCCTCAACTTGTGGCAAGTGACGTAGCAAGTGGACAATCCACAACTTGTGGCAGGTGCCGTGGCAAGTGACACGGCAAATGCAAGTGTACAACTGCTCTCTATGCTGCTGCTGCTCACTCTGATCAAAATAGCAGAAATAGTTAAAAAAAATGCTTTGAGAGCTTGGGGAGGGTCTACATGATGTTATCTTTATAAACGCGTTTAAACGCAAACGCGTCTAAACGCGTCTAAACGCGGCATGCAAACGCGGCAAAACGCGCGTTTCTAAACGCGCGTTTCAGCTTTTTTTTAACAGAGGTTTCATCTGCGTCTCGTGTGCATGAGGCCGTAGGCTTGAAAAAAACGACATTTGTTTTATCTTGTTTGATACATAAACTTCGTAATTAACAGCATGGAAGTAAATGAGCCTCTACTGAGGTGAGTAAGTCAATTTGCTCCCTAAACAGGAAGTCGGTGGAGATTCTGGTTTTACAGCCACTAGGATCTTTTGCCTGGTGGACTACTCATGGTTTCACCCATGTGCACCATTTTTTGATCCTTCAAGCCTTCCTTGATTGGTCAGCCCTGCAAGAACACCAAAAAGCTCCTGGGGCAGAATGTTACTGACTTAAATTATTATTATTTTTATTTAAATGACTGAATATCTTTTTCAATAACTTACTAGAGCCAAAGGACTGGGGCAAAATCTGGTCCAGATATCAGAATGTTCCTTCAAGATGACTACTTTGGAAGCAAGTTACATGGTTCTATTAGGTGGTGTTAGATGCCGGTGCAAATAGCTTACATGATTCGGGTTTACAGCAACAGGTATTTCAGAGGCTTTGGTCAAAATGGTGATATATTGTACTTTGGGTGGTCTTACCCAAAGCTGCTCTCCTTTTGGTCTAGAATGTTTGGCCTCCTCCAAACCTTGTTTCATATAGTAGTCCCATGGGTGGCCCTTGTTCATCATATGATTCTGGGACTCTTTTCATCTTAACAGAAATTGGACAGATATTTGATTTTGGCGACTAAACAGACAACTGCTTTGCAAGGCACATATGTCTAACACCACCAGGCCTTGTCATGAGGCCCTCACACACAGTTCACACAGTTTTGCAGCGGGGGGTGCACACCCTGCACTTTGTACACAGCACACCCCTGAACTCTGCACATGGAACACCCCTAAGCCCTGCATTCTGTACATAGCACACCTCAGAACTCTTCACTCTGTACATAGCACACCTCTGAACATTGCATTCTGTACACAGCACACCCCTGAACTCTGCACATGGAACACCCCTAAGCCCTGCATTCTGTACATAGCGCACCTCTGAACTCTGCACTCTGTACATAGCACATCTGGGAACTCTTCGCTCTGTACATAGCACACCTCTTAACTCTGCATTCTGTACATAGCACACCTCTGAACATTGCATTCTGTACACACCACACCCCTGAACTCTGCACATGGAACACCCCTAAGCCCTGCATTCTGTACATAGCGCACCTCTGAACTCTGCACTCTGTACATAGCACACCTCTTAACTCTGCATTCTGTACATAGCACACCTCTTAACTCTGCATTCTGTACATAGCACACCTCTTAACTCTGCATTCTGTACATAGCACACCTCTGAACTCTTCACTCTGTACATAGCACACCTCTGAACACTGCATTCTGTATGCAACACACCCCTGAACTCTGCACATGGAACACCCCTAAGCCTTGCGCTCTGTACATAGCGCACCTCTGAACTCTTCACTTTGTACATAGCACACCTCTGAACTCTTCACTCTGTACATAGCACACCTCTGAACTCTTCACTCTGTACAACGCACACCTCTGAACTCTGCACTCTGTACATAGCAAACCTCTGAACTCTGCACTCTGTACATAGCAAACCTCTGAACTCTGCACTCTGTACATAGCAAACCTCTGAACTCTGCACTCTGTACATAGCACACCCCTGAATTCTGACCGATTCAGCAGGGACCAGCTGAATTTTGATCCATATATGGGCATGCTGGTTGTACAGAAGTTGATCTCTATATATTGGGCTGCTTGCCCTGAGTTCAGCTTTAAGCATAAAGCAAGTTTTGCTGCTGCTTTTCTGTGCATACTGGGCAGGTGAAGTTTCAGCTATACCAATACTGAATAGATATTGAAGACTTCCTGTACTAGGTATACAAAAATGTTCTGTTTACCCCCAGGAGGGGAAGGTTGGACACATGGGGAAACTTGCAGTTCTGTAGCATCTATAAACTTTCCGCCTATCACAATCCCAACCCCAATTACAAATTCTTGTACATATGTGCGGCAATTCATGCATGCCGCAATTTATTTTTTTCCCAGCTGTGATTGTAACGAGGCAGAAGGAGGGTTAATGACCCCGTGCTATTATCATGAAGAATTCCGCTATGAAGCCAAGGAGCAAATAAACATCCTATTAATATTAATGGAGATTTTATTATCTGCTGGACAGGGAAACAAGGATCCGTCATAAGATAGCTGAGAGAGGCACAGATCTCTGCTGAGCTGCGTCTCGCACATCCTCTCCTCTCTCCAGCTATCTCTGTCTCTTCTATGTCTCCCTCTCTCTCTGCATTAGTTCCTTCTGCCATATTTCTGCATACTGCCTCTCCGCTTCTATCTCTTTTCCATTTTTCATCCTCTTCAATCCCTCCTGGTTCTTTCTACCTTCCCCACTCTTTTCCTATTCCTTTCCCATCCCTCTTTTAGTGTTCCCTCTTTTGTTTTACTTCTTTCGTTGTCCTCCTCTCTCCCCCTCCTCCCTCCCATCTTTACCTGGTTCTATTTCTTTATTGCATTCATTTCCTCTTCTGTCCTTGCTCCCCCCCCCCCTTCTTTCATTTTCTCTCTCCTTCCTTCTCCCTCTTTCCTCTTATTCAGTCTTTCTTTCTATTCTATCTGCTTTCCTGTTCCCTCTTCCATCCTTTTTCCTCTTCCTTTCTATATCCTCCTCATAACCATCCCCTATTTCCTTTTAGTCTCTCTTTATTTCTGTTTCCTCCTACTTACCTTTCCCTTTTTGTTCCTATTCCCTCTTCCCTTCTATTTATTCTTCTTCCTTTCTTTTCCCTCTTCCTACTTATTCCCTTTTGTTTCCTATTCTGTTAGCCTTCCCTATTGTCTTCTTTCTTCCTATTATCATCCTTCCTATTCCTTCTTCCTACTTATATTTCAACCTTGCTATTCTTGCTTTTTATTCCATCTTCCTTCCTGTTCCCTAATTGATCCCTTTTCTTCTTACTACATAAATCCTCTTCCTATTTCTTTGCTTTCTTTTCTTTACACTTTTACTTTTTATCTCATCTTCCTTTCTACACCCTCTTTCTTCTAAATCACTCTTCCTTTCTATTCCCTGTAATTTTCCATTTCCCCACCCTTTATCCTCTTTCTTGCTATTTTTTTTTCTTTTTTTCCTATTTCCTCTTCCTTCCTATTTCTTTGCTTTTTTTTTGCTTTCTGCTATTACTTTTTATTTCCTCTTCCTTTTCCTCTTTCTTCCTTCCTTTTCCCTCTTCCTTCCTATTTCCTTGCTTTTTTTTTCTATTTCTTTTTCATTTCTACATCATCTTTCTTCTGAATCACTCTTCACTCTTCTATTTCCTGTTCTTTTCCATCTTCCTCCCTTTATCCTTTTACTTCCTATTTTTTCTTTTTTCCTACTTCGTGTTCCTTCCTATTCCCTCTTCCTTCCTTTCTTTTTTTTCCTTCACTTCTTCCTTTTCTCTTCTTTCTACTTATTCTCTCTTGTTTCCTGTCCTGTTATCCTTTCCTATTTTTATTCTTTCTTCTTATACTCATCCTTCCTATTCCCTCTTCCTTACTCTTTCTTCCTTGCTATTCAGTCTTTCTTTCTATTCCATCTTCCTTCCTGTTCCATCTTTTATCCTATTCCTTCTTCCTACCTTTCTTCCTACCTATTTCCCTTTCTTCCTAATTCCAATTTCTTCCTATTTTCTCTCCCTTCACTTTCCCTCTTTCTTCCTATTTCCTCCTCTGTACTATTTCTTTGCTTTTTTCCCCTTTCCGCTATTGCTGTTTATTTCCTCTTCCTTTCCTTTTCCTCTTTCAGCCTTCCCTTTTCCTCTTCCTACCCATTTTCTTGCTTTTTTTCTTTCTGCTATTACTTTCTATTTCCTTTTCATTTCTACATATTCTTTCTTCTGAATCCCTCTTTCTTTCTATTCCCTGTTCTTCTCCATTTTTCCTTCTTATATCCTCTTTCTTATTTTTTCTTTTTTCCCCATCTTCTCTTCCCTTCTATTTCCCCTTCCTTCCTTTATTGGTTTTTTTTCCTTCCTTTCTTCATTTCTATTTCCCCATCTTTCCTTTCTTGTTTTTTTTTCTTCCTTCCTCTCTATTTCCCCATTCTCCTTCTCTCCCTCCCCCCTCCCTCTCCCATACTTTCACCCCTTCTTTTACCATCTCTCTCTACATCTCTCATGCATTCTCTCTCTCTTTCAGTTTCTAATTTTCTCCCTCTCTATCTCTCTCTCTCATACATTTTAATGTGTCCTTTTAGTTAATGCACAGTAAAATTTCATCTGTGTGTTACAAATCTCTAACTTTGGAGAACGCTCCCCCTGGGCTCGAACGCACATTTCTCAGCGGCTCTCTATTATTTTTTTTTCCCATGCTTATTATCTCTTGCCATCTTGCCGTCTCTTTTGCAGTCTTCCCTCTCTATCCTTTCTTCTCCTGTTTCTCCCATCCGAATTATGCGCATCGTTGCTGATCGCTGAGACCCCGACTGCGATCGTCTGCTGGGACTCTGGGGGCGAGTGAGCAGAACAGTGCACCTATGTTCTCTGTGTCACTAAAGTGTCGATTCGGCATCATAAGACGGCTGGTGAAAGGTACGGTACGGTGGGATCGCACCTGCAGCTCAGGCGGTCTCGTCTGCTGTGTGATGAGGGAGAGAGATAAATGTCTGATGTTTGCAATGCGGGAATTGGGAGTTCACTTCCCTTTCCCCCCCCCCCAGCATTTCAGAAACTACAACTCCCAGCATGCTCTGCAAACTAGATGCTGGTAATACCAGATAAGAGGACAGCTGGAAATGACTGACGCTTGAGCAGACCATTTGGTTCTTCTTGTATAGAATTGTTACTTGGGTGCTTTGCAGCATGAACTTTGTTTTGTCACAGGCCGGTTGGAGCTGTCAGGGGTATATTGACTGCGGCGTGGATGAAAAGCACAGCGCCATTGACTAGGTATAATCACAGGGGCATTGTTAGGTGTGATCACACTGGCGTCTTCATGATGGGGGGGGGGGGAATTGGTGTGGCTTTATGGAGAATAATCACTGTGATGTTGACAGGTACTATCAGTTCAGCAGTTCTATCCGGATGATATTTTGTTTGCTTAACCCCTTCCTACCCCAGCCCCGGTGTCCCTTTAACTGGGCTATTACACCCAGGGGGTTGTAAGGTCTGCCCGATCATGTGACCAATGTGATTGGCTATTACAGTGGTCACCAGTGGCGGCTGGTGTTCAAAATTTTTGGGCGCAAACAAACTGAAAAATTATGAAAAACATAAAAAAAAAAAATCAATTGCAGCTATTGTGCCCATTAAAAGCAGCCACTGTGCCCACCTTATACAGCCACCGTGCCCATCATATGCAGCCATTGTGAACATCATATGCAGCCTCTGTGCCCATCATATGCAGCTTCTGTGCCCATCATATGCAGCCTCTGTGCACATTATATGCAGCTTCTGTGCCCATCATATGCAGCCATTGTGAACATCATATGCAGCCTCTGTGCCCATCATATGCAGCTTCTGTGCCCATCATATGCAGCCTCTGTGCACATTATATGCAGCTTCTGTGCCCATCATATGCAGCTTCTGTGCCCATCATATGCAGCTACTGTGCGCATTATATGCAGCTTTTATGCACAACATATGCAGCTTCTGTGCCCATCATATGCAGCCTCTCTGCTCAACATATGCAGCTTCTGTGCCCATCATATGCAGCCTCTGTTCCCACCATATGCAGCTTCTGTGCCCACCATATGCAGCCTCTGTGCCCATCATATGCAGCCTCTGTGCCCATCATGTGCACCTCCTGTGTCAGCAGCGGCAGTGGAGGAGTCCGATCCTCCAGCTTCCTCCCCTGTGTGTCTCTCCCACCAAAGCACTGGGCATCCAATAGGATGGCTGGCGCTTTGGCCAATCGGGAAACAGGTCTCTCTGACCTGCCTCCCGATTGGCGGGGAGACACTGTGGTGTAAAAATAGCAAAAATTCATTTGCTATGGTCACACAACAGGGTGGGATCTCTCTGTGCCCCAAGCCCACCCTTTTTTTGAAGCCTATTAGAGCCTCTTGCTCTAATCAGGTGCTTAAAAAAAAAAACACCCCCTCCCATGCTGCCATAGGAGTCCATGCATCTGGCATCCTGAAAGGGGCCGGGCACATGGTTAGGGAGGTGGTGCCCATGCACCCACAATGCACGGGCCGCCCCTGGCAGTCACATTATCGGGGGTCTGGTCCTGCCGACTCCTGGTCATTATAAGAGATTGGGAGTAGCCTTGGACAGCGTGGTCACTATGTTGGGAGTAAGCAGTGAGCATTCGCTCAGCATAGCTACCCCAACCACTCATATGATGCATATGTGCAGCATGTGGGCATCAAAGTGATTGTAAACCATATACCCAGTGTAGTGACTGGCCTCTGTTGATACACAGAGGTGAAACAAATCCTACTTGTACCTGTTTATCTGCAGTCTTCTCTACAACTTTTCAAAGTCCAGAATTTGAAAAAGCTTATTGGAGATTTCAGAAAAAAGAGGGGCAGAGAGCTGAAGTTACAGTCTGCAGAGCTCAGTGAGGAGAGCTCTGAGAGCTGATTGGAGGGAAGGGACAAACACCCCCCACCTTCACACAGCCCATGGGAACAGAGCTGAGACTGTCAATCACAGGCTGTGTGCTGTCAGAAGCGATTTATGCTGAGAACAGAGGAATGACGCAGCAGACAAAATGACACTGTGGGGTTGATTTACTAAAGGCAAATCCACTCTGCATTACGAGTGCATAGCTCCCAACTGTCCCTGATTCCGAGGGACTGTCCCTGATTTGGAGCAATGTCCCTCTGTCCCTCTTTCCTCCTCATTAGTCCCTCATTTTGGTCTGATCTATATAGATGTATATAAAATGCACTTTTTATCTTTCAGAAAGTGTTTCCCAGAGCTGAACCTTTCATCCAAATTCCAAATTGCTGCATTTGTAAATTTCATAAGCCAATATAAAGGAATATGGGAGGATTTCATTAACCTTTTTTTTGTTGGTTAATTCTCCTTTAAGGGGGTGTGGCAGGAGGCGTGTCCTATGCCTACATACATTTGGTTGTAGGTGTCCCTCATTCCCATCTCAAAATGTTGGCAGGTATGCAAGTGTACTTGTAAGTGCAATTGCTGTAGATCAATGTAGATCTGAGGGGAAGCTCTGAAATGAGGGGAAGCTGTGCAAGTAAAAATGCTGTTTTTTCTTTTCCTTGCATGTCCCCCTCAAATCTACAGTGACTGCACTTCCAAGTGCACTTGTGTTGCAAGTAAATGACCCCCAGACGGTGCACTTTGCAAGTGTAGTTGCTCCGGGACTTAGTAAATGAGGGAAGCCTCGCTTTAAAAAATACCCAATCACGTGCAAGAAAAATATGGGGAAAAAAACAGCATTTTTGCTTGCACATGATTGGATAATAGAAGTCTGCAGGGCTTCTGAGACTGGGACAAGGGGTGGGGCAGGAGGGTCAGCTGCCCTGGGCGCAGTCGTGTACTGCAGGGATGGGGGTGTCGCTATTCTAACTATATGCCTGATTTTACCATCCCACAACCGCTAGCAGAAATGAGCCCTTACTGGCAGGATCGCCAAGTGAATATAACGAGAAAAAAAGCTTGGGAAAAAAAAAACGAATGCAGCCACTATCATTAAGAAGTAGTAAGCAATAAATTCCAGTTTTAGATACACTTTAACCAAGGACTGTGGAATGTGGCCAGCTCCATAGCCTGCCAATAAATTATGTAATTATACAAAACAATACAATTTATATTCAAGCTGCAGAGTTTGTAGTTGCACGGAGTAGAACTGTAATAGAATTATAAGATACCCACTGATTGAAGAACTTTAATTAAAAATCAAGGCATTTTCATGGATGAAGCAGCTGTTGAAATCACTCAGTATCACCAATTAATCTTTTTTTTACCTCCGTTCCTTGCTATGGGAGAGAAACTGGTATGCAAATGAGCAGCTCCCTAATACTCAACACCCTTGATGTGTTCCCGATTCCATCATGGACATCAGTTATAAAAAAGATGGATAGTTGCAGACAGAGGGGAAAATTTCAAATGTCATGCCCATTATACTAAGTCCTTCTGGGGGAGGTATAAGCACACCTGTTGTGTTCCTTTGGCAAGTTTTATGTGGCCCTTGGGGCCCTGCAGATAATAATTTGTGTTTCCTTGTTCCCAGTCTCTGACAGCCTCCTGCAGCATGTTTGCAGTCTCTGACCGTCTCTTGTATAATGTCTGCAGTCTCTGCACATCCTATACAGCGCTATACAAGTCACTCATTCATTCATTCTGTATTATGTCCTCAGTCTCTGACCGTCTCTTGTATCAAGCCGGAAGTCTCTGACCGTCTCTTGTATCAAGCTGGCAATCTCTGACCGTCTCTTGTATCAAGCCGGCAGTCTCTGACCGTCTCTTGTATCAAGCCGGAAGTCTCTGACCGTCTCTTGTATCAAGCTGGCAATCTCTGACCGTCTCTTGTATCAAGCCGGCAGTATCTGACCGTCTCTTGTATAATGTCTGCAGTCTCTGCACATCCTCTGTATTATGTCCTCAGTCTCTGACCATCTCTTGTATCAAGCCGGCAGTCTCTGACCATCTCTTGTATCAAGCCGGCAGTCTCTGACCATCTCTTGTATCAAGCCGGCAGTCTCTGAACATCTCTTGCATCAAGCCGGCAGTCTCTGACCATCTCTTGCGTTATGTCTGCAGTCTCTGATCATCTCTTGTATCATGCCTGCAGTCTCTGACCGTTTCTTGTGTTATGTCTGCAGTCTCTGATCATCTCTTGTATCATGCCTGCAGTCCCTGACCATCTCTTGTATCATGTCTGCAATCTCTGACCATTTGTTGTATCATGTCTGCAGTCTCTGATCATGTCTACAATCTCTGACCATTTGTTGTATCATGTCTGCAGTCTCTGACCATCTCTTGTATCATGCCTGCAGGCTCTGATCATGTCTGAAATCTCTGACCATCTTTTGTATCAGGCCTGCAGTCTCTAATCATATTCTGTATTATGTCTACAGTCTTGGTCATGGTGGAATAGAAAAGGGCCTTCACCAAACTATTAACCCAAGACTGGAAGAGCACAATCATCTAAAACAGGGGTATCCAAACTTTCTACAGAAAGGGCCAGTTTCAGACTTTATAGGGTGCCAGACTGTGGCCAATGGGAGTAATCAATGCCCGATATTTGGTATTAGGGGGTTGGTGTCACTTGGTGTCAGTGGGAGGAACAGTGCCCCATTTTTGCTGTGAGTGGAAGGAATTATGCCCCATAGTTGGTGTCAGTGGAAGGAATTATGCCCCATAGTTGGTGTCAGTGGAAGGAATTATGCTCCATAGTTGGTGTCAGTGGAAGGAATAGTGCCTCGGGGGCTGACGAAGGGAAGCAAAGGGCTGCAGTTTGCAGACCGCTAATCTAAAATGTCTTTATATGTCGTAGGACTAACAGTAACTTGATTGGAACTACCTGACCTCAATCATTTATAGGGGTGAACACACACATTTGGCCATATTGGTAGGTGTGATGTTCCGGTGTTCACAAACTTTTACACCATATAGTGTGTAAAGTCATTCAGTCAAGACAGAATTCTCTATACATTTCTGTACAGGAACCCCCTAAGGAGCTGCTGGTGAATTGATCCTATTTCCTCATTGAAAGCACACACACAGCCAGGCACACAGCATTTCCTTCATTCTTCCACTGCCTCAGAAACAGTCTAGGGGTTCTTTTTAGGGTTTTCATAGGGAACGATGAACTTAACCAGGGGTAGGGAGCATGGGATACCCCAAAACTGTAGAAATGGATAACTGGAGGACTTTTTGATTGCATTTAACAAACTGCTGGCTGCACTGCACAACTGTTGAATGTCCCATAGAATTTTCTGTGCTGATCTATACTCCTTCCGCACAGTCTACACACAGTCACCAAATCAATTAGCAATAGGGTTGCCACTCGCTTAACTTCATGAATTCAACCAAGCTCCTCCCAGTGATATAGATGTAGACTTACACCACCACAGGACAGCTGGACTCTTTCCCACCAACTTCCAACTCTCCAAATAAGCTTCTACAGACCAAATATAACCCTCGTATTTCGTGAATAGACCTCCAGCTAAGCTTAGATAGACCCTTGGTGTCTCCCCAGAGAACCTTTCAGTTAGCTGCCCTAGGGGCAGTGCTCCTGCACAGGGGTCTCCTTCTGCAGGACGGGACCAAAGAACACTCCTCTTGCCCAGGCCTCAGACTATTTATAGCAGGCATCTCAAACTGGCTGCCCCCCAGCTGTTGTGAAACTACAAGTCCCATCATGCCTCTACCCGTGGGAGTCATGCTCATAACTGTCAGCCTTGCAATGTCTCATGGGACTTGTAGTTGTGCAACAGCTGGAGGGCCACCAGTTTGAGACCCCTGATTTATAGGCTCTCCCTCCATGTTCTGGGCATGCCTCCCAAGGGATTGGCTGGAGTCGCATGAATATTCAGGCTGTCTGTTATGCTCTTTCTCCCACTGTACTTCCAGAAGCCTTCAGAAGACAGGGGGAAGTAGCAGAACAGCAGCTTGTGAAACACTGAGCAGCCCTAACAATCGACCCCTGCTCCCCTGATTACAGAGGAGCTAAACTTTAGCTACCAGCCTACTCCAAACTAGGAGGGTACTAAACAGTAACATCGGCTTATGTCTAATATAAGTCCTTGTACTAAAATTCAAAGTGGCAGAACCTCCAGCTGTTGTAGTTATCAGGGGCGTAACTATAGGGGGTGCAGCAGTCGCGACCGCAACTGGGCCCTGTGCTGCAGGGGGCCCATGCAGCCCCCTCTACATATGGCCGGCAGCAGCATAGGCAGCTAGGGGTACCAGTGTACCATGCACACGGGTGGCTGGAGGTGGAGGGTGACTAGCAGAGCTCCATGCTCGACTATCGCACTGGCTGCTCTTTAGTTGTGCATTCCCCGCATGACCTGTGTCCTCGGCCGGCTCCACAGAGTACCCCTCTCCTGCTCCATGCATTGCCGCTCAGTCCGATATCTGTTCTCCCCAGCCAGATTTAAAAAAAATAATAATAAAAAAAACTGTCAGTGGTGGAACTACAGGGCTCACAAAGGTCATACCTGTTACCACACCCTGGAGTTCCACCGCCGGACTCGGAGGGAAGGGCCCTGGCTGGGGTTCAGGGGGGCCCTTCATGGTTTCTTGCATCGGGGCCCTGAAGGTTCTAGTTACGCCACTGGTAGTTATTACTATTTGGGTGGGTTTATTTTCTCATCAGATGGTCCTAAATGTGAGCAGAAACACTTCTGTTCCAAGCAAGTCTTTATGGTTTTAGTTGGTCAGAATCGATTGTACAGTAGATTGCTAGCTTCTCTGCAAGATGCAAAAGCAAAATGGCATATGCAGCTATTCTTATGGTTTACTTACTGAATTTTGTGTTCAGCCTAAAGTTCTCCCTAATAGTATTATTATTAAGTAATAACTCAGGAGTTGGAGTAAATGGTGTTTCCCAGAAGTCCCCTCTTTCACATGTCTTATCCGTTGTTATTGGTGTGAAATAGTTGCAAAGAGGAGCAGCTTTGTGCTGCAGAGTCATCACGTTCGGCACTTAGGATAATGGAAAGGAATTGAACTGATTCCTGGAGAGCCACAGCTGAATGATGGCCTACTTCCACTTCCTTGGAGCCAATCCAGTGTGCCAGGTGTGACTTGCGAACAGGGATTCTTGGAAAGAGATACAAGCAACGAAATGCTCTATAAAACAAAGACGTCCACTGAAATTAGGCACCAGAGTAATACAACACACTAGAAAGGAATTCTATTAATATACTCAATTAATCCACCCAAATAACACTGCATAATTCAAAGTCACACCTGGAGTGCGGCTGGCGCTGCCAACAGACATTAAGAACTCTCTATAAACCTCCATACAATAATATCAGGTAATGTACGTCATTGTATTCAAATTTAAAATGACTGCATCTTCAGCTGCTATAGTTAATATCATTTGGGTGGGTTTATATTTGCATCAGATGATTGTAAATGGCGCAGAAATCCTTGTCCGCAGTCTCTGACTATCTTCTGTATCTTGTCCGCAGTCTCTGACCATCTCCTGTATCATGTCTGCAGTCTCTGACTATCTTCTGTATCTTGTCCGCAGTCTCTGACCATCTTCTGTATCATGTCCGCAGTCTCTGACCATCTCCTGTATCTTGTCCGCAGTCTCTGACCATCTCCTGTATCATGTCCGCAGTCTCTGGCCATCTCCTGTATCATGTCCGCAGTCTCTGACCATCTCCTGTATCATGTCTGCAGTCTCTGACCATCTCCTGTATCATGTCTGCAGTCTCTGACCATCTCCTGTATCATGTCTGCAGTCTCTGACCATCTCCTGTATCATGTCTGCAGTCTCTGACCATCTCCTGTATCATGTCTGCAGTCTCTGACCATCTCCTGTATCATGTCTGCAGTCTCTGACCATCTCCTGTATCATGTCTGCAGTCTCTGACCATCTCCTGTATCATGCCCGCAGTCTCTGACCATCTCCTGTATCATGTCTGCAGTCTCTGACCATCTCCTGTATCATGTTCACAGTCTCTGACCATTTCATGTAGTATGCCCATAGTCTTTGACTATATGCTGTTGTGTGTCTGCTGTCTCTGACACTGAGTAGTCACTGAATTTTATCCTTTGGGGACGTCGAGGGCTGCACCTGAGACCCCTCAAATCAAGAAAGTTGTCTACCACTGTGTCACGGTTTAGCCTGCAGTTTTCTGCCTTGGTATTTCTTACCCCTTTGCTGCAGTGGTTCTGTTAGCCCTCTACTCATGTGTATGGTTTGGCTTTGGTTATTACCTATGGGCGTTGCCTGCTACAGTGTGGGTTTTTATTGTCAGGTCACCTGTGGCCAGGTGACAGATGCATGCCGTTGGGGTCAGGAGTGCACCACAAAGGTAGTGGACCTTACGGCTGACTGCCGCGGACGGGGCTCTGGGTGGTTAAGGAAAGCAGGTCCTCTGGAGCACCGACACTGATCACACTGGGAGCTAGAGCATGAGATTCCCCAGGGCGCGGAGTCTAAGAGCCAGCAGGTGTTCACCAGAGTGGTGGGGATAAACTTTGCTGCAACTGGCTCCAGGTCGCGGCCCCCGGGGTCTCTCAGCTCACGGTAGGCTACTGGAGGATAGAGAGGAAGCAACAGACCGGGACAACAAGAGATAGTCAAAAGATAAGCCAAAAGGTCAGGGCAACGAGCAGACAGGGAAGTCAAAGAACACGCCAAAGGTCAGGTACCTTGTACCTGTACGGTAAACAGGATCAGACGTAGAGCACACGGCAAGAAGCACACAGGAGGCCAAACACAAAATATTGATCACTGAGGCTGGCTTGCATTGAACAGGTTAATATAGTGTTCCTAGTTAGAGGCTGGGGTGGAACCATGAATTACCTCCTTACAGGTAGCTAAAAAGATCAATGGTGTGAGTGGGAACTTATCTGAGAGGCAGACATTGCCCAATGCTGAAGGAACCCTTAGCAACCTCTGGAGGAACCCTGGTTGAGAATCACTGGGTGTGAGAGTGCAGGCCCTAAGGCTGATACACAACCAGAGGTAAGCAGACAGACAGGGCATGAAAGTATTATTGCATGACATGGGAGGGACAAATAACCTCCAGCATTGCCCAAACCTGCTAGACCATAACCTCCACCTTCCCCAATTACCCGATAAAAGATGTGACAAAGGAAACTTGGAGTAAAATGCCCATAGCAGCCTTTTATTTAACAAAATATATAACTTCAAATAAATAACATACTTAAACATAACCATCAGCCAAAATTGTTAGACTAAATATTGGTGGTCTTTGAGGGCAACTACACACAACCTGGTCACTGTGACAAACTTTTCTTCAAACTTAGGCCTCCAGTCGCAACACCCCAACTCGGAGACGATACTCCTCATCAGCAATGACCTTCCTACATCTTACCTATTCCTAGTTAAACCCCTCCTTAACTGAAATGTACCCAGAAACCCCATACCACAGATGGGTCCGACCATTTTTATCTTCCGGACTTTTTCTCTTCCTCCAAAGACCCACCACTGCCAAGCTGCCATGACAGCCGCATTGGAATACCAAAAACATAGGGAGGGTGGGTGGGAAGCTACTTCTTCCCCTTCAGCTCCCGACTGGCCCCTCACTGATCACCCCTCCCCCTAAACTTCCCGGGACCCCTCCAAGCCCCTAGCCATACCTCCTGCTTTAAAGAGCTACCTACCTATTCTCTTCCTGCTGTCCTACTGTCCACTCCTGTCATGCTGTCCCTCCGCTCATTTTCTTCTTTCTTTTTGCTCCGGGACTCAATAATTCATGACATTTATTTCCTTCTATCACTTCCTGGCCTGCCTCCAAGTTTGCTTCCCTATATAAGAAATGATCACTGTAACCCATGTTGCCTGAGCAACTTCCTAGTTCTCCAAACTCCTGTTTGCCTAGTGCAACCTTTTTTCAACCAGGGTTGCCTGGCACCCCGGGGGAACCTTCTGGATTCTGCAGGGGGGCCTTGGCAAAATACCTAAAAATTGTCCCAAACTCCCCCAAAAATTTCCACAAGCCAGCAAGCGGATCAAGCCTGCCTTTTTGTTACCCAAAACCACATTTTTATTGTGCAGCATTACAACCAGACGCTGATGTGCTAGCAACTAATAATGCCAGGGGGTTGATAAGGTGCACGTCCGGTGCACCTTGGTTTTCCTTCCCCTGCCCATTTAGAGTGAGGGAGAGAAACTGAGGGAGAAGAGAAACTAAATAGCATCAGTGAGCAAAGGTATATGTGCTTTGTAAGAATAAATTATCTCTAATATCGGGTGTTCTACGCATGTGGATGTTGCTGCGTTAGGCAGGGCCGTCTTTAATATTGATTGGACCCTGGGCAAAACTTTTCTTGGGCCCCCCCCCCCCCATGCAGTTTTGCCCTCCATCTGAGACATACAATAAATAGCAGCTAGACTTAAAATCCATGTACTGGATCAGATCAGGCAGCTATTGCAATTGGTTGCCAGAGGTTACAGTGTATCATTACTGCTCACTGACTGGTTGCTAGAGGTTACGGCACACATTATGGCTCACTGATTAGTTACTAGAGGTTATAGCACATGATTTCTGCTTGTTGATTGGTTGCTAGAGATTACTTTGGATATGACCTCAGGGTGGCATAATATACATATCAATGCCGCTGGGCGCCCCTATTTACATATGAATGCCGCCACTATTTACATATGAGTGCCAGTAATGTACATGTAAACACAGGGTCTGCAGTTGAGTCATCTTTACACAACAATAGGGAAGAGCTGGGCAGCATTAGTAGAAGCATTTCACACTGAGATATTGGGACACAGCACAGGACTAAAACTTCAAGGAACAAGGGAATTTAACCACTTAATAACCGCCCTATAGCCGAATGACGGCTTTAGGGCGGTTTCTTAACTGTGGGAGGCCGTCATATGACGTCCTCCCAGAATTCCGCTCTCGCGCGCCCCCTGGGGCGCGCACTCGAGAGCATCCGTGACCGCCGGGTCCACAGGACCCGGCACATCACGGATCACGGTAAACGGCCGCTCGTCAAATGACGGAGTGATCACTTGTAAACAAACCGGCGTCATGTTATGACGCCGGTTCCTCCCTCCCCCTCTCTGTACCGATCGGAACAGCGGAGGGGGAGGAGATCGGTGTCAGCAGCGATGTGGGCTGCATCTGCAGTGCCCACATCGCTGCTCACCGAAAATTAACCCCTCAATTCCCTGCAAAAACTCTGCAATACCCTGCCATTAGTCTGCAATAGTCTGCCATAGTCTGCAATAGTCTGCCATAGTCTGCAACGCTCTGCAATAGTCTGCAACGCTCTGCAATAGTCTGCAACGCTCTGCAATAGTCTGCAACGCTCTGCAATACCCTGCAACGCTCTGCAATAGTCTGCAACGCTCTGCAATAGTCTGCAACGCTCTGCAATACCCTGCAACGCTCTGCAACACTCTGCAATGCTCTGCAACACCCGCCAATACCCTGCAACACTCTGCAACGCCCGCCAATACCCTGCAACACTCTGCAACGCTCTGCAACACCCGCCAATACCCTGCAACACTCTGCAATGCTCTGCAACACTCTGCAATGCTCTGCAACACCCACCAATACCCTGCAACACTCTGCAATGCTCTGCAACACCCGCCAATACCGTGCAACACTCTGCAATGCTCTGCAACGCCATACTCTGCAACGCCATACTCTGCAACGCCATACTCTGCAACGCCATACTCTGCAACGCCATACTCTGCAACGCCATACTCTGCGATACCCAGCCATACTCTGATATACCCAGCCATACCCAGCCATAGTCGGTGATACCCTGCAATACCCAGCCATAGACACCCCCCCCTCCCGCCGCCCTCCGGTGCTTCTACCGACTCGCCAATACTATCAAATCCAGAATCTTTTTTTTTTTTTTTTTTTCAGGCTTCCCAGCTTAGAGGTGAGATGCGGGGTCTTATTGACCCCACATCTCACTGTAAAGAGGACCTGTCATGCCATATTCCTATTACAAGGGATGTTTACATTCCTTGTAATAGGAATAAAAGTGATCAAAAAATTTATTTTTGGGGAAAAAAATGTCAAACTAAAATAAATAAAGTAAAATGAACAATACATTTTTTTTTTTTTTTTTTAAAAGCGCCCCTGTCCCCATGTGCTCGCATGCAGAAGCGAACGCATACGTAAGTCCCGCCCACATATGAAAACGGTGTTCAAACCACACATGTGAGGTATCGCTGCGTACGTTAGAGCGAGAGCAATAATTCTAGCCCTAGACCTCCTCTGTAACTCAAAACATATAACCAGTAAAAAAAAAATTAAATCGTCGCCTATGGGGATTTTTAAGTAGCGACGTTTGGCACCATTCCACGAGCCTGTGCAATTTTGAAGAGTGACATGTTAGGTATCGATTTACTCGGTGTAACTTCATCTTTCACATTATGCAAAAATTGGGCTAACTTTACTGTGTTTTTTTTTTTTTTTTTAAGCACAAAACAGTTTTTTTTCCAAAAAAAAGCATTCGAAAAATTGCTGCGCAAATACCGTGCGAGATAAAAAGTTGCAACGACCACCATTGCATTCTCCAGGGTGTTTGCTAAAAAAACATATATAATGTTTTGGGATTCGATGTAATTTTCTAGCAAATAAATGATGATTTTTACATGTAGGAGAGAAATGTCAGAATTGTCCTGGGTGCTCCAGAACGCCTGATGGCGCTCCCTGCATGTTGGGCCTCTGTATGTGGCCGCACTGTGTAAAAGTCTCACACATGTGGTATCGCCGTACACGGGAGTAATAGCAGAATGTGTTTTGGGGTGTAATTTGTGGTATGCATATGCTGTGTGAGAAATAAACTGATAATATGACAATTTTGTGAAAAAAAAAAAAAAAGTAAAAAAAATCTTGATTTTGCAAAGAATTGTGGGAAAAAATGACAACTTCAAAAAAACTCATCATGCCTCTTACTAAATACCTTGGAATGTCTTCTTTCCAAAAAGGGGTCATTTGGGGGGTATTTGTACTTTTCTGGCATGTTAGGTTCTCAAGAATTGAAATAGGCCGTCAGTCCTTCAGGTGTGATCAATTTTCAGATATTGGCACCATAGCTTGTGGACTCTATAACTTTCACAAAGACCAAATAATATCCACCAATTTGTACTTATTTTTACCAAAGATATGTAGTGGTATAAATTTTGGCCAAAATTTATGAAGAAAAAATTACTAATCTGCTAAATTTTATAACAGAAATGAAGAAAAATTCATTTTTTTACAGAATTTTCTGTATTTTTTCTTTTATAGCACAAAAAATAAAAAACCCAGCGGTGATTAAATACCACCAAAAGAAAGCTCCATTTGTGTGAAAAAAAGGACAAAAATTTCATATAGGTCCAGTGTTGCATGACTGAGTAATTGTCATTCAAAATGTGAGAGCACCGAAAGCTGAAAATTGGTCTGGTTATTAAGGGTGTTTAAGTGCCCAGTGGTCAAGTGGTTAAACTGGGATAGTTGGCAAGCATGAGGCAGCTGCTTTGGGCCCCACAACAATGACAGGGCCCAGGGCGGATGCCCCTTTTGCCCTGCCTTAAAAAACGGCCCTGGCTTTAGGTACCTAGTAGTTTACTTTTTTACATTTTAGAATGGAGTGCCTCAGGATTGTGCAGAATTTTAAAGAGTGCTGCAACTGAACAAGGTTAAGAAACACTGGCCTACTGTTTCGTGTATATTCAGTCTATGACTTCCCATGTACCGACCCCAGCTTCACCTTCCTAACCTTGGTTCATTTTACCAGATCCTTTTTTTGTCTCCTACCATCTGCACTCTGCATGCGCAAGTGGTCTCCATATCGTCAGCTGGGGGTACCTGGGAGCTGCAACCTGGTTCCATCTTGCTGCAAGTCCATCCCCACCATCAGTTGCCCTGGTAAAGAAGCAGGCTGGGGCTTAGGATCTGTACACTGGGAAACCCAGGGCTGGTGTTCTACAAGGGCTCACTACCACAGAAACCCGACACACTGTGCTGCACTATAAGGTCAAACGTGTGCGAACATCTGCTGAACCTATTGCCCATGGGTATTAATATGGACTTCTACCCTCCCCCCACTTTGAGGTTATAACACCCTCCTGTCTTCTTGGAAGGGTCTCCACAAGATTTTGGAAGTGGTGTGTCTGTGGGAATTTCTGCCCATTTGTAAGCTTAGGTACTGATGATGTATGAGAAGACCTGGCTCACAATTGGCAATCCAAATCACCCTAAAGGTGTATCAGTAGGGCTGAGATCAGGGTTCTGTGCAGGCTCCTCAAATAACAGTTGGCTGAGTTTGTTTTTGCATCAGCTACAAATGGCCCTCGATGTGTGTTGGCCATGTCAACACACATCATATGTGCAAGGGCTTTTGTTGTGAGTCACTTGGCATCTACTGTATTTGTGCATCGGGGTGTCATTGTAAATGAGCGCCATGTGTTCAAGAGATTGCCAAGCACAGTGATGGCCTCATTACTATGGCACTACCCCTTTGCGCCCCATTCACACATTGGGCCAGGTCCTTGATCAAGCTGTGTTGCTTTATCTCAGGGGCCTCCAAACTTTCTAGCCAAAGGGTCAGTTTACTGTCCGTCAGATTTTAGGGAGGGGGGGGAACTAGTGCCAGTGGGAGTAGAAAATGTTCTGGCATCCAGTGGGAATAAACAATGCCCTATCTTTGGTGTTAGTTGGAGGACTAGTGCCTCATCGTTGATGTCAGTTGGAGCAATAGTGCCCCATCGTTGGTGTCAATGGAAAGAATTCTGCCCCATCATTGGAGTCAGTGGGAGGAAGTGTGCCCTTTTGTTGGTGTCAGTGGGAGGAATTATGCCTCACTGTTGGTGTCAGTGGGAGGAATAGTGCCCCATTGTTGGTGTCAGTAAGAGGAATTTTGCCCCTTATTGGTGTCAGTGGGAGAAATAGTGTCCCATTGTTGGTGTCAGTGAGAGGAATTTTGCCCTTTTGTTGGTGTCAGTGGGAGGAATAGGATCATCGTTGGTGTCAGTGGGAGGAATAGTGCCCCATTGTTGATATCAGTGGGAGGAATAGTGCCCCATTGTTGATATCAGTGGGAGGAATAGTGCCCCATTGTTGATATCAGTGGGAGGAATAGTGCCCCATTGTTGATATCAGTGGGAGGAATAGTGCCCCATTGTTGGTGTCAGTGAGAGGAATTTTGCCCTTTTGTTGGTGTCAGTGGGAGGAATAGTGTCCCATTGTTGATATCAGTGGGAGGAATAGTGGCCCATTGTTGGTGTCAGTGGGAGGAATAGTGCCCCATTGTTGGTGTCAGTAAGAGGAATAGTGCCCCATTGGTGGTGTCAGTGAGAGGAATTTTGCCCCTTATTGGTGTCAGTGGGAGAAATAGTGTTCCATTGTTGGTGTCAGTGAGAGGAATTTTGCCCCTTTGTTGGGGTCAGTGAGAGGAATCGTGTCCCATTGTTGATGTCAGTGGGAGGAATAGTGCCCCATTGTTTGGGTCAGTGAGAGGAATTTTTCCCTTTTGTTGGTTTCAGTGGGAGGAATAGGATCATCGTTGGTGTCAGTGGGAGGAATAGTGCCCCATTGTTGATATCAGTGGGAGGAATAGTGCCCCATTGTTGATATCAGTGGGAGGAATAGTGCCCCATTGTTGATATCAGTGGGAGGAATAGTGCCCCATTGTTGATATCAGTGGGAGGAATAGTGCCCCATTGTTGGTATCAGTGGGAGGAATAGTGCCCCATTGTTGATATCAGTGGGAGGAATAGTGGCCCATTGTTGGTGCCAATGAGAGGAATTTTGCCCTTTTGTTGGTGTCAGTGGGAGAAATAGTGGCTCGTCGTTGGTGTCAGTGGGAGGAATAGTGCCCCATTGTTGGTGTCAGTGAGAGGAATTTTGCCCTTTTGTTGGGGTCAGTGAGAGGAATAGTATCCCATTGTTGATGTCAGTGGGAGGAATAGTGCCCCATTGTTTGGGTCAGTGAGAGGAATTTTTCCCTTTTGTTGGTTTCAGTGGGAGGAATAGGATCATCGTTGGTGTCAGTGGGAGGAATAGTGTCCCATTGTTGGTGTCAGTGGGAGGAATAGTGTCCCATTGTTGATATCAGTGGGAGGAATAGTGCCCCATTGTTGATATCAGTGGGAGGAATAGTGGCCCATTTTGGGGGGGAATGAGAGGAATTTTGCCCTTTTGTTGGTGTCAGTGGGAGAAATAGTGGCTCGTCGTTGGTGTCAGTGGGAGGAATAGTGCCCCATTGTTGGTGTCAGTGAGAGGAATTTTGCCCTTTTGTTGGGGTCAGTGGGAGGAATAGTGTCCCATTGTTAATGTCAGTGGGAGGAATAGTGCCCCATTGTTGGTATCAGTGGGAGGAATAGTGCCCTATTGGTGTCAATGAGAGGAATTTTTCCCTTTTGTTGGTGTCAGTGGGAGGAATAGTGGCTCATCGTTGGTGTCAGTGGGAGGAGTTACGCTCTATCATTGGTGTCAATGGAAGGAATTGTGCGTCATTGTTATTGTCAATGGAAAGAATTGTGCCTGTTGGTGTCAGTGGAAGGAATTAAGGCCCATTGGTGGTGCCAATGGAAGAAATAGTGCCTCCTCATTGGTGTCAGTTGAAGGAATTGTGCCCCATTGTTGGTGTCAGTGGGAGTAATAGTGCCCCATTGTTGGTGTCAGTGGATGGAATAGTGCCTCGAGGGCTGGATAAAGGCAAGCAAAGACCATAGTTTGGAGACTGCTGCTTTATCTGCAGTGGAGAGAACTGAGGTCAGGGATGTGGCTATGCTTTCTGGCAGGGGTTAAAAAAAATAAAAAAAATAAAGAATGCCTGCAGATAATTTTTCTCATACCAAATACTGTATGTACTAAGAGCTGCTTGCCTAGTTTAGATTTAATCCCTCAATAAATGCAAAGCAATAATCCTCTTCAGGATTATATATTGAAATCTAATTTCACATTTATAATGTATTTTTAGTACCTATTTGTTTGTATATGTTGATTGCCTTTCTATACCTTGTACATCTGACAGCGAGGAAACCTTCCGCGCTCGTGTCACCTCGCTGACGCTGATCCGCTTGGATGGGTTACTGACCTGTGGATATTGCTTACAATAAAACTAAACAGACGCATACATGAGATTTTCAGCTCCCGCTAAGCGTGTCACATTGTGTAAGTGTTAAAGCGACTGTTACACAACACGGGAAACAGCGGCGGAAACACAAACTAAATGTGCCCTGTTTATTTTTAGGCCACAAGGGATTAACCATGTAGTCAAAGCAATAGAAATTAATAATGCATTGATCCCAACTGTCCCTGATTTGGGGGGACTGTCCCTGATTTGGAGCAATGTCCCTCTGTCCCTCTTTCCTCCTCATTTGTCCCTCATTTTGGTCTGATCTATATAGTTGTATATAAAATGCACTTTTTATCTTTCAAAAAGTGTTTCCCAGCGCTAAACCTTTCATCCGATTTCTAAATTGCTGCATTTATACATTTTAAAAGCCAATATAAAGGGATAGTAGTGGTAAAAAAAAAACACTTGTGGATTTAATGAACCTTTTTTTTTTTGGTTAATTCTCCTTTAAGGGGGTGTGGCAGGGGGCGTGTCCTATGCCTACATACATTTGCTAGTAGGTGTCCCTCATTCCCATCTCAATATGTTGGGAGGTATGATAATGTCTGGAATTTAGTATTACCAGACTCTTGTGCAGGGGCGGACTGACCATTCGGGCACTCGGGCACTGCCCGAGGGCCCCATGCCACTAAGGGGCCCCATCAGGGTTGCCAGCCTCAATAAAACCAGGGACAGTATGTAAAAATCTGTGTTTTTTAAAAATCCCAAGATTATAGCTGCCCCGCCTTTCCAGTACCTTTTCAGTGTATGTAGGTGTATTCTGTGTGTGCCCGGGGGCCCCATAATCTCCTATTGCCTGGGGGCCCCATGAGTTGTCAGTCCGCTCCTGCACACAATATACACACACAGTATGCACACACAGAATACACATACACACACTGAAAAGGTACTGGAAAGGCGGGGCAGCTATAATCTTGGGATCTTTAAAAAACACAGATTTTTAGATACTGTCCCTGGTTATATTGAGGCTGGCAACCCTGATGGGGCCCCTTAGTGGCATGGGGCCCTCAGGCAGTGCCCGAGTGCCCGAATGGTCAGTCCGCCCCTGATTGCGTGTATACTGTATGTGTGTGTATAATGGGTGGCCCCATAATCTATTACCTGGGGGACCCATAATCTCCTATTGCCCGGGGGCCCCATAATCTCCTATTGCCTGGGGGCTTCATGAGTTGTCAGTCCGCCCCTGCTCTTGTGTATTGCTTGGCCCCCAAAGCGATTCTGAATGCACTTCTGACTTATAACGTGTGGACACTGTGGGGGGTTATTTACTGAAACTGCACAGTGCAAAACCCGGTGCAGCTCTGCATAGAAACCAATCAGCTTCCAGGTTTTGTAGTCAAAGCTTCATTGAAGAAGCTGAATTTAGAAGCCGATTGGCTACCATGCCCAGCTGCACCCGATTTTGAGTGCTAAAGGTTTTGGCAACTCTCTATAAATAGTTTTTTTAGCAATTTTACAAAAATTTAATCTCCGGTCAAAATTTAACCACTTGGAAGATTTACCCTCCTTCATGACCAGGCAACTTTTTTGCAATACGGCACTGTGTAATGCCCTGTACACACGGTCGGAAATTCAGACGGAAAAGGTCTGATCGGATTATTTTGTCGGAAAATCCGATCGTGTGTGGGCTCTATCGAACTTTTTCCATAGGAAATTCCGACGGAAATCAAAAATTTCCCCAAAAAAAAAATCAGATCGGACTTTTACTGATCGTTTGTAGAGAATTTGAGACAAAGTGCCACGCATGCGCAGATCAAATTACGAGACCAAAACTATTGGCTACTAGCCTCAGCTTACTGTCGTAACAAACGAACGTCATCACGTTCCGAACGATCGGATTTTCCGACAGCTTTGTCCGACCCGTGTGTATGCGACACCAGTTTAGGACAAAATCCGTCTGAAAAAATCCGACGGATTTTTTTGTCGGAATGTCCGACCGTGTGTACGGGGCATTACTCCAACTGACAATTGCGCGGTCATGCAACGCTGTACCCAAATAGAATGTATATACTTTTTTTCCCCCCACAAATATGGATTTCTTTTGGTGGTATTTGATCACCTCTGTGTTTTTTATTTTTTGCACTATAAACAAAAAAAGACAATTTAAAAAAATATATATTTTCTACTATAAAACATATCAATTAAAAAATTGAAAAAAAATACAAATTTCTTCACAAATTTAGATCAATACGTATTCTGCTACATATTTTTTGTAAAAAAAAAAAATCCCAATAAGCGTATATTGATTGGTTTGCACAAAAGTTATAGTGTCTAAAAAACTATGGAATATTTGTATTTATTTTTACTAGTAATGGCGGCGATCAGCGACTTATAGAGCGACTGCAATATTGTGGCGGACATTCTGACTCTAACTGACCTCCTGAAACCCGAACACAATATTCGTAATGGAAACCCGGACACAATATTCTTAATGGACTGTGGCTCCCCAAGTAACCGAGTACCACAACCGCCGAGTGCATAGGGGTGTGCACAGGACCCATTCCCATCATAGACAAGAGAGGAGAGACGACTTGATCTGCTCCTCCTCCTTTCACCCCTACAAATCAGTCTGCTCATGCACATTCTAGTCCCCAGTGTTCTGGTCCTCTGGAAAGGGATATGTTTTGGGAATCTGAAGTTCAGTAACCAGCAGATACATCGTGGATGAAAGGCGTCGATACCTGAGCCTCCATCCTTGGGTGAGTGAGCTCACCATCCAATGTCTGTGACTGAAGTCTCCCCCACACCCTCACTTCTCTCTCTTGCCTCTGAGCGAGTGAATACACTAAGGTAAGGCGGACTCAGATGTAAGGGATGCCCTGTGGACTCTGATTTAAGGGGGTATTTGGGAACCCTGATTTAAGGAGAAATGCTGGGGAACACTGACGTAAGTGAGAGGTTTGGTGGACGGTGTCAGTAGTTTTTTTTTTTTTAATAATTGATTTTTTTTTACAATTTAACTTCTTTTTTTTTTGTTTTCACAATGCTTTTTGGGGGGAGGGGGTTGGGGCAGTGGGCAGTGTTGGTAGGGCAGGGGAGAGTGGTGTCAGTAGTTTATTTAATTTAATTAATTTTTAATTTTTTTTACAATTTTTTTTTTTTTTGGGTGCTTTGGTGAGATGTCAGGGGTCTAAACAGACCCCTGACATCTCCCCCTTGAGACTGACAAAGGGACTGAGGACAAAGATTCCCCAGTCCCTTTCTCGGCACTAAAGATGAATGGAGAGGAGACAGAGGCTCCTCTCCATTCATAAACTGAGCAGAGTCCACACAGTTTACTCTGCTCATTTATCACAGGACACAGGAGCGATCTCGCTTGCTGTGCCCATGAACTATTTCCCTTCTGCAGCCGGCGGGAGAGGAGAGGAGGGGAGCCGGCTGCAGGGGGACGAGGGGGTCCGGTGCTTCCCCGTTCACTATTTTGGGTGCGATTTCAGACCAAATCTATGGCTTTGACACAGGACCCGGTGCAAATTCTCACCGGAGCTGCAGCGGAGATATGTGAACCGGTTCCATAGAGAGCCGCCCCCAATCTCCTGCTAATGCGAATTGGAAGTGGGGGAATCCGCATCCAATTCACACTAGTGTGAACCCAGCCCAACTTGACCCTAGCCCTTCATCTGAGGTTAAATGAACCCCCGACCAGTGTGCACTTACCTTACAGTCCACCAGCACCAGAACCCAACAGTACAAAACTAATCTTCTGCCTATTTCTATAAGGACAGTTTCCCTTCAAGATCAAGTGATTTTATTCCCGAATTAATAAAGTTCTCATTAGATTGAAAGAGTTAATGTATTTCATGTCAGCCGCAGCCCGGCTTCTCGGGGGATCCGGCACGGCATAATCTCCCGTGCTTTCTCTGTGTGGCTGCTGGCTGCTTCAAAGCAACGGCTTAATTAGCAAAAAAACACAGAGCTTTTTTATGTTGACATTAATAATCAAAAATTAAGTTTGCAGCCTGCGTGTGTTTTAATTGCTGCTTACCAGATCCTCTGCGGATCCGACTAAATCTTGAAAAGAAAAGTTTGCATTTGCTGCTGGAGCTGTGAATTCTCCGGAGATAAGCGGCGGCGGGGAGCAGTTTGCACTGTTAATAGAGCGCCCCTCCAGCAATAGCGAGGGCAAAAGAAAAGAAGGAAGGTGATCAAGGGTCCTTGCACAGGGGGCGCCTAGACGCTGTGCACCCCATATGGCCTTTTAGTGCATCCAGGAGGGACAGGTGCTGTGTGCAGCTCCACTGCTTTCAGCTTGTCAAAGTCTATGGCAGGCTGCGGCTGGGTGGTGCTGTATGCTGTACTGACTGGTGCCTGCGATTTAAGGGTTTTATGCATTCAGGGTTGAATGCTCAGAAAAAAAACTTGGATTTAGGGCATTCGTCCCTGAACACATACAACCCTAAGGGCCAGTTCACACCACATGCAGTTCCGTGCGCTTTTTTTCTGCACAAAATGCATTCACAGTATTTTCCATGTATTCCAATGGCTCTAGATCAGGGCTGTCTTTAAGGCAGGGCAAAAAGGGGCAGCTGCCCTGGGCCCTGTCATTGTTGTGGGGCCTAAAGAAGCTGCCTCATACTTGCCAACTATCTCAGTTTAAATTCCCTTGTCCTTTCAAGTTTTAGTCCTGTGCTGTGTCCCGATATCTCAGTGTGGAGTGCTGCTACTAATGCTGCCCAGCTCTGCCCTATTGTTGTGTACAGATGACTCGCCTGCAGACCCTGTGTTTACATGTAAATAACCGGCATTCGTATGTAAATAGCGGCGCCATGCATAAGTAAACAGCCGCGGCCAGCCGCATTGGCATGTAAATAAAGGCGGCATTCATATGTGTATCATGCCCCCCTGCAGTGGGGAGGTGATGTGCTGTAACCTCTAGCAACCAATCAGTGAGCAGTATTACTGTACAGTAATTTCTAGCAACCAATTAACAAGCAGAAAACATTTGCTGTAACCTCTATCAACTAACCAGTGAGCCGCAATGTGTGCTGTAACCTCTAGCAACCAGTCAGTAAGTGGTAATGATATCCTGTAACCGCTGGCAACCAATCGCAATTGCTCCCTGATCTGATACAGTAAACTGATCTTAAGTCTAGCTGCTATTTATTGTATGTCTCAGAGCAGGTGGAGGGGGGGCTCAAGAACATTTTTGCCCAGGGTCCAATCAATATTAAAGATGGCCCTGCTCTAGATCACACCATGCAGTCAGTTTCCGGTCAGTTTCTGCACCGCAAACTGACTGCATGGTGCCAACTAGAGCCATTGCAATGCATAGAAAACACTGTGCATGCAGTTTTACTGCAGAAAAAAAGTGCACGGAACTGCATCTGGTGTGAACTGGCCCTAAATGCAGGCATTACTCAGTACAGCAGCCAGCCCTATCCAGCTGCAGACTGTCATAGACTTTGACAGGCTGCAAGAAGCTGGGCTGGATGCAGCACCCAGTACTGGGACAGGTTCATCCAGCGCCCAGGACAAGGAGGCAGAGCTGCGCCCCCCCCCCCCCCTATTTCTACTGCATGGTATAGAATGGGTATACTGCCTATGCCCATTCTTAGCTTTTTTGCTCTGACTGCTTATGCATAGCTCCCAACTGTCCCTGATTTCGATGGACTGTCCTGATTTTGATGGACTGCCCTGATTTGGAGAGACTGTCCCTGATTTTGAGGGACTGTCCCTGATTTTGATGGACTGGCCTGATTTGGAGAGACTGTCACTGATTTCAATGGACTGTCCCGATTTTGATGGACTGCCCTGATTTGGAGAGACTGTCCCTGATTTTGAGGGACTGTCCCTGATTTTGATGGACTGGCCTGATTTGGAGAGACTGTCCCTGATTTCAATGGACTGTCCCTGATTTTGAGGGACTGTCCCTGATTTTTTAGGGACTGTCCCTGATTTCGATAGACTGCCCTGATTTCGATGGACTGCCCTGATTTGGAGGGACTGTCCCTGATTTCGATGGACTGTCCCTGATTTGGAGGGACTGTCCCTCTGTCCCTCATTCCTCCTCATTTTTCTCTCATGTTGGTCTGATCCATATAGTTGTATATAAAATGCACTTTTTATTTATCAAAAAGTGTTTCCCAGCACTAAACCTTTCATCCGAATTCAAAATTGCTGCATTTATAAATTCCAAAAGCCAGTATAGGGCTGCTTTCACACTGGGGCGGCGGGTCCATTAGCGGTAAAGCTGTTTAAGCGGCACTTTTCGGCTGCTAGCGGCACACTTTTAACCCCCAACAAGGGTTTAAAAGTGCCCGTGTTGCGGTGCTTCCGAAACGCATTTCAGGTGCTTCGGAGGCACTGCCCATTCATCCCAATGGGTAGGGGCGGTGTATACAGCGCTGCTACACCGCCCCAAAGATGCAGGTAGCATTTTTTTTCCTGTCCTGTAAGCGCACCACTCCAGTGTGATAGCACTCGGGTTTTCACACTGGGGAGGTTTGAGAGGCAGTTTTTAGGCGCTATTTTTAACGCTAAAACACCTGAAAACTGCCGCAGTGTGAAAGTAGCCTAAAGGAATAGCAGTGGTAAAAAAGTATTTGTGGGTTTTTTGTACAAGTCTCCTTTAAAGGGGGGGCGTGACAGGGGGCGTGTCCTATGCCTACATACTTTTGCTAATAGTTGTCACTCTTTCCCATCTCAGAAAATTGGGAGGTGTACTTATGGTTGGCATGGGAAGTGCACTGTACACGTGTGGCCAATGGCAACGACTTTCTAGCTGCTAGAAAGCATGCACGTGCGTGGTGTGCCTTTGTGTCAGCTGAAGACAGGCAGGCTGGAGAGTGGGCATGTTGGAGGACAGGGTGACATCAGTAGCTAGCCACTGATATCTGGAGTTTGGTGCGGTGAAGGGGTGCCGCCTTCTATTGGTGTGCCCTGGGCGGGTTCTCCTCATGCCCACCCCTTCCCTCGGCTCTGGCTGCACCTGCCCCCCCCCCCCCCCCAAATGTGCAATAAAACGCCAGAAGGGATGCATAGCAGCTAGACAGCCCCCTGTGCAAGGGGCCTTAAATAGGTTTTAACCACTTCAGCCTCAGAAGATTTTACCCCCTTCCTGACCAGAGCACTTTTTGCGATACGGCACTGCGTCACTTTAACTGACAATTGCGCAGCCGTGCAACGTTACACCAAAACAAAATGAATGTCCTTTTTTTTTTTCACAAATAGAGCTTTCTTTTGGTGGTATTTGATCAGCTCTGCAGTTTTTATTTTTTGCACTATAAACAAAAAAAAAAAAAGGAGTGAAAATTTTGAAAAAAAAGCAATATTTTTTACTTTTTGATATAATAAATATCCATAAAAAATATATAAAATATAAATTTCTTTCTCAGTTTAGGCCGATACGTATTCTTCTACATATTTTCGGTAAAAAAAAAAAAAAAAAAAAAAATCGCAATAAGTGTATACTGATTGGTTTACGCAAAAGTTATAGCGTCTACAAAATATGGGATAGATTTATGGCATTTGAATTTTTTTTTTTTTAATTAGTAATGTCGGCGATCTGATTTTTATCATGATGCGACATTATGGCAGACACATCGGACACCTTTGACACTATTTTGGGACCATTGTCCTTTATACAGCGATCAGAGCTATAAAAATGCACTGATTACTGTGTAAATGACACTGGCAGGGAAGGGGTTAAACACTAGGGGGCGAGCAAGGGGTTAAGTGTGTCCTAGGGAGTGATTCTAAGCCCTTGTACACACGGTCGGGCATTCCGAACAACAAAATCCGTCAGATTTTTTCAGACGGATTTTGTCCGAAACTGGTGTTGCATACACACGGTAGGACAAAGTTGACGGAAAATCCGATCGTTCAGAACGTGATGACGTTCATTCGTTAGGACGGGACTACGTTCAGGCTAGTAGCCAATAGCTTTGGTCTTGTAATTTGATCTGAGCATACGTGGCACTTTGTCCGATCGGAATTCTCTACAAACGATCGGACAAGGTCCGATCGGATCATGTTGTCGGAAAATTTTATAGCCCAGCTCTAAAACTTTGTCCATCGGATATTCCTGGCGGAAACAGTCCGATGGAGCCCACACACTGTCGGATTATCCGACAACACGGTCCGATCGGACATTTTCCGTCGGAATATCCGACCGTGTGTACAAAGGCTAACACTGTAGGGGGCTACCACTGACATGAGAGTGATCACTACTCCCGGTGACAGGGAGCAGTAGATCCCTGTCATGTCACTAGGCAGAACAGGGAAAAGCCCTCTCCTCGTTCTGGCGCTCCATGACATGATCGCGGGACAACTGCGGACATCGAATCTGCGGGTGCGGTCACGCTGTACTTGGCAGGCGCGCGCATGCCCCGCTGGCAACACGTGCGCCCGCTAGCCCCGCAAATTTAAGGGGACGTACAGGTATGCCCATTTGCCCACCGCTGCCATTGTGCCGACGTATAACGGCATGCGGCGGTCAGCAAGTGGTTAAAGGCTCAAGGTTTTCCATGCATGAATGTGAAAAACCTCCTCTGTGCGGCAGCCCCCCCCCCCCTCCTCCCCCCTAATACTTACCTGAGCCCCATCTAGATCCAGCCATGTGCACAAGAGCCTCAGCTCTCTGGGGACTCTCCCTCCTCATTGGCTGAATTGGCAGTGGGAGCCATTGTCTGTCAATCGCAGCCAGTGAGTCAATAAAATTAGACATGTGCAAATTCAGTGGGAGGTATGAGCATGCGTTGTTGGTATGCTGCAATGCATATCTATTGGCATGGTGTGTTGGGGGCTCATCTGAGCGGTTACATGCAAATAGAGCCGCCAACCCACCCCGGGACAGGTGTGCATCCATGGTTGACGCTTTGGGGAGTTTTAGCCGCATAGAAACTGGCCGCAGCTAATCGCCTGGTGTGTATGCCGCCGCCGCAGCACAACAATAAGCTAATTAAAGGAAAAAGTTTAGGCATGTGGTTTGTTTTCACATACACCCCCCCCCCCCCCCCCCCCCCCGGTTTGGTCTCAGATCTTCTTAATCCACAGAATAGACCGCACAATCTCCGTATGTAAATAGCAGAGAAGATAAGATATAAGAACATTGTATGCAGCCGCCACTAATGTGCTTTAGAAATGATAATTTGCGTGTCTCTGGCTGTTTCTCATTATGATGTCTGAGTCTCCGGCGTTTTATTGTCAGTGGAAAAATTTGACGATTGGCACAACCGCTGTTCTCGTACAAATCTCCCTCTGTTTTCATTTAGATTCTTTTACATGATAACATTTTTTTTTTAACTGGGATTAATATATTACCAAAGAGAAACAAGTGCGCAAAAGTTTCTTAAAGGAAAACGACGGCCCTTTTAGTTTTTCTATACTGAATGCAAACGTTAGAAGTAAAACCCTTTCCACTGTCACTGTTTTTGGATTTCTTTTTTTTTTTTTGCACACATGTTTAAAAACTAATTTTTAGGCCTGAAGATTCCTTAAAACCCCCAAAACCTTATACACTTCAATACCGGGCACTCTGTTTTCTCCTTCACTGATGGCACTGATGAGGCGGCACTAATGGGCACTGATGAGGAGGAACTGATATGCAGCAGTGACAGGTGGCATTGACGGGCAATGACAGGCGTCGCTGATGGGCAGCACTGATGATGAGGTACTGACAGTCATTACTGATGACTGATGAGCAATGATTGGCATCTGTGAAGGGCACTGACAGGCGTTACTGATGGGCACTGACAGGCGGCACTGATGGGCAGCGCTGATGATGAGGTACTGACAGTCATTATTGATGGGCACTGATTGGCATCTGTGAAGGGCACTGACAGGCGTTACTGATGGGCAGTGCTGATGATGAGGTACTGACAGTCATTATTGATGGGCACTGACTGGCATCTGTGAAGGGCACTGACAGGAGGCACTGATGGGCAGCGCTGATGATGAGGTACTGACAGTCATTATTGATGGGCACTGATTGGAATCTGTGAAGGGCACTGACAGGCGGCACTGATGGGCAGCGCTGATGATGAGGTACTGACAGTCATTACTGATGACTGATGGGCACTGATTGGCATTTGTGAAGGGCACTGACAGGAGGTACTGACAGTCATTATTGATGGGCACTGATTAGCATCTGTGAAGGGCACTGACAGGCGTTACTGATGGGCACTGACAGGCGGCACCGATGGGCAGCGCTGATGATGAGGTACTGACAGTCATTACTGATGACTGATGGGCACTGATTGGCATTTGTGAAGGGCACTGACAGGAGGCACTGATGGGCAGCACTGATGATGAGGTACTGACAGTCATTATTGATGGGCACTGATTGGCATCTGCGAAGGGCACTGACAAACATTACTGATGGGCACTGACTGGCACTTTGGTGGGCAGTGATTGGCAGATGTGGTGGGCACCTCTGGTCGGGGGCTGAGCTGTTAATCAATGTAATGATTGTCAGCACAGAACCCCCTCTGACAGGAGAGCCGCTGATCGGGGGGCATTATCGGTAGAGCGGAGCTAATTTTAGCAGCACTTTACCACTGTAATAGCAGCACTTTTTGGCTGCTAGCGGGGCGCTTTTAACTCCTGCTAGCGGCCGAATAAAGGGTTAAAAGCGCAACTGCTGAAGCACTTTGCAGGCGCTTTGGCAGCAGTGCCCATTGATTCCAATGGCAGGGGCGGTGGAGGAGTGTATACAGCGCTCCCTCACCACCCGAAAGATGCTGCTTGCAGGACTCTTTCTAACCTCCTGCAAGCGCACCGCCCCGGTGTCTCTCATACTGGGGCTGCAGGGGAGGTATTTTTCAGGCGCTTTACAGGCGCTATTTTTAGCCCAAAAGCGCCTGAAAAACGCCCCAGTGTGGAAGGGGTCTTAGGGTGAAGTTCCGGTTTAATCGATATAAAAATATTATCATGTTTACATTTACTTCTAAAAGGAAATTCTAATGACATTGATTTTCCAGATGAATAGTAACACTGGGGCGCTTTGTAAAAGGTACAGAAACAAACATAATTATTAATAAATGAAATATGGTTCAGCATGCCACATGGGAAAGTGAGTCTAATGGGAGTGGTTTCATAATGATCAATCAGCTGCTGCACCCACAGGGCTCTAATGAGGAAAGTGGCAGGGTCTTCATCTCTTTAGATGTGATTTTTTCCTTTTGGGTGTATCTCACCAAAAATGAAATTTTTGTTGCAGGGGATGCCTGATATGTGACTTGTATCTTAGTGAAGACTTCTGGGTAAAACCAGTGGTGCAATCAGACAAACGATGGGGTTTCTGGGAGGAGTTCTATATATACATTCTGTGTACAGAACACCTCTAGGTTGCAATATGACAGAAAATTAGACCCCTTTCACACTGGGGCGTTTTTCAGGCGCTTTAGCGTTAAAAAAAGCACCTGCAAGAAGCCGCAACTGCAATCCCAATGTAAAAGCCCGAGTGCTTTCACACTGAGGCGCTGCACTGGCAGGGTGTCAAAAAAAGTCCTGCAAGCAGCTTCTTTGCAGCGCTTTTGGAGCAGTGAATACACTGTTCCTAAAGTGCCCCTTCCCATTGAAATCAATGGGAAGCGCCTGCAAAACGCCTGAAAAGCGCTTTTGGCAACAGAGTTTTGTGGGTGCTTTTAGCCCTTTATTTGGCCGTTAGCAGGGGTTAAAAGCACCCCAATAGCGCTTGAAAAATGCTGGTAAAGCGCTGCTAGTTTAAGCGGCGCTTTATGAGCCTTTTTTTGGGCGCTGACATTGTGAAAGGGCTCTTAGACCCCTTTCACACTGGGGCGTTTTCATGTGTTTTTCAGGCGCTTTAGCGTTAAAAAAAGCGCATGTGAAGCGCTTGAAAGAAGCCTCATCTGCAGTCCCAATGTGAAAGCCCAAGTGCTTTAAGAGCCCTTTCACGATGTCAGCGCCCGAAAAAAACGCTCGTAAAGCGCCGCTTAAACTAGCAGCGCTTTACCAGCATTTTTCGAGCGCTATTGGGGCACTTTTAACCCCTGCTAGTGGCCAAATAAAGGGTTAAAAGCGCCCACAAAACGCTGCTGCCAAAAGCGTTTTTCAGGCGCTTTTCAAGCATTTTTCAGGCTCTTCCCATTGATTTCAATGGGAAGGGGCGCTTTAGGAGCGTTGTATTCACCGCTCCAAAAGGGCTGCAAAGAAGCTACTTGCAGGACTTTTTTTTTGACGCCCTGCCAGCGCAGCGCCTCGGTGTTAAAGCACTCGGGCTTTTACATTGGGATTGCAGTTGCAGCTTCTTTCAGGCGCTTTTTTTTAACGCCAAGGCCCCTTTCACACTGGGGCGGTCTGGCCGTCGGCGGTAAAGCGCCGCTATTTTTAGCAGCGCTTTACCGTCGTTTTAGCAGCGGTCTGCGGGTGCTAGTGGGGTGGTTTTAACCCTGGCAAGCGGCCGAAAAAGGGTTAAAACCGCCCAGTGGTATAGCCGCGCTGTCCCATTGATTTTAATGGGTAGGAGCGGTTTAGGAGCGGTGAATACAACGCTCCAAAGATGCAGCTAGCAGGACTTTTTTCACCGTCCTACTAGCGCACCGCTCCAGTGTGAAAGCCCTCCGGCTTTCACGCTGGAGTGAAAAGGGTTGGTTTTTTCAGGCGCTACACAGGCGCTATTTTTAGCGCTGTAACGCCTGAAAACCGCCCCAGTGTGAAAGGGGCCTAAATCGCCTGAAAAACGCCCCGGTGTGAAAGGGGTCTTACAGCGGCTGCAGATTGAAAAGGAAAGGTCATTTATAAGAAAATTCAATCACAATATGATTTTGCTAGATTATTGTTTTTTGTTTTTTTTTTATTATTTGTCACCCCCCCCCACGAAAGTGGAGTTACCCTTTAAACTCTTGCCCTTTAGAGAAGTGTAGAGCTGTGTGATTTTTTTTCTTATTGTGTCTGTTCTGATCTCATTGGAACAATGAAGTGCATTCAGGTGAATGTAATCACCTCCAGTCCAGGCAGTCAGCATTAGGAATATTCCGGAGCTCCGGGAGAGGATGAAAGTTGCCGTCTTCCTATATTTTGCACAAAAGGTTAGAAAATAGTTGTGTCTTATTTTATCCACCCCTCCATAGCTATACATTATATTTGTATTATAACCTTTGGTATTTATATAGGAAGCTGTCAGCGGTATCCTCTCCAACTTGCTGGCCTGGTAACTATAACAAGCCCTCGGCAGCACCCGGTCTATACTGCACACCCGACCATAGTCCCCATTGACTCTGGCTTTATTATATTCTTTATGTTTATGTTTTATTATGGTGCATTAAAAGGGGTTGTAAACCTTCATGTTTTTTCACCTTAAAGCGGAGTTCCACCCTAAAGTGGAACTTCCACTCATCGGAAACCCCCCCCTCCAGTGTCACAGTTGGCACCTTTTCAGGGGGGAGGGGGATGCAGATACCTGTATTTGCACCCACTTCCAGGCATAGACTCCCACAGGAGTCTACACCTCTTCCTGTCCCGGCGCGCTGTCTGCTGGGACACACACAGGTCTCACGTTCCTATTGCGCTGCGCGACTCGCGCATGCGCAGTAGGAAACCGGGAAGTGAAGCCGCAACGCTTCTCTTCCCGATTCCCTCACCTAAAATGGCGGCGGCAGCAGCCGAGAGCCGATCGATCGGCCTCGGCTGCCGACATCGCTGGACCCTGGGACAGGTGAGTGTCCATTTATTAAAAGTCAGCAGCTGCAGTATTTATAGATGCTGGTTTTTAATAATTTTTTTTCCAGTGAAATTCCTCTTTAATGCATCCTATGCATTAAGGTGAAAAAAAACCTGGCAGTGTCCAGCCCCCCCAGCCCCTCCACCCGTTTTACTTACCTGAGCCCTGGAGCTTGATCCGGCGGGGACGCGCTGTCTCTCTGCCCGGAGGTTCTCGGCTCTTGATTGGATAGATTGATAGCAGCACAACCATTGGCTGCCGCTGCTGTCAATCAAATCCAATGGCGCGGGGGGCGGGCCGAGTCGTATATATTCAGCTATGGACATGGAATGCTGGATTTGGGAGCGCGCCTGGAAGGTAACCCCCCCCCCAGGTAAGTATGATATGTTTGTTATTTAAAAAACAAAACACTACAATCACTTTAAGGGCCGGTTCACACAGCGAGGTGCGGCGAGGCGTCTCCGACTTGCCTCGCCGCGACCTGCGGGGACCTCAGCGGCGACTTGCAGAGGACTTCTGTATAGAAGTCAATGCAAGTCGCCCCCGAAGTCGCCCAGAAGTAGTACAGGAACCTTTTTTCTGAGTCGGAGCGACTCGAGTCGCTCCTCTCAGAACGGTTCCATTGTACAGAACGGGGGCGACTTGCGGGAGCGAGGCGAGGCGAGTCGTGTCGCCTCGCATCGCCTCGCTGTGTGAACCGGCCCTAATGGGGTCTAAAGATTGGATAAAGCAAAAAAGAGGATTTCACCTTGTCAGGCCAGTGTGTTGTTGCCACATCCCTAATTGTATATCAAGAAGAGAGAATCCCCCTTCGTTGGGACTTTGTAGGCAACAAACACACACGTGTGAATTAGAAAATATAATTTATTAGGTATACATAAAATCATTTGCTCACGAGATGACGATAGTTAAAAGGACATGGCAAAAATAATACACAAATATCCAAAAAAATAAAGTATTCACCGCTTCTAAACCACTCCTACCCATTGAAATCAATGGGGCAGCGCGGCTATACCGCTGCAGCAGCGCTTTGCGGGCAGTTTTAACCCTTTTTCGGCCACTAGCAGGGGTTAAAACCGCCCCGCTAGTGGCCGCATACCACCGCTAAAACTACGGTAAAGCGGCGCTAAAAAAAGCGCCACTTTACCGCCGACGCCACTCCTGCCCCAGTGTGAAAGGGGCCTTCAGGTTACTACAAAGCTTTCCAATGGTGAGGATCACAGAGGGTCTTAGCATTCGGTGACTCCCACGAAGACAGGCGGATACCTCTCTGCCCATCTAAAGGAGACCATACACCTTACAATCTGTTTTGTATGATCTCCTTTAGATCAGCCAAGACCTGTATCACACATGCTTAAACTTGTATGAGAACAGTGTGAAACATTTGCAGAACTTTCAGGAAACTTTGCTGAACCTTGTAGAGTACATTCAGCTCCAGTTTGTAGATGTTGAACGCAGGTCCTGATGGGAGTGCTGATTGCCACTTCAAGCAAATGGCTAGCAGGATTTCTGCAAGCTTCACGAAGCGTTGAAGCATGCTAGCAGCTTGCTCAAGGCCTCTTTCAGTGCTGATCTGCCCCGTGGATATCCGCTTGCTCAGCGGTAGGGATCAGGCGTGTTTGCATGGAACACGTGCAGAGCCCGCCAGGAAGTTGGCGCAGCGCTGCGCTAATCACAGGCAGTGAGGCAGTGCCCGATCTCTGCAGCCGCACATCGCGGCAATGTCTCACTGCCTGTGATTAGCGCAGCGCTGCGCCGACTTCCTGGTGGGCTCTGCACGTGTTCCATGCGAACACGCCTGAGCTCATCCCTACTCCAGCGGGGATCGCCGGAGCGGGAAGATGACAGGTCTGTCTCTGCACACTGCGCAGGGACGGACCTGTCACAGCGCCGCTCTCCCCTATGGGAGATCGGGTGACGACGGACCGTAGAGTCCGTCGTCACCCGATCCAATCCGCAGACGGATGGAAAAAATAGTTTTTTCCTCCGTCACACTTTTTCGGATTGGAGCGGGTCGGATTTCACCGCTGACATCCGACGCTCCATAGACCTCCGTGAACGGATCGGCTGGGTTCACACTATTGCGAATTGGATGGATGTGGGTTTCTACCGCATCCAATTCGCATAGCAGGAGATTGTGACTGGCTCTCTATGGAACGGATTCACACATCTCCGCAGTGGTTCGGGTGCGAATTGCACAGAGTTCCTTTGCATCTTTGGGTCCTTTCAGGTCCGAATTCTGCCAAAAATTTGGGCTGAAATCAGACCTGAACTGGTGAATGGGGAAGCACCGGACTCCTGCTGTGAGCCGGAGCATGCTGCAGTGCGATCCCAGCCTAAAGTGTGGGGTGGAAAATGTCTTCTGGGACTTGCAACATGTCAGGAAGAGGGGGGAGAAACCAGGTACCCACAAGTGGCAACAATAGAGGAGGGCATAAAGTGGCACTTCCACTTCAGGGTGAAGTTCTGTTGTTTTTAATCCTTATGCTGCTATCATTAGTAAATGGATAGGAAGGTATATTGTATTTACTGGTTTTAAACCTTTTTTTTTTTTTTTTTTTGCATTTCTTCAGTTGCTTTCTGGTTTCTGTTCTAGGCTGACATTATGTCCTACTTCCCAGGAGTTACATATTAGGTGAGGTTGAAAAAAAGACACAAGTCCATCAAGTCCAACCTATGTGTGTGATTATATGTCAGTATTACATTGTATATCCCTGTATGTTGGGGTTGTTCAGGTGCTTATCTAATAGTCTAATCTAATCTTATCTAATAATCTAATAGTGGACGGCCGCCGAACAGTTAAGACTGCAGCTGCATGCATGACACAGCGGGAGACACCCTCTGTGTGTAATCAAGGTACTGACGGGGCTGCAGATGGGCACTGATGAGGCTGCAGATGGGTACTGGTGAGGATACAGATGGGCCCAGTGAGGCTGCGTTGTTGACACTGGTGAGGCGGCGTTGTTGACACTGGTGAGGCGGCGTTGTTGACACTGGTGAGGCGGCGTTGTTGACACTGGTGAGGCGGCGTTGTTGACACTGGTGAGGCTGCAGATGGGCTCAGTGAGGCTGCATTGATGGGCACTGATGAGGCTGCATTGATGGGCTCAGTGAGGCTGCAGATTGGCACTGATGAGGCTGCAAATGGGCACAGTGAGGGTGCATTGTTGGTGAGTGTGACACAACATTTTAAAGTATTTATTTTATTATGGCATTATATTATTAATTATCTTTAAAGTATTATTTTATTATAGTATTTTATTATGAATGGGTGGGGGGTTGTCTGTACGGGGCGTGACCTCCCTGAAATGAGCTTGCCACCTCGCTGAAATTTAGTTTTTGCAGGTTGGGATGTGTGACTAGCTCAGGATAGAGATGAGTTCATCGGACACTTGAACTCATCTCTTTGCCGTTATGGCTCTAGTCGCATCCAATCTAATCCGGTTGCACTGAAAACATAAAAGAGTTAAACTGGCAACAATACACAGAAAAACCTGCTTCAGTGAGAGCCTCTCCGGTGACGCACCGCTATTAGGTTGTAATTATGCAATCAAACGCTTGTCTGGACTGAGATATGACTGAATCAGAACCACCTTTGCTGTCACTTCAAATGGTATCTTAGTTACTGAATATTTTTTTTGCTGATAGCAAAAGCTGTTGCAACCTCCACCGCACCACAAAGAACAACTCCTCCCAGCGTGGAGCGGAGTGCTTCTTTTAGTTTGATTAGGGATTGAAGACTGAAATGCTTCGATTATATTACTCTGATGTTTAAAGAGGTTGTAAACCCCTAACAAAAAAAAAAAACCACAACAAAAAAATACCTGCAAGACAAAGACATAATGAGCTAGTAATGGAAGAACTAAACCCCCTGTTTTTTTTTTTTTTTTTTGCTGTCTTTTGTACCCATGGGGCAAATGCCCTTCACTTCCTGTTCCAAAAATGAAACAGGAAGTTTAAAGAAATCTTCCAAATTCAAATATCTTTGTTTGTCCTTGGAACCCCCCCATTGAAGACTTACCCTTACATTTTTGTTCCTCTACTGACAATGGTCCTAGAGGGAACACAGACAAAAGGAAAATGTGACATACTCCTCACTGCCTGTTAAACGCCATCTGAAGTGCAAACCACAACCTGATCGCTCTTCAGAGGGCTAACGCTGTTGTAATCAAGCCCTAATGTTGTTTTTTTTTTTTTTTTTTTTTTAAGAGACCTTCACCAATCTTTCCTACACAACTTGCCAGCTTCCGTGTGTTAACAAACAATGTAGTAACACTCAGTAAATGAATATTTCTGCAACACACAGATGTGAATAGAGCCTCAGCTCTCATTGTAGGCAGGTTCAGTCTATTTTGCCCACTGTAGGTGACAGCAGCATTGCAGTTGAAAGGGAAGTCAAGCAAGACTTGTCTTCTCTATGGTTTCCTGGGTCACTGGGGAAGCTATCCAATTGGATGCTGCCACCCCATGTGACTCTGGCAGCCATCTTGGGTCAGGCAAAGGCCATTTAAGGCCCTGGCTCCCAGGCTTCACATATAGGTAGTGTAGGGACAGGTCCTCCATCTGGAACCTCTCCCTGCCAGACTAGTAGGGAAAGGATAGGGACACGCCATCCTCCTTGAAGACCTCCCCAGTCTTATAGACCACAGATCCATCCATAAAGAGGACCTGTCACATGTCTATTGCTCTCACAAGGATGTTTACATTCCTTGTGACGGCAATAAAGGCGATATCAACAAAAAAAAAAATTAAAGTGACAGTAAAAATAATTTAACCACTTGCCGACCATCCGCCGCAGTTGCACTGCGGCAGAATGGCACGGCTGGGCGAAACAACGTCATGAAACGACGCTTCGCCCTGTGGCCACTTGGGGCACACGGAGAACCTGGCGCACAGTTTCCACTGTCCAGTGTCCTCTGACGGGAGAACAGACAGATCATCTGTTCATACAGAGTATGAACAGCGATCTCTCATCTCCCCTACACAGTCCCATCCCCTCCTTCAGTTAGAACACACACTAGGGAACACATTAACCCCTTGATTGCCCCCTAGTGGTTAACCCCTTCACTGCCAGTGACATTTTTACAGTAATCGATGCAATTTTAAAGCGCTGATCACTGTAAACATGCCAATGGTCCTACAAATGTGTCCAAATTGGCCGACGTGACGCCATAATGTTGCAGTCGCCGCCATTACTAGTAAAAAAAAAAAATTTTAATAAAAATGCCATAAAACGATGTCCTTTTTTGTAGACGCTTTAACTTTTGTGCAAACCAATCAATATACGCTTATTGCGATATTTTTGGTAAAAAAAAATATGTATAATACATATCGGCCTAAACTGAGGGAAAAAAGTTTTTTTTATATCTTTTTGGGGGGTAATTATTAAAAAATATTAGTAAAAAATATTGCGTTTTTTTTTTTTTTTTTTTTTCAAAATTGACGCTCTTTTTTTTGTTTATAGCGCAAAAAATAAAAACCGCAGAGGTGATAAAATACCACGAAAAGAAAGCTCTATTTGTGTGAAAAAAAGGACGTCAATTTTGTTTGCGTGCAACGTCGCACGACCACGCAATTGTCAGTTAAAGAGACGCAGTGCCGAATCGCAAAAAGTGCTCTTGTCAGGAAGGGGGGGGGGGGGTAAAATCTTCCGGGGCTGAAGCGGCTGAAACGGTTAAAACATTTATTTTTTTTAAAGTGCCCCTGCACCCGTGTGCTCGCATGCAAAGGGAAACGCGCGCATTGGTCGCGCAAACATGTGAGGTATCACTGCGAACATCAGATCATGGGCAGTAATTCTCGCACCAGACCACCTGTGTAAATTTTAGACGGGTAACCTGTAAAGGCTTTTAAAATGTTGCCAATGTATAGTAAAATTTCCGTTGTTTGTCGCCATTGCACGGGCATGCAGAATTTTAAAGCTTGACATGTATGGCATCTATTTACTCGGTAAAACATCTTTTATATTTTACCAAAGAATTGGGTTATGTATTGTGTTTTTATGCAGTAAAATTCAAAAATGTGTAATTTTTTTTTTTTTCTCCCACCCAAAAAAAAACGCTGCACAAATTACATGTGACCTGAAAAATTTTCTGCACCCACCAATTTATTCTCTAGGGCCTCTGCTTTAAAACCTATATACGTTTTGGGGTTCTGAGAAACTTTCTGTCAAAAAAAATACTGGGGCCAAGTGGTTAAATCTGCTGGAGGTGGAGGGGGCCAAAAAAATAATTAGGAATCTATACGATTTGTTCTTTTGACGTTGAACATTTGCAGATGATGTACAAGGAGAGCTTTATGCAGCGATGGTGAGAAGGTCTGTGTTTGTTTCCGAAGCAGAATTCTAATAATTTGAAAGCTCTTGAGGCTAGTAACTGTTATTGAGGGCCTTTCTTATTGTAAGCGGAGTTATTTTTCTTCGATGTGTTTGGAACGGAGCCTAGAATATTGCCGCAGACTTTGGAACAAACAAATTTTAGGGACGTTATACCTGCCAGCTCCTGAAGCAAAGCACTGAAGTTTATGGGACTCATTTGCTAAAATCTAGCTGGTGGCTCTAGTGAAGGGAAGTGCTCGCTTGGCCGTCCCTGGGAGATTGATGATGAGATTTGAGTCCTGGACCTGGAGGAGGCTTTTCAGAAAAATAAAAGGGCCCATTCACACTAAACCCAGCCATAGATGGATGGATGGATCAATCCTCGGGCCGCGTTCAGCAGGGACCGGCCAAGATTCAATCCATCTATGTGTAGCAAAGTCCCGGGCCTATTTTGGCCTAATAGTTACCTCCCGGAGTTAGGGAGAGCTGGCATTCTTCAGTGTAGCGTGGGAGTGGGATGCAAGGCATGGTGGGTGAACAGGTGGGCGCCAGACACTTTTTGAATGCAAAGAGATTTAGTGCCTCTTATGCCGCGTGCACACGACCGGACTTTTCGGCAGACTAGGTCTGAAGGGATTAGTCCGTGGGACAATCCCGATCGTGTGTGGGCTAATGCGATAGTTAAAAAAAAAAAAAAAAAATCGGACCTAGAAATTGAACATTTTTCAAATCTATGCGACGGACTAAAATCGGGAAAACCGTCTATGTGCTGGTCCGACGGACTAAATACGACGCAAGGGAAGTTATTGGCTACTGGCTATTGAACTTCCTTGTTTAGTCCCGTTTTATGTCATCACGTTCAAAACAGACGGACTTTCGAAGGGACTTAGTCTGTTTCCTGTGTGGTCAAGTCCGTTCATTCGGAAAGTCCGTCGGAACTCCGCCGAAAGTCCGTCGGGAAGACCGTCAGACTTAAGGCCCGTACACACGATCAGACTTTTTGACAACAAACATGCAAATTAGCTGTTTTGGAGCAACATCCGACCGTGTGTACGCTCCATCGGACAAACTTTTTTTGGTTTTCATCGGACTTTTGTTGGCTGTGCGAACGGACAAACTTTGTGGCAACAAAAGTCCGATGGAGCAAAGTCTGATCGTGTGTACAGAAAACCATAGGACTTTTGTACAAAGTCCAAACAGGCATGCTCAGAACCAATGCAAAAGATCAGACAACAATACAGAAGTTGACCAAAGGTGGCGGTAAAGAGCAGAAAAAACACGTGATTTGGTGAAAGTTGGCTGAAAAAGTCCTGCTGTGTGTATGCAATACAAGTTCAGGGCCGACGCCCTTTGTACAAAAATCCAAGGGAAAGTTTGTACAAAGTCCTATCGTGTGTATGAGGCTTTAGGCTGCCGGAAAGTCCGGTCGTGTGTATGCGGCATTAAACAGAACTTGGGTAGATGCAAAGATAATTGGCAGACTCCGAGACGTCTATAGGAAGACAGGCCTACAGGTGAAGGTCTCCAGCCGGACACCACTTCTGTATAGGTAGGACCGCTGTCTACTATGGCAACAAGCTTGTAGCTGTTACTAACGGTAAGGGTATTCAACTAACTGCAACACAAACAGTTCTCTTTAGCCCACACTCACTTTCTGTGGGTCTTCACTCAACGAGCTCCCAGTTTCTCTCACTAGACTTCAGATACAATGGATCTCCTGAGCTTTTTCACTTTAGCACTCAGTATCTTCCTCAAGCCTCACCTCCCGCCTCACCCCTGGGTCCCTGGTTTAGAACTCTTCAAGCTTCACCCCTGCTGACACGTTCGGTCCCTGGCTTGGCACTCTACAAGCATCACCTCTACTGTCCCGCTGGGTCCCTGACTTGGCACTTGCTGAAGTTTTCCCACGTCTTCACAGTCCTCGGCTGGCGAGAGGTCTGCTCTGGTACTGGCCTCATTTGGTCTCCGGTAATAAGATGGATGGTCACTTAATGGTGACAGCTTCCTCTCTACCTCCGACCACGACTGGTGTCCCGGCCGGCGGAACCATTACTTCTAGGTGGACTACAAGCCCGCAGTCCCAACCCTATGCTGCTTTCTTGCTTCTGGATAGGCACTCAGACAGCCTAGTAGCCAGATATCCCTGGGATAGTCCTTGGGTTTCAGGCCTACCAGTCCGGGGCAATACAACACATGTGCACCCAGACCGCTGTCCAGATGGCATAGAATCCCGATCACCGGACTCCACCCAAATAAATAGGTTCTCCCAGCAGGCCAAGGGACCCAAGAAAATCCCTGCGCATTGGCTGAGACACCCCATTCATTCCTAACCAATAAGGGTGAGGATCCAGTTGTGAATGGCTTTTCTTTGGATTTTCTACTGGTGAGAGACTTTTGCTATTGAAGTTATAAATGAGAGTACCTGGACTTTTCTACCTAAACCCTCTAACCCTACGTTGAGAGACTGTGTTGTTAACAATTTTTTGCAAATAAAAATCCCTTTAAGTGACGTCAGTCTCTACAGTTCTTGGGTCATCTACCTCGGGGAAACCCCTAGATGCGCACGAGGTAAAGAAGGTAATGGTAAGCCCAAATCAAATCAGCCGCTCCTTTGGGAGTAAGTGCATATGTGACTAAGTGTATCATAAAAAAAATGGTTCAATAAAGCTTGGGCGAAAAAAAAAAAAAAGAGCTAAACACGTTCCATTGCAGCGCATTCATGTGTTGTGCTAAGGCAGCCAATTGATAACAACTGGGGTGCCAACACATAACAGGGGGCAGAAAGTTGGAACGTGTTACACGCTCCACCCTAAATACGAGTGTGATGTGGTCCAAAAGGTGAGCTTATACAAACCACCAAAAACTTTAAACAATTGGCTGAGCGGACAGCAGGCACCGAGGACCGCACAAGCAGATTTGTCCCGAAAGTCTGCGGCGTTGTCTTTTTATGTCAGCTGAGACGTATAAAAGGATTTGGCATCCATTTACATAAGCCAGTGTTATTCCCGGAAAATCTCCTTCCAGTCATTGTTTAGTATTTGTCATCAAACTCTGAGAAAAAAAAAACTAATTTATGGCATATTTTTTCTGCCTTTCTGACAAACTTCATTAAGGCTGAAGTAGATCTGTGCCCCGATGTGACAGCGCGCCGACCACTAATTCATACTGATTTTCTGCTCTTCAGAGTCCATTAAGACATCCGACAGACGTCTATTGAGGATAAGAGCAGAAGCGGCCATGATGGACGTAGATCTGAAGGGATGATTAAGACATTCAAAGTTTGTTTTCAGTTTCAAGGAGATTTTCCACTAAACCCTTCTACATATTCAATGCTTCCTGAACTTCTTCATAATGAAAGTGTTCATAGATGTTGAAGTCCTCCAAACCAGGAAGGGTCTTGAAATCCCAGAACCCCCTTTCCACCCAGGAAGGCTGTTCCTGCCTCAGTACTTTCCTGTCCCAGGGAAATTCACTCCTTCCATTTAATGTGAAGGAAAAATCTCCCCAGTGGGGACCTGGACAAGCTTTTGAAAGAGGCTACAGGTTCTTTAGAACCTGCTCTGAAGTCTGAGGGTTGGCTTTTGGTCATCTTCTCCCCATCAAGGATTCTCTTTTGGAGAGCCCTCAACAAATACTTGGTCCCCCCAAGGAGCAAAGTCTAGTTTCTGTCCAGGCAGACTAGAGTACCGTATTTGCCGGCGTATAAGGCGACTGGGCGTATAAGGCGACCCCCTAATTGTCCATCTAAAACGTTGGTTTTGACATATGCTCGCCCTAGAAGACTACACCCTTTCGACTAGTCTGTCTAGTAGCTTAGGTAACATACTGAAACAGCAATAAGTCTGTGCAATTTAATCACAAGCATTGTGAAGCAGTGCTGTGGTGGTAAATACCTCATGTGCCTGGCAACATACACTGATGTATCGAGTCTCGGCCAGTCACTGCTGAATTGGCCAAATTTCGATCCATCTATGACCAGCTTTGTTAACCACTTGAGATCCGCGCTATAGTCAATTGACGGCTACAGCACGGATCTCCTTTTCCGGGACTACGTCTATTGACGTCGTCCCGTGTACGAGCGGCCTGCGCGCCCCGTGATCGGCGAGTCCATGAGACTCGCCTGATCACCGATCCGTGCAAGGGGTCGATCCCGACCCCTTATCACGTGATCAGCTGTCAGCCAATGACAGCTGATCATGTGATATAACGGAGCCGGTAATCGGCTATTATTCCTCCTCACGCTGACAGCGCGAGGAGAAAAAAAAAAAAGCCGATCACCGGCGGCCGTGATCGGGACATCAGTCCCGATCACAGCCAGCCCTGCTAGCGACCACCTGCCTCCTGCCAGTGCCCACCTGCCCCCTGCAGCTCCCCACTTATTAAAAGTGCCCCCCATCAGTGCCACCCAGCAGTGCCCATAGTGCCGCCCAGCAGTGCCGCCCATCAGTGCCCAGCAGTGCCGCCCATCAGTGCCCAGCAGTGCCACCTATCAGAGCCACCTATCAGTGCCACCTATCAGTGCCCATCAGTCCCATCTATCAGTGGTACCTATCCGTGCCATCTTATCTGTGCCCATCTTTGCCCATCAGTGCCGCCTTATCTGTGCCCATTGGTGCCGCCTTATCTGTGCCTATCAGTGCCCACCAATGCAGCCCATCAGTGCCCACCAGTGCAGCCTATCAGTGCCGCCTAATCAGCGCACTTCAATGAAGGAGAAAAATGACCCGTTTGCAAAATGTTATAACAAACTATTAAAACATGATTTTTTTTTTTTTTTGCATCTTTTTTTGTTTGTTTAGCAAAAAATAAAACTCCGAGCTGTAACTAAATACCACCAAAAGAAAGTTCTATTTGTGGGAAAAAAATTATAAAAATTTCATTTGGGTACAGTGTTGTATGACCGCGTAATTGTCATTCAAAGTGCATCAGCGCTGAAAGCTGAAAATTGGTCTGGGACTGAGGGGGGTTTAAGTGCCCAGTAAGCAAGTGGTTAAAGAACTGCAGTCTGCTCACATAATTTGTAATAAAAACATATTTGCCATTCAGAAGCTTCCCTCCAACCACTTTGTATATTATTTTATATACACTGTGATTGTGTACTTGCCAAATATGCTGCAGAAATCTCCCTCCACTAAGTCTGGCTGCAGCCATTTTAACTGTGGGCAGCTGAATCTGCTGCCTGTTCACTTCCTGGATTTACACAGAGGCACGCCTCCGGCTCTGCAGCTCTCATTGGCCCTCTTATGGTTCATCTCCCCCCCCCCCCCCCCCCTCCCTTCCTGGCAAACTCTCACAAGAGTGAGAGAGAGAGAGCTGTGTATGATGTCGTAAGCCTAGGATAATGACCAGCCAAGAAACAGGAAGTGGGCTGTATAAGGGGATTTACTGGCAGAAAAAAAATGTTTTACTATCCAAAGTTAAAGCAACAACAAGGGCGGAAGATTTAATAGATGGAAAGAGTTGAACAATGACTGAAGTTCCTGAAGGATGCCAGCAACAAACAGTGGCAAGGTGTGATGATTTCTTATTACACATGACTTGTGACCCGCTGTCAGCAGCGGAAGCTGATCTGTACCATTCAATAAATGCAAATACCGTCTTATATTACAATCAGAAAAAACGCACATTACCTAATATGATTTTTTTTTTTTTCGTTTTATGAGCTTGCATTCTTCAAGTCTGAATTGAAGGAAATATATTGTTTCCCTTTTTAAAAAAAAATAATAAAAAAAAATCTGCTCTTATCTTTCGTTGCCTCCCCTGTACTGAACGACTCTCTCGTGTTCCATGTCTAGCACGGAGGTCAAGCCTTAGAATTGGTTCTGCGGCCCACAGAGTTTAATTTCCGGGAAGCTGGGCTGGCTTTTTTTTTTTTTTTATTTGCAGGCGCATATTGCTTTGGAGCGCTTCTTGCATTTCACCTAAAATTAATTTAAAAAGGTTTACTAGGGTAATGATTCAGACTTGCTGGGTACCAGGGGAGGTCAAGCTTATGGCTGGTGTATTGGAGATGTGATTATACTGCCCTCCTGTGGCCCAAAAGGCAAACAGAACGGTCATCCCTCCTGATAATTGAAGTGAACCTTTTGAGGACCACCTTTTACGGTAACCGCCATTTACTGACTTGTTTTCGAGATGCAGGTTTTATTGATGCCGACTTCTCTACCTAATGAAGCCCCTGGCTTGGAATAAGAGCCAGGCAACAATTATTGGCAAAGGTGTATTTTCACATTTCTGCAAACGTTTAATAATTAGCGAAACTTCTCTTTTATATACAGCTGCTAGGGTTAAAGTAGAGGTTTAGGCTTTACCATATGCTGCCTTTTCATTGCTGGCTCCCCATTGCATACCTCCCAACTTTTTGAGATGGGATTGAGGAACACCTATCAGCAAAAGTATGCAGGCATAGGACACACCCCTTGCCACGCCTCCTCAAAGGAGAATTGTTCAAAAATACAAAATTGGTTAAACTCGCAAGTGTTTTTTGTTGAATGAGGGACATTGCTCGAAATCAGGGACAGTTGGGAGCTAAACTGCAGGTAACATCACTACTGTTTGGGATTCAGTCCCTAAATTTGGTGTTATCGCTCTCTCTCTCATACTGGCCACTGAAAGTTCAACGTGGCACCTCATGGCAAAGAACTCGCTGAGGATCTAAAAAAAAAAAAAAAAGTATTGTTGCTCTAAATGAAGATGTTTTGGAACTACAATTCCCAGGATACTCATCTACACTGCAGAGTGCATGAGCATCATGGGAAATGTAGTTCCAAAACATCTGGGGTGCCAAGGTTTGCCATCACTGGCCTAGGCTATAAGAAGATTGCTAAGACCCTGAAACTGAGCTGCAGCACAGTGGCCAAGACCATACAGCGGTTTAACAGGACAGGTTCCACCCAGAACAGGTCTCGCCGTGGTCGACCAAAGAAGTTGAGGTCACGTGCTCAGCGTCATATCCAGAGGTTGTCTTTGGAAATAGATGTATGAGTGCTGCCAGCATTGCTGCAGAGGTTGAAGGGGTGGGGTGGGGGGTCAGCCTGTCAGTGCTCAGACCATACGCCACACACTGCATCAAATTGGTCTGCATGGCTGTCATCCCAGAAGGAAGCCTCCTCTAAAGACGATGCACGAGAAAGCCCGCAAAAAGTTCTGAAGACAAGCAGACTAAGGACATGGATTACTGGAACCGTGTCCTGTAGTCTGATGAGACCAAGATGAACGTATTTGGTTCAGATGGTGTGAAGTGTGTGTGGCGGCAACCAGGTGAGGAGGACAAAGACAAGTGTTTCTTGTCTACAGTCAAGCATGGTGGTGGGAGTGTCATGGTCTGGGGCTGCATGATTATTGAGGGAACCATGAATGCCAACATGTACTGTGACATACTGAAGCAGAGCATGATCCCCTCCCTTCAGAGACTGGGCCGCAGGGCAGTATTCCAACATGATAACCACCCCAAACACACCTCCAAGACCACCACTGCCTTGCTAAAGAAGCTGAGGGCAAAGGTGATGGACTGGCCAAGCATGTCTCCAGACCTAAACCCTATTGATCATCTGTGGGGCATCCTCAAATGGAAGGTGGAGGAGCGCAAGGTCTCTAAAATCCACCAGCTCTGTGATGTCATCATGGAGGAGGGGGAAGAGGACTCCAGTGCCAACCTGTGAAGCTCTGGTGACCTCCATGCCCAAGAGGGTTAAGGCAGTGCTGGAAAATAATGGTGTCCACACAATATTGACACTTTGGGCCAAATCACTTAGGGGTGTACTCACTTTTATTGCCAGCGGTTTAGCCATTAATGGCTGTGTGTTGAGTTATTTTGAGGGGACAGCAAATTGACACCGTTATACAAGCTGTACACTCACTACTTTACATTGTAGACAAGTGTCATTTCTTCAGTGTTGTCACATGAAAAGATAGAAGAAAATATTTACAAAAACTGTGAGGGGTGTACTCACTTTTGTGAGATACTGTATATAGTCACAAAGTGAGGCTGCGGCAGGACCTGATCTGTGTCAGACATTTGCGAACACAGGCAAGAACTGCACAAGCAGCCTGCATCTCAGTCCAGGATGTAGATGGTGACCCTTGATGCCTGAACAAAGATGGTGCTGTCCTTCTGGATGAAGTCATTGGCTGGGGGGGGGGGGGGGGGGGAATACTGTGATCTTTGGTGATGGATAATAAATGCCATTGAAGCAGTTAGGTGGAAAAGATGGAAAAATCTGGGGTTCCTCAACATATGGGTTGCGTCTTCTGAATCGCTTTTAAACGCAGAACTTTTCATGTTTGATTGGAGCGTACCCTTTAACCTCTTCAGTGCCGGCAGGGTTGTGAAGTGAGGTGGTAAGAATGAGTTAATAGTCCCCTGTCGCGCTGTTCTCCTCCGTCATGCCTCCGCAGCTCGTGACGGGAACATGTCAGCATTGTGCGTGTGTAATTAAGAAATCTTTTCTGATTACGGTGACAGGTCTGTTATTAAACTGTCTGTTTTTCTTACGTATTAAATGTGAACTGTATGAAGTGAGCAGCTTCTAAAAATGTTGCGGCGTGCTCTTTTCCCCATTTCCCCCCCCCCCCCCCCCCACAAAGCGTTTTTCAGGCGAGATGCGTCTAGCGCACATCTGGTCAGGCCCCTCCCCCGTTGTCTTCCTCTTGATGTGCTGAAGTGTGGATAGTCGTGTCGCATTCCGTGGAAACTCTCCTGTTGAACAGATAAGGGCCCCTGGTGTACGGGGCCGGTGTACATGGGCTTTGGTTTTCTTCTGGGCCTTCTTTTCTTCTCTATACACATCCATGGGAAGGTAAAAGCAGCTTGATGCAGCTTAGGAGGTCAGCAGCAGAACAAATGAACCCAGGGCTTGTGCGGCTGGCTTTCAGGTGCATTTGAAATAATTCCAAGGCATGCTGGGACTTTAAGGTTCCCTGGCATGAAAAGACCAGCAATGGCATCACCAGGGTGGGGCCTGAGGGGGCCTTGACCCCCCCCCCCCATTTTACTGTTTGCCCCCCCAAGTTGAGTACTTTCTGAATGTCAGTTACTGTAATAACCGAATAATTGCCACCGGCCGGCGCCACGGCTGTCCGAGTGCAGACAGTCCGCCCACTTGAATGATTCACTAGTATGACTGTCAGTCTCTGAGCTGGTAAGCGGGGCTAGCTACTAGCCCAGGTGATGTTGCACGACAGCTGCCGGTGTCCTATCACATACAGTCCCCCATCGGATAGTGTCCGCTGCGTACTGCGCATGTGCAGTACACAGCACACACAGATTCCGAAAATAGCCGAGGATGAACGGCGCCTGCGCCGTGAGTCCAGGTTCTAGCCTCACCATCCAAGTGGACATAGAGTTGGAATATAAAAGAGCCGAGCGCAGCCCTCTCATTTTTTCCAGCCCTATGTCCGCTTGGATGGTGGGGCTACCACCTTGACGCACGGCGCAGGCGCCGTTCATCTTCGGAGATTTTCCGAAGCTTCTTCTGCTCCGTACTGCGCAAGCGCAGTACGGGGCGGACACTGTATGATGGATGGACTCAATATGCCAGAACACCGGCCGCCGCTGTTGTTTATGGGAGTTGTAGTGTAGTCCGCGGCTGCATGGTCCCGCTCCCAGGGGGTGGAGTCAGTCTAAGAAGAGGAGAGCAGCGCAGCCCGCCTGAGCCTGCGTGCTCCAACAACTCCCATTGCCACGGTCAGATATTGCCTGGCCTGCCTGGACACCACACCACGTGGCTGGTCTGGGCGTGCCTGGTGGCTGCAGTAAAGAGTACTGTGTAGGAAGGGGAAGGTGGAAGAGAAAGGACTCATCCTGTCCTGCTGACAGTGCTGAGCTCTGAGTCTGCCAAGCAAAGTGAGAAATCCTGCCACCCCACGGGATCTATCTTTCCTCCCCCACCCCATACACCTGACCTCATATACCTTGCCAATCATGGTCTGTGATCCCTGCTGGGAGTGGGAGCTGCCCATGGCCTCCTGTGATCCTTGCTGGGAGTGGGAGCTGCCCATGGCCTCCTGTGATCCCTGCTGGGAGTGGGAGCTGCCCATGGCCTCCTGTGATCCCTGCTGGGTTTTATGGTTGGATCCCTTACTTTTGTCCTTGTGCCCCCCCCTAAATATGAAAGCTAGAGGCGCCACTGAAGACCAACTCCACTTTTTAAGAAAAAAATAAAAAAACAATCCTCCTGGGTGATCTATCTTCATTTTGTAGCAGATTCCTACTTTTTTGTTGTTCTGAAGAAATAGCTGTTTCACCATGTTATGTGCGGACTGATTCTGAATGGGAGGGTCTGGTTCATTATAATCACTTGGTGTACTCTGTGTTTTGATGAGAAAGTTGCAGGGTCTGCATCCCTTTAGAAGTATTTAACCCTTGGGGAGTATCTCACCAAAAATGAAATTCTTATTGCAGGGAATGCCTAAAATCTCAACAATGATACTCGTGTACTTAAAGAGGAAGTAAACCCTCTTAAAAAAAAATAAAAAAAAATAAAACCCTGCAAGAAAAAGGCATAATGAGCTAGTATGCATAGCATGCATATGGTTCATCAAAAACGTGCAAACAATGATATCAAAAAGTGCTCGTGCTCGCCTCCACGTGTCACAGGCTGCCCACCTCACTATTTGACCTCCAGGGGGTCAAATTCAGCAGTTTTCCCCTCTGGGTATGACTACTATCCAGAGCCGGTACGAGGGGGGGGTGGGTGGGTGTAAGGGGCGGATGCCCTGGGCAGTACAATTTATTGGGGGGGCGCAGTGAAGTGTCCTTCTAAAACAGCCGTCACTAGTTTGCTGGGACCGCGGTTTCCCTAGCAACCAGTGACGCTGCGCGCGTGACCACCCTACCCCCCCCCCGCTCTCCGTTTTAAAACCTTTATTTCCCAGTTAAAGAGGAGTTCCACCCAGAAGTGGAACTTCAGTTTATTTGTCCCCCCCCCCCCCCCCCCCAGGTGCCACATTTGGCACCTTTCAGGGGGGATGGGGGATGGGGGATGGACAGGGCCTGTTTTTAACAGATACCCTATCCTCACTTCTGTCAGACCTCGAAGCGGAGAGGTACGTCAGTCTGGACTCCTCCACTTTTTTCCGCCGTCAGACCAATTGGAATGTGCAGCACGCTTCGTGCATGCACGGTAGGGACCCGGGTGTGAAGCCAAAAGACTGCACTGGCGAGTTCCCTAACTGGCAATGGCGGCAGCTGCACCCAATCCAAAAAGCAGCTGCAGTGCCGACATTGCGGGCACCCTGGACAGGCAAATGTCCAGATATTAAAAGTCAGCAGCTGCAGTATTTGTAGCTGCTGACTTTTAACTTTTCATGGGGGAGGGGGGGGGGGGGGGGGGTTCTGGTCTGACCTCCTCTTTAAGGAACAGATAAGACACTCACACTTCAATCCGTGCTAGCTGAACAAGCATAAGATCAGCGGTTCCACGAGATGGCCGTGATGTGACGTCAGTACGTAGGCTCTGCCCCCCCCCTATACGCGTTACGTCAGGGCTTAGCCCTTGTACACACAGTCGGACATTCTGTCAACCAAATCCGTTGGATTTTGTCCGACGGATTGTGTCCGAAACTGTTGCATACACACGGTCGGACCAAGTTGTCGGAAAATCCGATCGTTCAGAACATGATGACGTTATTTCGTTACGATGGGACTACATTCAGGCTAGTAGCCAATAGCTTTGGTGTAGGAATTTGATCTGAGCATGCGTGGCACTTTATCCGATCGGAATTCTCTACACATGATCGGAGTATGTCTGATCGGACCAAGTTTGGAAAATTGGGTCCGACGGATATTCCGACGGAAACAGTCCGATGCATACCACACACAGTCGGATTATCCGACAAAACGCTCCGATAGGACACATTCCGACGGAATCTCCGACCGTGTGTACAAGGGCTTAGACTTCTTCAGTAGGGAGAAGAGTATACAGCAGGTCTCGGGTGCACCAAAAGCGCCTGTCTCTCGGCGTGGAATGTGGCTTAGCCGGTCTGTACCTGAACGGGAAGGATTCCAGGAAGGATGGTGTATCCCTGCTCTTTTTCTACTCATCTGAAACGACATCTACCTGCCGCTAATTACTGTCCCTGACAGACGGGAGACCTGTCCCTACACTACGCACATGCAAAATGCACGCCGAGCCAGTGAGCCAAGGTTTTAAATAGACTCTGTCCGACCCAAGATGGCCGACAGAGTCTCATTGGGGCTTCAGCATCTAATCCGATCGCTCCCCCAGTGACCCAGGAAAAAACCATAGAGGAATCGTGTTACTCTTGGCTTCCACTCCTTCTGCAATGCTGCTGCAGTTGAGGGCCACCTACAGTGGAGAAAGTAGACTGCGCCTGCCTACAAGCAATCTGCCAAAAAAGTTGTGGGGTTAAAGATTTGGTAAATCCGGAAGAATCGGAAGGGGAGGCATAATCGACTTGTATTGGTAGTCTTATCGGCAAAAAAAAAAAAAAAAAAAAAAAAAATGGAAGAAAAACAAAAGAGATGATCAAGAAAAATAATAATATTCATAAAGAATCAGAAAAGAGAGGAGACTTTTTTTATTTTATTTTTTTGAGTTGTAAAGATGAACTTTCCCCTCACAATTGTTGGCTGTATTCCGCCGAATCCTCTTCGCTCTTTCAGATAATCGATGGTCGCCCCGGCCTCCGGCTCCTCTTTACCTCTCAGAAATAATTTTCCTCTCCGTACAGCTGTGCCTCGCCACTTAAACAAAACCGAACAGCGTCTCCTGCGGTTAGCGCTATTCCTCTCCGCACGCGGTCCTCCTTTCTCCGGGGGAGTAAATGGAATATACAGTATCTCACAAAAGTAAGTACACCCTCACATTTTTGTAAATATTTTCTTCTTTCTTTTCATGTGACAACACTGAAGAAATGACACTTGTCTACAATGTAAAGTAGTGAGTGTACAGCTTGTATAACAGTGTAAATTTCCTGTCCCCTCAAAATAACTCAACACACAGCCATTAATGTCTAAACCGCTGGCAACAAAAGTGAGTACACCCCTAAGTGAAAATGTCCAAATTGGGCCCAATTAGCCATTTTCCCTCCCCGGTGTCATGTGACTCGTTAGTGTTACAAGGTCTGAGGTGTGAATGGGGAGCAGGTGTGTTAAGTTTGGTGTTATCGCTCTCACTCTCTTATACTGGTCACTGGAAGTTCAGCATGGCTCCTCATGGCAAAGAACTCTCTGAGGATCTGAAAAAAGGAATTGTTGCTCTACATAAAGGTGGCCTAGGCTATAAGAAGATTGCCAAGACCCTGAAACTGAGCTGCAGCACAGTGGCCAAGACCATACAGCGGTATAACAGGACAGGTTCCACTCGGAACAGGCCTCGCCATGGTCCACCAAGGAAGTTGAGGTCACGTGCTCAGCCTCATATCCAGAGGTTGTCTTTGGGAAATAGAGGTATGAGTGCTGCCAGCATTGCTGCAGAGGTTGAAGGGGTGGGGTGGGGGGGTCATCCTGTCAGTGCTCAGACCATACGCAGCACACTGCATCAAATTGGTCTGCATGGCTGTCATCCCAGAAGGAAGCCTCTTCTAAAGACGATGCACAAGAAAGCTCGCAAATAGTTTGCTGAACTCAAGCAGACTAAGGACATGGATTACTGGAACCATGTCCTGTGGTCTGATGAGACCAAGATAAACTTATTTGGTTCAGATGGTGACAAGCGTGTGTGGGGGCAACCAGGTGAGGAGGACAAAGACAAGTGTGTCTTGTCTACAGTCTAGCATGGTGATGGGGCTGTCATGGTCTGGGGCTGCATGAGTGCTGCTGTCACTGGGGGGCTACAGATCATTGAGGGAACCATGAATGCCAACATGTACTGTGACATACTGAAGTAGAGCATGATCCCCCTCCCTTCAGAGACTGGACCGCAGGGCAGTATTCCAACATGATAACCACCCCAAACACACCTCCAAGACCACCACTGCCTTGCTAAAGAAGCTGAGGGTAAAGGTGATGGACTGGCCAAGCATGTCTCCAGACCTAAACCCTATTGAGCATCTGTGGGGCATCCTCAAACAGAAGCTGGAGGAGGGGAAGGTCTCTAACATCCAGCAGCTCTGTGATGTCATCATGGAGGAGGGGAAGAGGACTCCAGTGCCAACCTGTGAAGCTCTGGTGACCTCCATGCCAAAGAGGGTTAAGGCAGTGCTGGAAAATAATGGTGGCCACACAAAATATTGACACTTTGGGTCCAATTCTGACATTTTCACTTAGGGGTGTACTCACTTTTGTTGCCAGGGGTTTAGACATTAATGGCTGTGTGTTGAGTTATTTTGAGGGGACAGCAAATTTACACTGTTATACAAGCTGTACACTCACTACTTTACATTGTAGACAAGTGTCATTTCTTCAGTGTTGTCACATGAAAAGATAGAAGAAAACATTTACAAAAATGTGAGATACTGTGTATATATATATATTTTTTTTTTTTTTTTTACGCGGTCTTAGAGTCAGAGACCAGCGTCCTGCAGTGTGGATGTGATTGACTCGCATCATTAATAGTAAAAAGTTGAGGTGAGGATCTCTGCTTTGACCTGTGAGCTCCACCATTCCTGGAGTTTTTAAGAGTAACTATAGTTTTGGATAAATAAAAAAAAAAGGATATTCTGCCTCCCTCAGCACAAATCCCTTCCCAACCAAAATCCCCCCCCCTCCCAGCTAAAAACCTCCCACACCCCTCTCCCACCAAATAATTCTCCTCACTTCCTTCTAGCACAGATCCTCTCCTTCTCCCAAATTCCACCTTCCCAGCACAAAAAATCATCTCCCCCACAAATCCCCCCTCCCCCTCGTTGCACATCCCCCAACTCCCTCCCCACCATTACCCTCCTACCACAAATCCCTTCCCCACCAAATCCCCCCTCCCAACAAAAGCGTCCCACACCCCTCTCTCCGAAAATAATCCCCCTCCCTTATATCACAGATCCTCTCCTTCTCTCAAATTCCACCTTCCCAGCACAAATCTCCCCCACAAATCCCCCCCCCCCTCGTTGAACATCCCCCCCCCAACTCCCTCCACACCCATATTACCCTCCTAGCACAAATCCCTTCCCCACCAAATCCCCCCCTTCCCATCAAAATCCTCCCACACCCCTCTCCCCCAAATAATTCTCCTTCCTTCATTCTAGCACAGATCCTCTCCTTCTCCCAAATTCCACCTTCCCAGCACAAATCATCTCCCCCACAAATTCCCCCCCATTGCACATCCCCCAACTCCCTCCCCACCATTACCCTCCTACCACAAATACCTTCCCCACCAAATCCCCCCCTCCCAGCAAAAGTGTCCCACACCCATTTCTCCGAAAATAATCTCCCTCCTTTTTATCACAGACCCTCTCCTTCTCCCAAATTCCACCTTCCCAGCACAAATCATCTCCCTGCAAACCCCTCCCCCCCCCATCTTCACCACCCTAGCACAAATCTCTGCCCCCCCCCCCCCCAAATAATCCTTCCTCTTAGCACAAATCCTCTCCCTTTCCCATATTCCTCCTCTCCCTACAAATCCCTCCTCTTGGCAGGAGCCTGCTCTGAAATGTGTGACAGTTGGCTACAACTGGTGAACGGCATCGGGGACCTGGGGGCACCCTGCAAAGCCCTAGGTGCCCAATGCTGGCACTGCCCCTGCCCCACTCCAAAGGGGGAAAAAAAACTTTTTTTTTTTTTCGAATAGACGCTCACTTTATTACTTTCAGTAAGGTAACAAATGATACAACTTTCTTTTGTGCAGCGACGTGTCATTTCAGGTTTTAATGAGCGACTAAAGATCCAAACTCGGTCATTAATTCATGAAGCCAAGTCCACTTCTACGCCTTTTTATTATGTCAAATTAACTTTAAAAATGTCACGTTCTACGAGCAAAGTGTGAGGTGACCGCTCCTTCATTTCTCTACACAAATTACCCAAACGATTTAAATCTTGAAAATGTCATCCTACACGCACCAATCACGCGGCCTCCTGATGGCGGACATTTGGCATAATGCCACTCTGCTCGCAGCGGGCGGCCTGTCTTCAATTTTTAGACCTTTTTTGCTGGTTTATTTATTTATTTTTCATGTCAGATTTATTTTTCCACTGGTATAATAAAATTCCCTCAAATGTGTGTTCTTTATTCCACGAGAGGCTGACAGAATAAAAAGATGCATTTACATATTTCTGACTTCAAGGCCTGGAATGGCTCCCGTTGTAGATCACCGATCCAATTAAAAGACGGATATTGCTTCTAATCGGATGCGGCCATCACCAAAGATGGAGAGCAGGCAAAACGGAAATATTTAGGATTCTAGGACCTTAAAAGGCTCCTTGTAAATGGGGGGGGGCATTAAGCCGCTGTGTGTCCCTCCGTAGTGAAGCTTGTCAAAGTCTATGGTGTGCTCTATGATGATTGCGGGGGGGGGGGGGGGGGGGGTCAGGGGCCGACAGACAACTCCTGGGGCCCCCTGGGCAATAGGAGATTATGGAGCCCCCTGGCAATAGATTATGGGACCACGCAGTATACACACGCAGTATACACACACAGTATATACACATACAGTATACACACACACAGAATACACATACACACACTGAAAAGGTACTGGAGAGGTGGGGCAGCTATAATCTTGGGATTTTTAAATAAACACAGATTTTTACATACTGTCCCTGGTTTTATTGAGACTGGCAACCCTGATGGGGCCCCTTAGTGGCATGGGGCCCTCGGGCAGTGCCTGAGTGTCCGAATGGTCAGTCCGCCCCTGGGAGGGGTTTTAGGTGTGCACAACATGAAGAGTGCAGGGCTCAGGAGTGCGTGAGAGTGCAAAAGGGTGTAAAAAACAAAAAAAAAAGCTTTACAATCCCTTTAAGGCGTCAGAATACCAAGATATTTTGGACACTTTCATGCTCCCAACTTTGTGGGAACAGTTTGGGGACGGCCCCTTCCTATCCCAACATGACTGCCCACCAGTGCACAAAGCAAGGTCCATAAAGACATGGATGAGCGAGTTTGGGGTGGAGGAACTTGAATGACCTGCACAGAGTCCTGACCTCAACCCGCGTAGATTGACAGTGCTATATACGTCCCTGTAGTAATAGTAAGTCCCTGTTTACACCTGTGAGATTTGTCGCAGGGCCATGCATGACAAGAGGAATCCCATTATTGTCTATAGGGGCCCATTTACACATGTGCTTCTTTTGGTTTTGGCCCTTATAGGCATCAATGGGAGCGCATGAAAATTGCAAAAAGACACTGCTGATTGCATACACCCAAGTGTAGCCCTTAGTGTACATGGTTGGAATACATCCATATGACCTGTAGGAGTCACTGTTGCACTGGCTGTACTCGGCCTATATATTGCACTCTGTATCTTCATTGACAGAGAAGGATAACAAAAAGTATTACTGTTTGTAAAAAAATATATATTTTTTCACACTTTTAAAAATACGGAGTGCTCAACTGTACTGACCTAAACACAGCTCTGAAAATATTTCTTAAAAATATAATTTTCTTAATTAACAATGTAGAAATGTTGTTTAACTAAATATTTCCCGGGAGTCTCAGAACAGAACTGTAAAGTAAGGCCGCGTACACACGCGCGGACTGTTCGCCCAACTTTGTCCGCTGAACAGTGTTTCGGCGGACAGTCCGCTCGTGTGTGGGCTTTCAGCGGACAGTTTCAGCGAACAGTCCGCTGAACAAGGTTTTTCGGAAATTCCGAAAAACTGTCCGCTGAAACTTTGTTTCAGCGAACAGTCCCCTCGTGTGTAGGCTTGTTCGTCAAACTAAGTTCCGCGCATGCTCAGAAAGGATTTACACGCCGAAAGTTATAATGCAGTGTATAGGACGTCGTATTTTTCGTCCCGTCGTACGTGCCGTTCACGTCATCGCGCACGGTTTCAGCAAACTGTTCGTACGTCGTGTGTGGCCATGTCCGTCCATGCTAATTTTGAGCGGACTGTTTGCCGAAACTATTTGACGGACAAAGTTGGGCGAACAGTCCCCGCGTGTGTACGCGGCCTAATGGTGATCAACTTTCTAGATAGAGGGCGGGGGGCTCATTGTGGCTCCTGACATCACCAAAGGGCCACACATAATAATCTGTGACTGCAATGTTACAGAAAACTGCCAGACCACAGGTATTCTGCAGGAGGCTACAGACAATACTACAAGAGATGGTCAGAGACCGGGGCATCCTACAGGAGATGGTCCGAGACCGGGGCATCCTACAGGAGATGGTCCGAGACTAGGGGCATCCTACAGGAGATGGTCCGAGACTAGGGGCATGGTACAGGAGATGGTATGAGACTAGGGGCATGGTACAGGAGATGGTATGAGACTAGGGGCATGCTACAGGAGACAGTCTGAGACTAGGAGCATGCTACAGGAGACAGTCTGAGACTAGGGGCATGCTACAGGAGATGATCCGAGACTAGGGGCGTGCTACAGGAGGTGGTGAGAGACTAGGGGCGTGCTACAGGAGGTGGTGAGAGACTAGGGGCGTGCTGCAGGAGGTGGTGAGAGACTAGGGGCGTGCTGCAGGAGGTGGTGAGAGACTAGGGGCGTGCTGCAGGAGGTGGTGAGAGACTAGGGGCGTGCTGCAGGAGGTGGTGAGAGGTGTTTTTTCACCTTAATGCATAGAATGCATTAAGGTGAAAAAACATTTACCTTTACAACCCCTTTTAAAGGAACCTATTTAGAAAATAAAAAACAAAGCTTTACAACCCCTTTAAAGCGGAGGTCCACCCTAAAGTGGACCTTCCGCTCATTGGAACCCTCCCCCCCTCCGGCGCCACAATTGGCACCTTTCAGGGGGGAGGGGGGTGCAGGTACCTGTACAGTACAGGTATCTGCACCCACTTCCGGCATAGCTATCTGCGGAAAGGGGCGTAGATTACGCCCCTTTCTGAAAGTTCCCCGCTGCCTGCTGGGAAACACACAGATCCCAGAGACAGCGGGGACCATCCTTATTGCGCAGCGCGACTCGCGCATGCGCAGTAGGGAACCGGGAAATGAAGCCGAAAGGCTCCACTTCCTGATTCCCATACCCAAGATGGCGGCGGCAGCACCCGAGAGACGATCGAGAGATCGGCTTCGGGTGCCGACATCGCGGGCACGCTGGGCGGGTAAGTGTCCTTATTTTAAAAGTCAGCAGCTGCAGTATTTGTAGCTGCTGGCTTTTTTAAAAAAAAAAAAAAATAAAACGGCGGAACTCCCGGCGGACTCCCGCTTTAATTAACCTTTTTTTTTCTTGGTTATGTCCCCTTTAAGAGGCGTGGCATGGCGGCGTGTCCTATGCCTAGGCTTATGATATCATGCACAGCTCTTTCTCTCACTCTGGTGAGAGTTTGCCAGGAAGTGACTTGGGGGTGAGTCATAAGATGGCCAATGAGAGCTGCAGAGCTGGAGGTGTGCCTCCTGTGTAAATCCAGGAAGTGAAAAGGCAGCAGCTTCAGCTGTCCACAGTTAAAATGGCTGCAGCCAGACTCAGTGGAGGTAGATTTCTGCAGCATATTTGGCAAGTACAGAATCACAGTATATATAAAATAATACGCAAAGTGGTTGGAGCGAAGCTTCAGAATGGCAAAACGTTTTATTTTTCTTATTACAAATTATGTGAGCAGACTGCAGTTCCTCTTTAAGTCTGGTTGGCAGTAGAAGTATTTGTCCCATAGAAGATTGATGGATGCCTCCCCTTGCTCGGTCCTAGCTGTCAGCCCATTCCGGAGCCCCACCTTCATACTGTGCCAGAGTCCTGCTCAGAATAATGAGTCTTTTATTCCCTGGAAATGTCACTTTTGAAATATTGATTTTTCTGTCCACAGCGCTTCATGTGCTGAAATGCCACCGGCCTTCCCCAGATCTGGAGCTGTCGTTTTGGAATCTTTTTCTTTTTTTAGGTTTTTAAATAGAGTGGTGAAGGGTTATAACCTCTGTTACCTTTTTTTTTTTTTTTATTTTTTTTTTTTTATATTGCAGTCTGTGTCCCCCACTGGTCACTGGGGCAATTCCCCTTCTCTATTTGTACTGGTGACAGTGGCAGATTTATATGGGGCCATTTACCCCAACCACCCCCGCCAGAGGGAACCCCAGACTTTCTTTATAATACAAATATATATATATAATTTATAAAATGTAGTTTTATCAATAACAAAAAAATGTAAGCGTTTGTGAGTGTCAGGATTCTGAAAAGTTTACGCCTGACTTCAGAGGCAAAGAAAGGAATGAGGTCCCCGGCCCCCTTTTGATCTAAAGAGGACCTCCAGGGCCAGCTGAAATCCTTCTGTATGTGGTGGGTTGTGGGGCATGGTGGGTGCAGAGTTAGAGTTATTGGGTGCCAGACACTTCTTGAATGCAAAAGAAAGTTTATTTCCTTTTTAACAATCTTCTTCTTTTTTTTTTTTTTCTTTTTTTTAAGGGAGAGAGAGGGGTAGGGCCAGGACACCCTTAGGTAGTTGCAAAATGAATTGGAAGATTCCGAGACTTCAATAGGAAGACAGCCATGCAGGGAAAGTCATCCAGCAAGATGCCACATCTATATGTACAGAATCGCTGTCTCCTATGGCAACAGTCTTTTTAACAGTTCCTAACACAAACGTAACCGTTCCTTCACCTACAATCTCTCCTTGTAGTTCTTCAGCCCACTGAGCTCCCGGTCTCTCTTACTAGATTAGTTGATTCAACTGCCACTGAATCCCTTGAGCTCCTCCAATCTTTACGGTGGTATCTTCCTCAAGCGTCATCCCCCGCTTCTCTGCTGGGTCCATAGCCTGGCACCCCACATACCTCTCAAGCTTCACCCACGTTGGCCTGCTCGGTCCCTGGCTTGACACACAAGGCTGCTCTGCAAGTGTCACCTCTGCTGGTTGGGTCCCTGGCTTGACACACAAGGCTGCTCTGCAAGTGTCACCTCTGCTGGTTGGGTCCCTGGCTTGACACACAAGGCTGCTCTGCTAGTGTCACCTCCGCTGGTTGGGTCCTTGGCTTGGTTCCCACTGAAGTTTCCCAATTCATCACCGTCCCCGGTTGGTGAGAATGTTGCTCCGGTGGTACTTGCTTCAGTTACTCACTGTGGTCCCTGGTAATTAGGCGGATAGTCCCTTCCTGGAGATCGCTTCCCCTCTACCTCCGACCATGACAGGTTCTCTGGCCGGCAGAACCGTCACTTCTGGTTGGACTGCAGGTCGCAATCCCAACCCTGCGCTGATCTCTTGCTTCTGGATAGGCCCCCAGACAGCCTAACAGCCGGATGTGTCCGGGATAAGCCCAATCTTCAGGCTAGCAGCTAGCAGCCCCGAGGGCTCTCACACTGGAGCGGTGCGCTGGCAGGACGCTAAAAAAAGTCCTGCTTAGCAGCATCTTTTGGAGCAGTGAAGGAGCAGTGTATACACCGCTCCTGCCCATTGAAATCAATAGGGCAGCGTGGTGATACCGCCGGCAAAGCGCTGCTATAGCAGCGCTTTGCGGTGGTTTTTAACCCTTTCTCGGCCGCTAGCAGAGAGGTAAAAAACACCCCCGCTAGCAGCCAAATACTGCCACTAAAACTACAGTAAAGCGGCACTAAATATATCGCCGTTTTAAGGCAGACGCCGCACCCGTCCCAGTTTGAAAGGGGCCTTACAAGTCACTGGTCATAATGTTATGGCTGATCGGTGTATAATCACAAATTATAAAATAATATGTTGTGTATGCACAAAAAAAAACACACACACACAAGCATGCCTCTCATAAAGGAGAGCTGGGCCTTATAAAGCAAGATAAAAACATTTAAAGAAAATTCCAGTATGTATGTATGTGTATATATATATATATATATATATATATATATATATATATATATATATATATATATATATATATATATATATATATATATATATATATATATATATATACATATATACATATGTTGTATATTATTTTTGATATATAATTTTTTTTTTATCTTTATAAAAATATATATATATATATATATAATTTATAAAAAAAATATATTGTATATGTCCAAAAAAAGCACAAGCATAGAGGAGAGCAGAGTCTGGGGTTGGGCCTTCTAGAACAAGATAAAAAAAAATTATATATCAAAAATAATATACAACATATGTATAAAAGAATTTATATATATATATATATATATATATATATATATATATATATATATATATATATATATATACTGGAATTTTCTTTAAATGTTTTTATCTTGCTTTATAAGGCCCAACTCCAGACCCTGCTCTCCTCCAGTATCTCCCCCCCCCCCCCAGGAAGAAAGCATATTTTTTATATTTGTACCTACATTTTCCAGTGGTTTTCAGTCTGGTCACATGACACTTAGGGTGCTCTTCCTCCTGGGCTGTCCTTAATGATGTGAAGAGCAGTCGTTGTTTCTTTCCTGGCAAGTAATTTTCCGTGTCCAGAGTAGGTCCTCGGAAGGTAAAACCGCAAAACACACAGCCTGACATTATGTATGTTTTTTATTTTTACATTTTATACATCTTCGGCTGCAGTGACCCTTTTTATATTAAATGCGGACACGGACGCTGCGACAAAATGTTTAGACAACATCCGAAGTCGCCCCCGGTCCTCGTTACCAGTCCTTGTTAATGTAACTTTTTCTGAGCGCCTCTTTGATTTTCAAACCTGAATCGTACCAATGGGTGGCTTTAATTAATTGTAGTGTAACAATATTTTCAGTCTCTCCGCTAAAGCCCAATTTGCTGCGGAATTAATGAGAGTCTGGGAAAAGCCGCAGCAGGAGGGGGAATCGATGGCGGACTGATTAATTGATTCTTCTAATGCATGACTAGGTAACTTAAGGGTTGGAGTACTTTCACCCCAGGAGGGGTCTGTCGCTCAATATGAACGATGGTTGGTAATGAGTTATGGCCCCAATTTGGGAACCCTCCCCCTTCTAGAAGGCTCCACTGAGAGTGACTCCCCGCTACACCTTGTCTGGAACTCTGGCTGGTACGCTGTACCCCTTTTTTGTTTTCCTAAAAACCCAATCTGACTTTTACTTTAAATCCGCTAGATGTTACATAGATTAGTAAGGTTAAAGACACCAGTCCATCCAGTTCAACCTGAGTGAGTATGGGAGCATGGCCACAACCCCTATACATTGTGTCCCATCAAGATGCCCACCTATTATTATTATTATTTTTATTTAAGGTACCCATATAGCACCGTCAATTTTTATGCAGTGCTACACACACACACACACACACACACACACATCGGTCCCCACCCCCATGTAACGACATATTTGGCAACCCATGGCAGGTTTCTACAGAAGTGACGTTCCGTCGCCGCCATCTTGCTACACCCCACACTCGTCCACAGTAAGGATATACTAAGAAGGGGGAAAGCGGACATGTTGTTACACCCACCAGAGTTTTGCATTTTACACGTATTTATAACAGTAAAGTCAGTTTCTATAGTGAAATACAGGACTTACAACTCCGTCTGACTACTTAGATGTTGAATTTTAAAAGCAGCGGCAGCCCTCACAGGTTTGCCAATCTGACAGAAGTTCGCTGCTTTTAAAATTCAACATCCAAGTAGTCACACGGAGTTGTAAGTCCTGTATTTTACTATAGAAACTGACTTTACTGTTATAAATACGTCTAAAATGCAAAACTCCGGTGGGTGTAACAAGATGTCCGCTCTCCCCCTTCTTAGTGTATCCTTACCGTGGACGAGTGTGGGGTGTACCAAGATGGCGGTGACAGTTCGAATATGTTGTTACACCCACAACCCAAGGTTCTCAACCCATACACTAGGGCCAATTTATTTTGGACAGAAGAGAATTAACCAGTTACGCCAATTAACCTACCAGCATATCTTTGGACTCTAGACAAAATTATGTTCAAAGTCTTACAGTTTTTTTTTTTTTAAGAAAGCAGCCACAGTCTGAGTAGAAAAGCCCATCCCCCTGTTAGGCCTCATGCAAACCAAAGCTGATAAACTCACGTTTTTGGGCAGCCCTTAACCGCTTAAGGACCAAGACTCTTTCTGAGATTAAATTTAAAAAAAAATTATTATTTTTTTGCTAGAAAATTACTTAGAACCCCCAAACATTATACATTTTTTTTTTTTTTCTAACACCCTAGAGCAGTGATGGTGAACCTTGGCACCCCAGATGTTTTGGAACTACATTTCCCCTAATGCTCGTGCACTTTGCAGTGTAATTGAGCATCATGGGAAATGTAGTTTCAAAACATCTGGGGTGCCAAGGTTCGCCATCACTGCCCTAGAGAATAAAATGTCGGTCGTTGCAATACTTTCTGTCGCACCGTATTTGTGCAGCGATCTTACAAGCGCACTTTTCTTGGAAAAAAATATACTTTTTTGAATTTAAAAAATAAGACAACAGTAAAGTTGGCGAACTTGGCGGGATGGGGCACGTTTAAAAAAAAAAAAAAATAGAATTTTCTTAGTTATTTTATGTAAATGTAAACATCCCTTGTAATAGAAAAGAAGCATGACAGGACCTCTTAAATATGAGATCTGGGGGGTCAAAAAGACCTTGCATCTCATATTTTACACTAAAATGCAATAAAAAATAAATTTTGTAATTTTAAAAAAAAAAAAAAAGCACTGGGAAACACTTTTTGATAGATAAAAAGTGCATTTTATATACAACTATATAAATCGGACCAAAATGAGGAGGAATGAGGGACAGTGTCAGACTTCACGTACCTGACTGATGAGCCCAAAATAGCAGGGGAAGGCCTCCCTTACGTGTCTAGTTCACGCCCCCTGGTAGTATAGACGGGAGGCACGGGAGCGCAGAGTGGTATGCGAGCCTGGCGGGTAACTGCAGGAGGAGAAGCCCAAGGGTCCTGGTGCAGGTGGAGCGGTGATCACTGGACATCTGGCTACTGGCAGCGGATGCAGGGTAGGAGCTGAGCAGGCAAGTCCAATCACAGGCAGAGTCGGCAACAGGTAGGCAGTGCAGCACAGAGGAGCAGGCAAGTTCAGAGTCCAGGTCACAAGCAGGGTCGGCAACAGGCGGGCAGTGTGGTACAGAGGAGCAGGCAGGTTCAGAGTCCGGGTCACAAGCAGGGTCGGCAACAGGCGGGCAGTGTGGTACAGAGGAACAGGCAGGTTCAGAGTCCGGGTCACAAGCAGGGCTGGCAACAGGCGGGCAGCGTGGTACAGAGGAGCAGGCAGGTTCAGAGTCCGGGTCACTGGCAGGGTTGGCAACAGGCAGGCAGTGTGGTACAGAGGAGGAGGCAGGTTCAGAGTCCGGGTCACTGGGTACGGTAGACACCTTTTCTTCATGCCAAACCCGAACACTTTACCGTTACAGGGCCAATTTTTTTTTCATACTATATACCATAGGATTAGAAAAGACCCGGGACACCTTTTGGGTGCTCCAAGGAGAGTAGGAACTATGCGCATTGTGGTAAACAGTGGGTATGGCCAAACTGCTCTTGCTGTCATCATAGCCCCTCAGTGATGCCAAACCTGCTCCCACACAGGAACCCGCAGCTCCCGTACAGAAACTGATTTGTGTGTGACTATCTCGGTTACTTGGGGAGCCACAACCCTGTCTGAATAATGTGTCCGGGTTTGAGGCAGACTGAAACCTGGACACATGATTTAAAACCCGGACTGTCCGAGAGGAAGAGCCAAGAATTGCAACTAATATCCCTTGCATCAATATCGGGATCCAAAGCACTCGTTGCAGGGTCACTGGGAGTGTACTTCCTGAATAGTATGTGCTGGGTAACTTCTGATCTTTATGCTTCTCCTGTCACCCACCATCTTCAAGCTTTCAAAACATTGGAGGGTGTAAAAAAAAAAAAAAAAAAATCTGTTCATGCTAGGGTCGCCACCTTTTTCTTCAAGTTAAACCCAAACGCTTTAGCGGCACACAGCAATTTTCTTTTTATAGTATAAACTATACATATATTTTACTATTAAATAACATTTCTAATCATATGAAGTTAATAAGAAGAGTCCCCCTTTACATCTGAATCCACAGAATTCCATTACACTGTAAGGGAGGACTCTGCAGACTCTGATGTAAGGGAGAACTCTGGGGACTCTGACATAAGGGATGCTCTAGGAACCATAATTTTAAGGGGGAACACTAAAAACTCTGATGTAAGTGGGAACGCTGTGGTCTCTGGTGTAAAGGGGAACTCTGATGTAAGGGGTGCTCTGAGAATCCTGATTTTCCTTAGTGTACTCACTAAGAGGCAGTAGAGAGATGGGGGGGAAACTTCACTTACAGACAGGGATGGATGGTGAGCTCGCTCACCCCTTGGCTGTCAGCACCAGGGCCGTCTTTAATATTGATTGGACCCTGGGCAAAACTTTTCTTGGCCTCCCCCCCCCCCCCCCCCCCCCCCAATGCAGTTTTGCTCTCCACATGCTCTGAGACATACAATAAATAGCAGCTAGACTCAAAATCAGTTTACTGGATCAGATCAGGCAGCTATTGCAATTGGTTGCCAGAGGTTACAGTGCATCATTACCGCTCACTGACTGGTTGCTAGAGGTTACAGTGTATCATTAACACTCACTGACTGGTTGCTAGAGGTTACAACACATGATTTCTGCTTGTTGATTGGTTGCTAGAGATTACTGTGGATATGACCTTGGGGGGGGGGGGGGGGGGGCGCATGATATCCCCTATTTACATATGCATGCCGGTAATTTACATGTAAACCCAAGGTTTGCGGGTGAGTCATCTGTATACAACAATAGGGCAGAGCTGGGCAGCATTAGTAGCAGCACTTCACACTGAGATATCGGGACACAGCACAGGACTAAAACCTCAAGGGACAAGGGAATTTAAACTGGGATAGTTGGCAATTATGAGGCAGCTGCTTTGGGCCCCACAACAATGGCAGGGCCCAGAGCAGCTGCCCCTTTTGCCCTACCTTAAAAACGGCCCTGGTCAGCACCTCTCATCCAGATATATCTGAGGCTGCTGGAATTTTAATTCCTGGCCCCCATCATTCCTTTTCTGAGGAAAAGCACCAGAGATTTAAGTGTGGGCAGACACAGAGGGATCGGGGGGAATTGTTAGGTTAGTGCTAACTTTGGGCAGTGTGAAACAGACACTCTTAGCTTAGACAACTGCAGCCAGCAACCCTGCTGGGATGCCATAGTCCGGTCTAAATAATGTGTCCGGGTTTCAGGCAGTCTGAAACCCGGACGCATGATTCCAAACCCGAACTGTCCGGGTGGCAACTCTAGTTTATGTATCAACGAGCCTTCAGTGGGCGTTTGTGAATTCCTTGCCTGCATTACAAACAGGGCTTCCTGCTTCACAGGTCAGACAACTACAATGCGGAGGCGGACAGGACAGTTGCGCTCACCGAATGTGTCTTATTGTTTCGTTATCATTTCTAGGTGGAGTATACCTTTAAGTAAAGGTCCAGGCCTAGTCATTGGCTCTACTCCAGTCTCCGAGATCAGTTTCGGTAGACAGCTGTTGCCAGCAATTCAGCTCTGCACTGCGTTACATGGAACCACAACAGCTGCTACAAGCCGGCATGTGACGGAGACCCCATGACCCGCCACGGGCCGCTTCTCTGTTACAGCTCAGCGCTGCCCGGGCCTGCAAGGCACAACAAAGCCAATATGTGGCTGGTCTCTAAATCATCACAGACTGGGATATTCTGCTGCTTCTTCAAGCATGCGTTCCTTTATAAACACTGCTGTTTACTGGTTACCCTTTGTGTGGGTCACCTTTTTGTCAGATGCCCCTTGGTAATAATTTTCAACCATTCCTATTGTTATGACTTCCAAAACTCACAGATCTGAGAGATCCACATATAGAAACCGATCAGTCTTCTGTATTTTCAGTGAAGCTGTTCACACATGTTGGTTATTGGGAAGACTTGCCCCCCTGGCAGCAGGGACATGCGGTGAGGTGAGTGGCTGGCAAGGCATTGGCTGGTATCCGCGCCGGATACACACAGGTTACATACGCCGCGATCGTTAGAGCGAGAGCAATAATTCTATCACTAGACCTCCTCCTGTAACTCTAAACATGTAACCTGTAAAACATTTTAAAGGGTTTAAAGCCTATGGAGATTTTTAAGTACTGAAGTTTGGCGCCATTCCACATGGGTGCGCAATTTTAAGACATGACATGTTGGGTATCTATTTACTCGGCGTAACATCTTTCACATTATACAAAAAAAATCGGGCTAACTTTAGACTTTTAGGTTTTTTTTTTTTTTTATATATTTAATTTTATTCCCTAGGGTGACTGCAAAAAAAAAAAGTGTATGTGTGTGTGTGTGTATATATATATACATATGTGTGTGTGTGTGTGTGTGTGTGTGTATGTATATATAATATATAAAATGTATGTGTGTGTGTGTGTGTGTATATATGTGTATGTGTGTATATATATATATATATATATATATATATATATATATATATATATATATATATATATATATATAAATAATTAGGGCTGTGGAAATTAAAGATTAATTCCTATATTAACCTATACATTTTTTTTGATCGGTACTCACCTCTCCGCTGGCTTCTGGGTCTTCAGGAGGCACTTGGGGAAGGGGGAGGAGTCCAGTGGCGAAGATGTCCGTGACGTCACCGGACTCCTCCCCCTTCCCAAAGTGCCTCCGTCTGCTAACGAAGGGAAGGGGGGAGGAGTCCGGTGACGTTGAAGTTCTGATTGAACGTAACACGTACGGGGGAGGAGCTACGCATGACGTCACCCGCTGATGCCCTACGGAACTAACATGATTGCCGGCTTTACATGCTGTGTTTTTATCATCTTTATGTGAGTAGTTTGTGTTTGAACACAAAAATGAAATCTTATACTAAAGCGGTGAGCACTGAGATATTTTCTTTCTACCCATGACCCGGCGTCATTGCTGAGATCTAAGGAGACATGAGAGAAGTTTATGGTCCGTGTTAACCCTTTTTGATACCCGCTTGCATGACCACCTGTTTGCACAGGGGTCCATGCCATAAGGGGAGAGGGATTAGTTAGACCGGAGGTGGAGGGATTGTCGCGCTACTGTGGAAAAAATAAATGACTTACGTCAGTGCTACAGTTTGAATTTAAAATGTATTTGTGTGAACTGTGAAGTTAAGTCATGGATTGTGGAAACTAACTAGTGTCGGGTGATTGTATATAGTGTATACCACATTTACCACTGACTAATGCAGAGCTGAAATGCAAGATCAGCTAAAAGTAGTTGGATCTGTATGTGCGTTGTAGTTAATCGAAATTAGTCGATTAATCGATTTTAAAAAAATCGTTTAATCGAACACGAAAATTTTAATCAGTAACAGCCCTAATATATATATATATATATATATATATATATATATATATATATATATATATAATATATATAAAAATATATGATACATTTTTACATGTAGGAGAGAAGTGTCATAAATGTGGGTGGCAAGCGGTTAACCGCTAGCCGACCAGCCACCGCAGTTGTACTGCGGCATCATGACTCGGCTGCACGAATCGCCGTTATGCTACGTCGATAGCAGAGACGGACACTAGGGGGCACTTGTGCGCCCCCCCCCGCTCACTTCCCGAGCCGATGCGAGTGCCCGGCGGTCTTGATCACCGCCGGGTTCCTGCGATCGCTCGGGGCACGCGGAGAACTGGGAGCTGTGTGTAAGCTGGTTCTGGTTCTGTGAGCAGTGAACTGACAGATCGTCTGTTTATACAGCGTATGAACAGCGATCTGTTGGTTTCCCTGCACAGTCCCCATCTCCCCTTCAGTTAGAACACTTCCTAGGACACACATTAACCCCTTCACTGCCCCCTAGTTTTAACCCCTTCACTGGCAGAGACATTTTTACAGTAATCAATGCAATTTTATCGCAATGATCGCTGTATCAATGCCAATGGTCCCAAAAATGTGTCCAAATTGTCCAACGTGTCCGCCATAATGTCGCAGTCACGATAAAAATCAATGATCGCTGCCATTACTAGTAAAAAAAAAAAAATTATTAATAAAAATGCCATAAAACTATCCCCTATTTTATAGACGCTATAACTTTTGCGCAAACCAATCAATATACGCTTATTGCGTTTTTTTTTTTTTACCAAAAATATGTAGAAGAATACGTATCGGCCTAAACTGCGGAAAAAAAACGTTTTTTTTAATATATTTTTTGGGGATATTTATTATAGCAAAAAGTTAAAAAGATCGTGGTTTTTTTTTTTTTTTTTTTTTTTTTTTTTTAAATTGTTGCTAATTTTTTTGTTTATAGCGCAAAAAATTAAAACCGCAGAGGTGATCAAATACCACCAAAAGTAAGCTTTATTTGTGGGGGGGGGGAAAAAAAAAGGATGTCAATTTTGTTTGGGAGCCGTGTCCCACGACAGTTAAAGCGACGCCGTGCCGAATCGCAAAAAATGCTCTGGTCTTTGGCCAGCCAAATGGTCTGGGGCTTAAGCAGTTAATTACCATAAGTAAGTAGTATAAAATTAATTAATATATATATATATATATATATATATATATATATATATATTTTAAGGTCATTTTATTATATTTTCAAAATCTGTACTCAAGCAGGGGGGGGCTTAACGGACAAATTACTGAAGTTTGAAGTTATAACTTCCAACTGGTAATTTCACAGTAAATAGATAAATAATAAATGATTATCTTATAACTTATCGTGTAATATATGATTTAACTTGTACCTTTTCAGCAGATTCTCATTCTCCCTCTTAACTGTGTAAGAATAACATGGGATTGTGGGTAAATCTTATGCCGCGTACACACGAGCGGAATGTCCGACAGAAAAAGTCAGACGGAATCTTTTCATCACATATTCCGATCGTGTGAGGGCTTCATCTGACTTTTTTTTTTTATTTTAATTTTTTTTTATTCTGACAGACCTAGAAATAGAACATGTTTTACTTATTTACGTTGCCCTTTAAGAGGCGGCCAGCGGCGCGCACGCCCGCGTCAAGCTCCGTGAGTCGGGTCGCGGATCCCGCGGACTCTATCGCCGCAGGGATACCCGCGATCACCTCACGTGGAGGAAGAACGGGGAGATGCTAATGTAAACAAGCATCTCTCCGTTCTGCCTAGTGACAGTGTCACTGATCTCTGCTCCCTGTGATCGGTGCAGAGATCAGTGACGTGTCACATGTAGCCACGCCCCCCCCCACCCCCACAGTTAGAAACACAGCCCAGGACACCCTTAACCCCTACACTGCCACCTAGTGGTTAACCCTTTCACTGCCAGTGTCATTTACACAGGAATCAGTGCATTTGTATAGCACTGATCGCTGTCTAAATGGCAATGGTCCCAAAAATGTCCGATGTGTCCGCCATAATGTTGCAGTCACGATAAAAATCGCTGATCGCCGCCGTTACTAGTAAAAAAAAAAAAAATTATAAAATTAATAAAAATGCAATAAAACTATCCCCTATTTTGTGCAAACCAATCAATAAATGCTTATTGCGATTTTTTTTTTTTTTTTTTTTTTACCAAAATAGGAGGAATACGTATCAGCCTAAACTGATGAAAAAAAATTTTTTTTTTAAATATATTTTTGAGGGATATTTTTTTTATAGCAAAATATACTAAATAATGCGTTTACTTTCAAAATTGTCGCTCTTTTTTTTTTTTTTTGTTTATAGCGCAAAAAATAAAAAACGCAGAGGTGATCAAATACCACCAAAAGAAAGCTCTATTTGTGGGGGAAAAAAGACGTCAATTTTGTTTTGGGTAGAAGGGGGTAAATTATTCCGGGGCTGAAGTGGTTAAAGCAGAGTTCTGCCGAAAACATTTTTGCGGGGGCTTTTAGGCCACTAGCGGGGTGCTTTTAACCCCTGCGTGCAGCCTTAAAAAAATGGTTAAAATGACCCGCAAAGCGCCACTGCAATGTCGGCCCCCAAATATCTATCCTCAGAGGTTAAAGGGTACACTCAAATGTTTGATAACAATTCAAGTCCAATACCACACCTCCCAACATTTTGAGATGGGAATGAGGGACACCTACCAGCAAATGTATGTAGGCATAGGACACGCCCCCCCTGACACACCCCTTTAAGGCCCGGGTTCACACCTATGCGCATTGGATGCAGGTTTCCAGTTCCAGAAAAAAAAGTAGAACATGCTGCATTTTTCCTGGACTGGAACACTGTAAAAAGAATTAAAAAAAAATGCACCAGAACACACATGTCCTTATTTAGACCCCTTTCACACTGGGGCATTTTTCAGGCACTTTTGGGCTAAAAAAATAGTGTCTGTAAAGCACCTGAAAAACGCCTCCCCTGCAGCCCCAGTGTGAGAGACCCGAGTGCTATTACACTGGGGCGGTGCGCTTGCAGGAGGTTACAAAAATTCCTGCAAGTAGCATCGTTCAGTCGGTGTGGGAGAGCTGTATACATTCCTCCACCGCCCCTGCCATTGAAGTGAAAAAAAAAATCCAAAAAATAAAATAAAAAGTGGCACTTTTAACCCTTTATTCAGCTGCTTTTAACCCTTATTTAAAAGCACTCCCGCTAGGGGCTGAAAATGCTGCTGTAACAGCGGTAAAGCACCGCTAACGCCCGCACCCACCCCCCCAGTGTGAAAATAGCTTCAAAGTGACACTAAAGTTTATTTTTTTTATTTTTTTTTAACCACATCAATACCAGGCACTTTCACCCCCTTCCCTCCCAGACCAATTTTCAGCTTTCAGCGCTCTCGCAACATTTTTATCATTTTGTTCACACAAATAGAGCTTTTTTTGGTGGTATTTATTCACGACTCTGTTTTTTATTTTTTGCGGTATAAGCGAAAAAACTGCGGAAATTTGGAAAAAAGAACCAATATTTTCTTTCTTCTATTTTAAAAGAAATCCAATAAAATCTAATTTTGGCATAAATTTAAGCCAAAATGTATTCTGCTACATGTTTTTGGTTTTTGGTTCGTGTGATCACGGAAATATGTACACGGATGATCATGTACAGATGTGCGTAGGTGATCGCGGACATATGTGTGCAAATGATCATTGGAACATGTGATTTTACTGTTATATATGTGGGGAACAGGTGTTTTGGGGATCATTACTATGTGGGGACATGTGTTTTGGGGACATGTGTGTTTACTTTGTGTGTTTTTACATGTGTAGGGACACTAGACTGGTAATCGGTGAGTTAAAAGCTGTAAAAAAAGCTCATACTCACTGATCAGCAGCCGGCTGCAGAGATCCGCTCTCCTCTCCTCACCGACAACTTCCGTGTGAGGAGAGGACAGCCAATCGCCTAGCAACTGGCTCTTTTTTTACATCACATGATGGCTGTGATTGGACACGGCTGTCGTGATCAGGAGGGCCAATCACAAAACCCTCCTGCCGATCTAAGATGTGCCATGTCCGGGTGACAAGAGCGCATCGGGATCGCGCCGCTGCGCCAGAACGAGCATGATCCCCCTCCTTCTGAGGGACGTTCCTGAACATCCACTCAGGAGAGAGCGCCCACCCGGCCATACATATGCAGTGGCCGGGTGGGAAGTGGTTAAATAACAAACATGTCATACTTACCTCCACTGTGCAGCTCGTTTTGCACAGAGTGGCGCCGAATCGGCTCTTCCGGGGTCCCTCAGCGGCTGTCTCGGCTCCTACCCGCATCCGATAACCCCCTAGGAAAGGGATATGCAATTAGCGGACCTCCAGCTGTTGCAGAACTACAAGTCCCATGATGCATAGCAAGACTCTGACAGCCACAAGCATGACACCCAGAGGCAGAGGCATGATGAGACTTGTAGTTTTGCAACAGCTGGAGGTCCGCTAATTGCATATCCCTGTTCTACTAGAAACTCTCCCAAGGGGGGGTTACCTTGAGTGGCGCGCTTCTGAGTCCAGCATTCGGCGTCCATAGATGCCCCCCCCCTCGCGGCCGCGTCATTGGATTTGATTGACAGCAGCGGGAACCAATGGCTGTGCTGCTATCAATCTATCATATCAACTGCCAAGAACCCCCTAGCAGAGAGGCAGTGCGTCCCTGTGGGAGACAAGTTTGAGGGTTCAGGTAAGTAAAGCAGGGGGGCTAGGGGGCCGTTCAATGACAGGTGTTTTTTCATTCGCATAGGATGCATTAAGGTGAAAAAACACGAACCTTTACAACCCCTGTAAACTAAAAAAGGGGGGTAAAATGCACTGGAACGCATCAAAAATGCATCAAAATCGTGCATGCAGAAAAGTATCTGGAACGCATCCGGACTGTGTTTCTATGGTGTGAACTGGCCCCCAATGTAAATGAGGGCTCATTGCCAAAGCTTAAATGAAGAAGCTGAAGTTAGAAGCTGATTGGCTACCATGCACAGCTGCATCGGATTCTGAGTGCTCCAGTTTTAGTAAATCCCCCCCCCCCCACCTCCAAATTCCACAACCATCTCTCATAAACATACGTTACAGTCTATCAATGCTGGAAATAGGAAGGACAGATGCAAACCGGCTCTTTATCTGTAAACTGAAAATCTCTGCATGACATAAAAGAGATACAAAGTATCAAAGAGCTAGATCACATCCTTTACAAGAAAGGGAAAGTTTGCTCAGCTGCATCAGCCAATCAGTGCAGGACGGGGGCCATGTGAGCTGTGCTGTGTGGGCCGAGCCTGGCAGGGCTGAGCTGAGAGCATAGCTGAATCTGTCACTAGCTGCATGTCGGTCTGAGGGTGACTCCAGCGGACCATGCTTTGCGGGCTAAAGAAGGATTTTCAGTCGGATTTCGGTAAGTGGGTCCCCTTCTCTATTTCTAGGTTACGGATGACAGTTTGATCACGCAAGTCAGCAGGCTACAAGATGAGAGTTGTGACCTGTGTCCGGATCGTGCCGGAATATTTTACTTCCTAGATATCATTTGTCAGCTTCATTTTTATTGTTTTTACTTTTTTTTTATAATTAAAAACTAGCAGGAGAACCAAAATTTTCCTCCGCTGTCAGCTTGCATGCACATAGGTCAGGGTGGTCCTGGCTGAAGGGGCAGCAGGGATTCTTGGATGGGTGACACTTTGGTCTTCTGAGTATTGGGGTCCTGGGTTCAGTAACTACCAGAACTTTCATCAATCTGGATTTTTTCTTATTTTCTTTCTTCTTTTTTTCTTCTTTTTTTATTTTCTTTCTTCTTTTTTTTAATTTCTTTCTTTTTTTATTTTCTTATTTCTTTTTTATTTTCTTAATTCTTTTTTTATTAATTCTTTTTTTATTAATTCTTTTTTATTTTCTTAATTTATTCTTTTTTATTTTCTTTATTCTTTTTTTTTATTTTCTTAATTTATTCTTTTTTTTTAGTTTCTTCTTTTTTTTTTTTTTTCTTAATTCTTTTTTTTTTTTGTCTTAATTTTTTTTTATTTTTTTTTATATTAAGATTTTTATTCTTAATATTCTCTCTGTGTTGGATGGGTTTCACCTTCCAGAAGCTAACAGGTTAACCACTTTCCAAACTGGACATGGATCATGAATGAGTGTGTGTAAAGCTTGATACACACTGTACAATTTTCTTTAGATTTTTTTCCTTTTAGATTTACCAGAACCATGTAACATGAGGTTCTATAGTAGGTGAGGTCAAAAAAAGACACAAGTCCATCAAGTCCAACCTATATGTGTGATTATATGTCAGTATTACATTGTATATCCCTGTATGTTGCAGTCGTTCAGGTGTTTATCTAATAGTTTTTTGAAACTATCAATGCCCCCCCCGCTGAGACCACCGCCTGTGGAAGGGAATTCCACATCCTTGCCGCTCTTACAGTAAAGCACCCTCTACGTAGTTTACGGTTAAACCTCTTTTCTTCTAATTTTAATGTGTGGCCATGATTCTTGTTAAACTTCCTTCTGCGAAAAAGTTTTCTACCTATTGTGGGGTCACCAGTACAGTATTTGTATATTGAAATCATATCCCCTCTCAAGCGTCTCTTCTCCAGAGAGGATAAGTTCAGAGCTCACAACCTTTCCTCATAACTAATATCCTCCAGACCCTTTTTAGCTTTGTTGCCCTTCTTTGTACTCGCTCCATTTCCAGTACATCCTTCCTGAGGACTGGTGCCCAGAACTGGACAGCATACTTCAGGTGCGGCCGGACCAGAGTCTTGTAGAGCGGGAGAATTATCGTTTTATCACTGGAGTTGATCCCCTTTAATGCCAATATTCTGTTGGCTTTGTTAGCAGCAGCTTGGCATTGCTGAGCCTATCGTCTACTAGGACCCCCAGGTCCTTTTCCATCCTAGATTCCCCCAGAGGTTCTCCCCCCAGTGTATAGATTGCATTCAGATTTTTGCCACCCAAATGCATTATTTTACATTTTTCTACATTGAACCTCATTTGCCATGTAGTTGCCCACCCCATTAATTTGTTCAGATCTTTTTGCAAGGTTTCCACATCCTGCAGAGAAGTTATTGCCCTGCTTAGCTTGGTATCAAACCTAAACACTTTCAATTTGTATGCAATACGGCAGGCCCTCGCACTACGAGCCTTGACTTGCCTGTTTTCGGCCCTTGGGGCAATTTTCCTTCCACTGACACCAACAATGGGACACCAATTGCTGCTACTTACATCGACATTGGGGCACTATTTCTCCCTTTGACGCCAACACTAGAGCACCAATTCTCCCAATGACATCAACAATGGGGGACCATTTCTCTCACTGATGCCAACGATTGGCCACTATTCCTCCCACTGACACCAATAATGAAGCATTATTTCTCCCACTGATGCCAATGATGGGATATTATTCCTAAAACTGACACCAATGATGGGGCACAATTTCTCCTCCACAAATTCCAAAGATGCATTTTAATTCCCACTGTTGCTAGGATAATTTCTACTCCCAATGGTCGCAGTGTGGCCCCCGTAAAGTCTGGAGGACAGTAAACTGGCCCTTTGTTTAGAAAGTTTGGAGACCCCTGCTCTAGAGGAACCCTAGTTGAAAACCCTGTCCTAGATCATACTCTCTCAGCCAAGGGTTGTGTGGATCTCTAGGTTACCTCCCAGAGGTTGCTAGGAGTTCCTTGAACTGTGGCTGATTGACCGCCGATTTGATGGTGCCTGCATAGTTCCAGGACCAACATCACTTGGCACAGTGAATGGCGTGACACCATTGATCTCTTGGCTAACTAGGACATTCTCCACCCTAACCCCTAGTTCAGGGAGGTGAGGGGAATTTTTCCCACTGACCCCTGATGAATTGAATCGTTTTAGCAGAGGCTCCCTGAGACCTGATATTTATTTGAAGGTTTCTCTCTTGCAGTGTTGCAATATACTTTTCAGATTAATAAAATGTACATGGCAATGTGCAATTAATACTCCGTATTTAATAAAAAATAGAATGTACACGCTCTGCGAAACTGTGCAAATGAGTTTTTGTAAACATCCAGAACTTGTCCCACAAGAGCTGTAGACACATTTACTGCGGCTGTGAAAGGCAAGTTGATAACTAATTTTTAAAGATGCAAGCTTCGGCGCTCTCGTCCCTGTAGAGCCTTGGTGCCTAACCTTCTGCCATTTGGTCACTTTTGTGTGGCCCTCTCACAGTGTCTGAAGTCCAGTAGTCTGTGTTTCACGTGTGTGCAGTAATAGCTTTGATTTCTAGCAATCTTTGTAATGTGTCAACAGTCTGTCTCTTGGAAGTATGTCCCCAGTCTCCTGACAATCCTCTCTGCAGTCTCTGGCCATCTGCTGCCTGTCTGCACCCTCTGGCCATCTCCTGCTGCGTGTCTGCAGTCTCTGGCCGCCTCCTGCTGCGCGCCTGCGGTCTCTGGCCGCCTCCTGCTGCGCGCCTGCGGTCTCTGGCCGCCTCCTGCTGCGCGCCTGCGGTCTCTGGCCGCCTCCTGCTGCGCGCCTGCGGTCTCTGGCCGCCTCCTGCTGCGCGCCTGCGGTCTCTGGCCGCCTCCTGCTACGCGTCTGCGGTCTCTGGCCGCCTCCTGCTGCGCGTCTGCGGTCTCTGGCCGCCTCCTGCTGCGCGTCTGCGGTCTCTGGCCGCCTCCTGCTGCGCGTCTGCGGTCTCTGGCCGCCTCCTGCTGCGCGTCTGCGGTCTCTGGCCGCCTCCTGCTGCGCGTCTGCGGTCTCTGGCCGCCTCCTGCTGCGCGTCTGCGGTCTCTGGCCGCCTCCTGCTGCGCGTCTGCGGTCTCTGGCCGCCTCCTGCTGCGCGTCTGCGGTCTCTGGCCGCCTCCTGCTGCGCGTCTGCGGTCTCCGGCCGCCTCCTGCTGCGCGTCTGCGGTCTCTGGCCGCCTCCCGCCGCGCGCCTGCGGTCTCTGGCCGCCTCCTGCTGTGCATCCGCGGTCTCTGGCCGCCTCCCGCCGCGCGCCTGCGGTCTCTGGCCGCCTCCCGCCGCGCGCCTGCGGTCTCTGGCCGCCTCCCGCCGCGCGCCTGCGGTCTCTGGCCTTCTCCCGCCGCGCGCCTGCGGTCTCTGGCCATCTCCCGCCGCGCGCCTGCGGTCTCTGGCCATCTCCCGCCGCGCGCCTGCGGTCTCTGGCCATCTCCCGCCGCGTGCCTGCGGTCTCTGACCATCTCCCGCCGCGCCTGCGGTCTCTGGCCATCTTGTAGCATTGTTTGAATATGTAATTGAAGCGCCACACCAGAATATTTCACTCCGGCTGTATTCGAGTCAAAAAATGTGGCGCTTCGTTTTCTCATTCAAATATTGCCTTCACATCCTGAGGTGTTTGCGGTAATCCCTCGGTGCACGGAAGCTGCCTACTTATCATCCAGATGCCCTACAGGGATATCATTAGCATTACATTGACATAAAGCTTCAGCATTAAGAATATCACTTCTTATCCCAAGACTCCAGCTCTATCAATCTATTACTTTAAGCATCTCCTGTAGCATGTCTGCAGACTGACCATCTCTTGTGACAAACCTGTAGACTCTTACCATCTCTTGTTGCATGTCTGTAGTCTCTTACCATCTCTTGTTGCATGTCTGTAGTCTTTGACCATCTCTTGTTGCATGTCTGTAGTCTTTGACCATCTCTTGTTGCATGTCTGTAGTCTTTGACCATCTCTTGTTGCATGTCTGTAGTCTTTTGACCATCTCTTGTAGACAGCACATAGTCTTTGACCATCTCATGTTGCTTGTCCGCAGTCCTTGACAGCTTCTTATAGTACTACATTCATTGAATATTCTGTGCGGTCCTTTGAGTGTCAGGGACTGCACTCAATGTCCCCACTAAGAAAGTTGGCCATGACCGTCTTAGAGGCTATTTACACCTGTCTGTGTTTGTGTGTAAACCCAAGATTACCAGGTGAATGGGATGGACGGTGAGTCTGTACCTAAATGCCAGAGTCTCGTGCACAGTGTGAATCGGGCCTCATGGTCTTTAAATAATACATCGAATAACTTTTTCTTAGCCGCTAAAGTACTAGGTAAAGTTTTCATTAACAGACAATTTGGCGAGTTGAGTCGGAGTGACCAATTTGTTCAAAGTGTGACCCTATCATATATTTTGTGCATGATCGTGTCAGTCTTTGCCAGTTTCCTATGAATAAGCCCCTAAGGTAAAGATTTTCTTTAATGGATAGTTTGGCGAGTTGAGTCGGAGTTACCAATTGTTCAAAGTGCGACCCGATCATGCACAAAATATCTGATCGCGTCACACTTTGAACAGTTGGTAACTCTGACTCTATTAGCCAAATTGTCTGTTAATTAAAACTTTACCTTTAGGGGCTGCTTCAGCGGAAACTGGCAAAAGGCCCCAATACCAGGCCAGGGGGTGGGGGGGGGGTCCGCCTGTGGCCATAGAATGCTGATTTAATTTGTGTTTTATTTAGAAAATACATTTCCATTTGAAGTATTTCGCCGGTTTGTCTTTGTGTTATGGTGGCCTTGTATCCATTTTCACAATGTTTCAGAATGACTGTTCTGTTTTATGTGCGTTGTTACACCGCTCATAATAATATATTGTCTGTTTCTTGTATTATTCGAGATGGTGGCGGATTTCAGTAATTTAGTTGTAATAGTCAGTGATCCGTGTAAGGAGCATTGTGAAAGATTATTTTCGGAAAGTAAACTGTTCAGCTATGAAATATTACTGAGGTTTGAAAAGTCGGGTAACTCTGTGTAGTGAAAATATATAGAGAATTATTTAAATAATAATTCTATATATTTTATTATACGCACACACACACACACACACACACACACACACACACACACACACACACACACACACACACACACAAACACACACACTATCTTTTGCCAAAAGTATTGGGACACCTGCCTTTACACACGCTTGAACTCTAATGGCATCCCAGTCTTAGTCCGTAGGGTTCAATATTGAGTTGGCTCCGCTCTTTGCAGCTATAACAGCTTCAACTCTTCTGGGAAGGCCGTCCACAAGGTTTAGGAGCGTGACTATGGGAATGTTTGACCATACCTCCCAACCGTCCCTGATTGGCAGCTCTGGACCCTCATTCCGGGACAATACAGTGTCCCAGAATTGCCCCCCTGGCCCTGGACCGATCTATTGACCTCTAAAATATCTCTCACATCGCTGCTGTCACTCACTGACAGCCTGTGGTCAACCCCAAGCTAGTGAGACCCCTTTTACATGAGCCGTTAGCTCAGTGCCCAAATGGTTGCTAGCTGCCGCTCCACCTCGCATCTAGCAACCAGTGACATCACGAGGAGGAGAAAGACCGAGCCCCAGCATTCACACTGTGGAAGATTTAATTTCCTCTTCCATGCCTACTCATTAGCTCTACTCACCTCCTCCCTGCATCGTTCAGCCAGCAGCATGCAGAAGTACACAAAAGGAGAGATGTGCTTTGTAGAAAGGCAAGTGAATCCAAAGCTGGGACCTGTAGTCATTCAATCTGGGGGGGGGGGATCACATCCTTGGATATCAGGGGTTCATGCTGGGACTTGTAGTCCTTCACTTTTGGGGGATGTGACCCAGGTACAAACACAACTTATTCAGACCCGCAGGTAGGGACACCTGTCCAGGGCCACTTATGATCAGAGACAACGGTCTGAAGTCTCAAATGTGCCGACAGCGTCTGCACTGAGGAGCGGAATTCGGCTTGGCTGGCCCACACCCAAAGGGGAGGCTTATTGAAGCATGATAGATGTAGTCCCTGCACTTTCCTCACTGCATTGGAACCTTTCCCTACCTGCTAAGGCCTTGTACACACGGTCGGATAATCTGTCGGAATGTGTCTTATCGGACCGTGTCGTCAGATAATCCGACTGTGTGTGGTCTGCATCGGACTGATTCCGTCCGACCCAAATTTCCAACATGTTGGAAATATTTCCCGACCAACTGGGCCGGACGGACCTAATCCGATCCTGTGTAGAGCATTTTCATCGGACCAAGTGCCACGCATGCTCAGATCAAATTCTTACATCAAAGCTATTGGCTACTAGCCTGAATGTAGTCCTATCGTAACGAAATTACGTCATCACGTTCTGAAAGATCGGATTTTTCGCCAACTTGGCCCGACCGTGTGTATGCAACAGTTTCGGACACAATCCGTCGGACTAAATCCCACGGGCAAAATCCGACGGATTTGGTTGCCAAAATCTCCGACCGTGTGTACGTGGGCTAAGCCCTGTCCCTGTCAGGTGGGGATCTTGTCCCTACGCTAGCCATTCACATCAAATGCACCAAACCCAGGACCTGGGGTCCTAAATGGACTCTGCCTAATCCAAGATGGCTGCTGGAGTCACATGGAGCGCCAGCGTCCAGTCAGACCACTGTCTCCTTGTGACCGCAGGAAGTCGAGGAGAAACCGAGCTCCTCACAACTTCCTTTCCCTTCTGCATTGCCACTTCAGTCGAGTGCCACCTACAGTGTGGAGTACAGACTGCACCTGCCTACAAGGGCACCTTCTGACCTTGTCAGTCACTCCTGGCAGTTATGTCTTGGGGACTGGCAAGGTAACTGTCTACTGGTTCAGATGACAGTACATTTATTTTATTGCATATTTGAGGGAAAAAAATGGTTTAATACGTTGGTAGTTATATTTTAACCTTAAATGAGAACGTGAGTTATATACATAGTTGAAATGTTTTATCTGCCAAGGATTTGTAATCTTGTTCAGCAAGTCTATTGACCAAGTCATGCTCCCTGCCAAGATATCACATACAAATTGGTCTACTGTGACTATCTCTGAGACTACACCACAATACAACCAAAGAACCAGTCCAGGGTCCTCAAACTAGCCTGATATTGGACAATAACTGACCAATGTTCTGTTTCAAATGCCACTTTAGGCATAGACATACCTTACTAGACTCAGTCTGGACATTATGGTGGTGACCTACTGACTTGGCACCACCCGAAAGCAGTTTAACTCTTCATTAAAGCCTAGTACACATGGGCCGAATGCCGGGTGGCATTGGCCAGTTCAGTAGAAACAGGCTGACATTCAGCCCGTGTGTATGGTGGCCGGTCCAACAGAAGCCGGCCGTTCATCCGGCTTCTGTCGAAGGATCATGACCGAAAGGTCAACCGGCTCCCGATGGCTGAAGGCGCTGACCAGAGTGTTCAGGCGGGATGGGGCATTCCCTTGTCGGAACACAATAGAACAGCAGGGGAGATCGCTGTACTAACACTGGATTGTAAGTACATCGGATCCAACCTGAGATTTCAGCTTTTTCTTTTCTTTTTTTTTTTTTTTCAACCCGCTGGTATGTACGAGGCTTTAGACACAGAAGTTGAATCAAACACAATTTTACTTGAGCTAATTGCAATACAGAGAATGTTTTTCCAGTCTTTTGATGTGTAAGAAGACAATGACTTTACTAAGCCCTGTCTCTGCGAATTACTAACATTGACTGAGAGACCAAGAAGAAACAAGGTGAATCTAGCTAGGAGTTAACTAATTAGTCAGCACTAAACACAAGGGGAGTACAGAGGGAGATACCAAATCACTTTAACTAGTAGTAGTGGCTCTAAACTGCCACTAGATGTCAGTATACTACAGAAAAATAATAAGCTGACGCAGCTCAGAGAATTCACTGAGAAATAAATATATGTGGAACAGAACAACCCGCATAACCCCCCATAGTGTAAAAAAGTGATATCTGTGCTACAAAGAGATAATTAAACCTGGTAAGGCTGCTTACACCAAGAAGCGGGGTATCTGTGCCTTTTATGAAAAGGTGCAAAAATGCTTCTCCTTTTAAAAAAGCCTCTAACTACGAATGAATAAAGCTCACCAAGAGCCACAAAAAGATTTCAATAGTGTACAGTAGTATTTAATATTAAAACAAATGTATAACAGATAAAGGACAGTGAATTGATAAACTCGCTCACATCTAAAAGCTGCTGCCAACCCAGAATCCTGCAGTGGTGTGATGTCAGCACCAAAATCTCTTCCCCAACGTGTTTCGTCCACTAGGAAGGTATCGTACACCCCCTGTAGCGGGGGGTCTTCAAACTATGGCCCTCCGGGTTGTTCAGGAACTACAATTCCCATCATGCCTAGTCATGTCTGTGAATGTCAAAGTTTTACAATGCCTCGTGGGACATGTAGTTCTGACACAGCTGGAGGGCCGTAGTTTGGAAATCCCTGCCATATTGCCTCGATCCTTCAAATAAGCTTGCATGTGCAGTGTTATGCCCTTTTACACACGGCCGGACTTTGCGACGACAAAATCCGTCAGATTTTTTCCGACGGATTTTGGCCCAAACTTGTCTTGCTTACACACGGTCGCACAAAGTTGTCGGAAAATCCGATCGTTCTGAACGAGGTGACATACAAAACGTACGATGGGACTACGTAGAGGCCAGTAAGCCAATAGCTTTCGTCTCGTAATTTATTCTAAGCATGCATGGCACTTTGTCCGTCGGAATTGTCTACACATGATGGGAATTTAAACGATTGGATTTTGTTGTCGGAAAATTTTAGATCCAGCTCTCAAACTTTGTGTGACGGAAAAAGTCAGATGGAGCCCACACACGATCAGATTTTCCGACAACACGATCCGATCTCACATGTTCCGTCAGGAAGTCCGACCGTGTGTACGGGGCATTAGACTGACAGCCCCATGCAAAACAATAAAGTATTTTGTGTGTGTGTGTGTGTGTTTTATTTATTTTTTTGCCAGGATCTCTGCTTTAGTATTTCAATCTGGTATAAAAATGTTGGCTGTGACTGACCCGGGGCAAACTACACATGATCTAAAAATATCTGCGGCTAACCCATGGTACATCTTTCGTTTTTCCCAAGATATTCTGCCTTGAGGTGTGCCCAGCAAGACCTGCATATGCTCAGAGCTGAAATAATATATAAAAGAAAAAAAAGGATACAAACTGGGAACCAATAAATTTTTTTTTTAAATGAGTGCCGATACATTGTTGTAAATAATTATAATTATTTACATTATGTAATAATTAAAATACATTTTAATAAATGGACACTTACCTGTCCCAGGGTCCAGCGATGTCGGCAGCCAAAGCCAATCAATCTCTCGACAGTTGCCGCCGCCATCCTTGGTGAGGGAATCGGGAAGTGAAGCTTTGCGGCTTCACTTCCCGGTTCCCTACTGCGCATGCGCAAAACGTGCTGCGTGTCCTAACTGATCCTCGCTATCTCCTAGAACCTGTGTGTTTCCCAGGAGACAGCGGGCATGGGGGACGGGACTGGAACGGGAAGGGGCGTGACTCCCGTGGGAGTCTATTCCCGGAACTGGGTGCAAACTGTATTATACAGGTATCTGCACCCTCTCCACCTTGAAATGTGCCAAATGTGGGGGGTTCCGAAAAGTGGAGGTTCCATTTTTGTGTGAACCTCCGCTTTAACTAAGGCTGATTAGAGTAAATTAAGGGTTAATAATAGGTTAAACAGAGGAACATTTGTTCATCCCTTTGATCTGCAGATGAAGAAACAGAAAGATACAAAAAGAAACAATGTTTCTTTTTATTTTAGTGTTTCAGGGCTAAGAAATTTTGTTAATAAACATTGCTGGTGTTCTGCCAAAAACTGTCCCCCCATCAGATAGTGTCGGCCCCGTACTGCGCAGGCGCAGCACTTGCTCAGTACGGAAGACAAGGAGACTCCGAAAGTCTCCGAAGATGAACGGCGCCGGTGCACTGAGTCCAGGTTGAAGCCCCACCATCCAAGTGGACATTCGGTAGCACTTAGTAACAGGGCCCCTCGCGGGCTCGCTTCGCTCGCCACTCTTCGGGCACGGCCTCGCTTCGCTCGGCAATTTTTTATTCTAACTCCATGTCCACTTGGATAGTGGGGCTTGAACCTGGACTCAGTGCGCAGGCGCCGTTCATCTTCAGAGACTTTCATCGTGTCCTTGTCTTCCGTACTGTGCAAGCGCAGTACAGGGCGGACACTATCCGACGGGGGACAGTATTCGACAAGACACCGGCTGCTCCAATTACCGGACTTTTTTTTAACACAAGGGAGACCCACTGACAGCTCAAAAAACCGAGCCTGAAAGTATTGGTTTCAGGTATCGGTGCAACTGTACGAGTGCCGATACTTGTGCAATACTCGGTACCGATACTAGTATCGGTGCAACCCTAATGCTAACCTATTGGGGGTTATTTACGAAAGGCAAATCCACTTTGCACTGCAAATGCACTTGAAAGTGCAGTTGTCCTAAATTTAAAGGGTAGATCTGAAATGAGGGGAAGCTCTGCTCGTTTTATCACCCAATCATGTGCAAGCTAAAATGCTGTTTTTTATTTTCCTTGCATGTCCCCCTCAGATCTACAGCGACTTTACTTCCAAGTGCACTTGCAGTGCAAAGTGGATTTTCCTTTTAGTAAATAACCCCCATTGCGTTGTTTGCTCTGCCTAAAACCTACAATGCAGCGTGGGATCGTTGTGTTGAGGGGCTTTGTGTTGCATTGCGTTGTGTTGCATTGCATTGTGAGATGCTTGGGGCATTCTCTAGCATTGCTATTTTATACAGGATTAACTCCAGGATGTGCTCACTTTAAAGAGGAAGTAAACCCTGATGGGTTTACTTCCTCTTTGATTCCCTGCAAAGGTAAAGCATAATGGGCTACTTTGCATTGCATACTACCCCATTATGTGTCACTTACCTGACACAGGAGCCAGCGAAGTCACCGCTGTCCCCTGTAGTCCGCCGCATCCATCTTCTCGGTGAGTCTCGCTGCTCCGCCGCTGTCATTCGATGAAGCCGCGATGACGTCACTCCCGCGCATGGGAGCCGCCACTCGCAGCATATCGCCGTAGACAGCGGTGCCTGCGTTTTGGCAAATATCTCCTAAACCGTGTAGGTTTAAGAGATATTTCTTGGACCTACAGGTAAGCCTTAATCTAGGCTTACCTGTAGGTCAAAGTGGTTTGTAAGGGTTTACAACCACTTTAAGTAGTCTTCTTTTTTTCCCCATGCACATCTGGCAGATGACTAGGTGGTAGGTGTTTAACGACAACTGGTGTTCCCCTGGAAAATAAGTTCTTAAAATAGAACACAAAATGTATTCTTGTCATTTTCTAGAGGCTGTACAATCGGAAGGGCTGCGACATTCTGCGTCAGCCTGGAGAGCTGCGTGCCTGACATAGATAGGCGGCGTCTCAACAGCGGATTGTGCCTGGAAACTGTTTGTTTGACAACTTTGCTCTCCTGTGCCGCTCAGTCATGTCTCCGTGCACACGTTTTAATTGCTTTCATTTACAGAATGAATGAATTAGAAAACAAGTCCTGTGCTGTATAAATTATTTGTCATGTTGGTACATATTTCAGAATATAGCATTTCGGTGTGACGCCGTGTGCAGTATATTACATGTAAACTTGGGATTGTTTCAATTTTATCATTATCTGAACATAATTGTCTGACGATAACGTAATAATTCTGGGGACAGGGAATCTCTGGTGGATAGTTAAAACAAGCGATTGATTACATTCGGTGTTGTATGTGAAATCATCTGTACAATACTGCCATGGCAATGTATTCATTTTAGCATGACGTGTTCCCAAATCCCAATGGTCACCTTGTTGGGAACATCTACAGCCTTGGCCAAACACATTGGTACCCCTCCAATTTTTTTTTACAACCTATCTTCATTGTTTATTGAAATAAGTTTGACAAAGGTAAATGGAACAATTCCTAATTCCATATAGACCGTACAGCAGACGCTTTTTGCTTCTTGAGGGAAACCATCACCTATTCCATTCAGGGCAAAGAGAGTGTGTCTTAGCCCTTGTACACACGGTCGGAGATTCCGATGGAATGTGTCCTATCGGACCGTTTTGTCGGATAATCCAACTGTGTGTGGTCTCCATCGGACTGTTTCCGTCGGAGTAACCGACGGACCAAGTTTTCCAACTTGTCCGTAAAATTTTCAGACAAAATGCTCCGATCGGACATACTCCGATCATGTGTAGCCTACTCCGACGGACAAAGTGCCACGCATGCTCAGATCAAATTCCTACACCAAAGCTATTGGCTACTAGCCTGAACATAGTCCCGTTCTAACGAAATAACATCATCACGTTATGTACAATCTGATTTTCCGACAACTTTGTCCGACCGTGTGTATGCAACAGTTTCGGACAAAATCCGTCGGACAAAATCCAACGGATTTTGTTGTCAGAATGTCCGACCGTGTGCACAATGGCTAATTTAAAGGACCTCAATACTCCCCTTGCCACACACACTTTTTCACAGTTGTAGCTGGTATGAAAAGTTAAGGTGTTGGCCAGTAGCAGAAGCTAAAGGGTGAAGTGATGTTTCCTCCCCTGGGCATGTGATTTTGCTCAGGCTTAGTTATTGGCTGCTAAACTTGAGCACTGTAACATGCCCCCCCCCCACCATACTTATAAGCTGGGCTGCCAATAGAGTGGTACTGGCAGTCGTCCTGTAAGGGCCCATGCCATATCAGGTCAAGCCCAGCAGGGGCTACTTGTGGGCATCTCACAGGCCACCAGCTTCCCAACCCTGGGTTCCCCTTTTTCTGCTCCTCATCCCTGACTAATAGGGGATGGAGAATGTGGAGCATTGTAGTGTGTAAGGTAATGGGGGATGCAGACTGTAGGGTAGTTTGGGGGGATACAAGCGAGCTGTAATGCTGGTACTGAGTATTGGAAATGTAGGTGGTGCAGATTAGGAAATGGAGAATGCAGAGGGTAAAGAGTAAGGGTGGTGCAGATTGGTAGGTAAAAGGGGTGCAGAGTGTAGCGTAGTGGGCAGGACCAGAGATAGGGGGGGGCGCCCTGTCGGGTAGGATGTATTGGGCCCCATAATTGCTGATGTCCCTGCCTCTACCAGCTGAAACAGAGGCAGAAGTGGTGAGGGGAGTGCCAACAAGGTGAGTAGCGAGGGGTTCAGAGGAGTCTTTACAAAGACGCTGTCCCTTTTGCCCTGAATTGCAAAGTAACAATGTCTCCTTAGCATTCTTTCAGGTAATGAAAAAAAAATTGCAGTAACTACAAGAAAGTGCTTTTTTTGTAGCTCTAAATAAAGACTCTCAACTGGCAATTTGCCCCAATCTAATCAAGCAAACAGCTTAAGTTTTCTTAGGGTAGAAGGGGTTCCTCCTTCTGACTGTAAGTTTCAGCTTTTTCCATATATGTTCTATTAGATTCAGATCAGGACTAATTGCAGGCCACTCCAGAAAAACTCCACTGTTGGCTTTTATCCCATTCCTGGTTTCTCTTAGAGGTATTTTCTTGGGGGGGACCCTGCTGAAGGACCCAACACCTGGGACTAGGCTTTCTAATGTAGCGCCGGCTCCTGACGACACGCGCTATGTGTTTTTTTTTTTTTTTTTTTCAATTTAATGTTCCTAAAACCACAGTTGGGTTTTAGGGTTAATTGTGTCAGGTTATGGTTTCAGTACCAGTCTATCTGGATTGTACTGGGTTCTCCTTTGCCACAGGTGTCGCTGTCACCTCTGGCAAGTGTGAGAAAGCAGTTTAGCTAGGCTTATTGAGTGTCATTCTTTCTCAGAACCAGCCCAGTGGGTGTGTCATCCTGCTGTGCATTCTGGGAAAGGGTATTTAAGATACGGAGATCACGTGCTTCTGTGTTCCTGTCCAGAAGATCTTTCTGTCTGTTTGGTCCTGGTCCTCCTGACCAGCCCCTATGGCCCTCATGGCCTGGGGTGTGGATCCACCCAGTTCTGAGTCTCTGGGCTGGATAGCCCGAGGCAAAGTAACTGAGAGGAGGATTCAGAGGTGGTCCGGTGCCGTCTCATCTGTGGAGAGGCCCAGCAACTGGAGAAGCGCCCAGGGGAGGACTCTTCTGGAGAAGGCTATGCATGAGGCTGGCTTCTCAGAAGGAGCCTGGAGGCTTAGTTGAAAGACACGAAGTGGATCTACACCACTCATACGGTATCACCGGACCGGCTGCGGGATACTGGTACCGTATGATAGCTCTCTAAATTTACCTACGTCCCTCAGTTACATCCAAGTCTGTGGCAGAGACTTTGTTCAAGTGTTCTTCATTCAAGTCTGTGGCAGAGACTTTGCTTTACTTAACCACTTTCAGACCGGACCATTTTGCTGGTCAAAGACCAGACCACTTTTTGCGATTCGGCACTGCGTCGCTTTAACTGACAAATGCGCAGTCGTGCGACGTGGCTCCCAAACAAAATTGACGTTCTTTTTTTTCCCACAAATAGAGCTTTCTTTTGGTGGTATTTGATCACCCCTGCGGTTTTTATTTTTTGCGCTATAAACAAAAATAGAGCGACAATTTTGAAAAAAACGCATTATTTTTAACTTTTTGTTATAATAAATATCCCCCAAAAATATATAAAAAAACATTTTTTTCCCTCAGTTTAGGCCGATACGTATTCTTCTACATATTTTTGGTAAAAAAAATCGCAATAATCCATTATTGATTGGTTTGCGCAAAAGTTATAGCGTTTACAAAATAGGGATAGTTTTATAGCATTTTTATTAATAATTTTTTATTATTTTTTTTTTTTACTAGTAATGGCGGCGATCAGCGATTTTTATTGTGACTGCGACATTGTGGGGGACCCATCGGACATTTTTGACACATTTTTGGGACCATTGTCATTTATACAGTAATCACTGCTATATAAATGCAGTGATTCCTGTGTAAATGACACTGGCAGTGAAAGGGTTAACCAGTGGGTGGCAGTGTAGGGGTTAAGTGTTACTAGGGGTGTGTTACTAACTGTGGGGGGGGGTTGGGCTTTCATTTAGTGAACACTGATCTCTGCTCCAATCACATGGAGCAGAGATCAGCGTCACTAGTTGCTAGGCAGAATGGAGAAATGCTGTTTTTCACACGGCATTTCAGCCGTCCCGTGAGACGATCGCGGGTATGCCCGCGGCGATCGAGTCCGCGGGTCCCGAGACCGGACTCACGGGGGTCCTGACCAGCGCAGGAGCGCACCGGCGGCGGCGCGCTCCCGATGGCAGGGCAGCATTGAAGATTGGACGTACATGTATGCCAATATGCCTGCCCGTGCCATTCTGACGACGTACATCGTCGTGCGCTGGTCGAGAAGTGGTTAAACACTCTATCGGCTGCTAGGCCTAGTGAGAGGAGGTCTATCCATTAGCTGTGAGAATTCAGTTGTGAACGGTAATTCTCTGGATTTTTATAGTGAGAGACTTCCTATCTTTTGCAGTTCCAAAAGTACCTGAACTTCCTTCCTAACCCTCTACCCTTCATTGAGAAGCGGTTTTACCTATCTTTTCAAATAAATATCCAAAAAAGAGGATCCAGTGTCAGTTTCTACAATTCTTTGGGCCATCTACCTCGGGAAACCCCTAGAAGCACACAAGGTCAAGAAGGTAACGGTAAGCCCAATAAAACCAGCAGCTCCTTCGGGGGTCAGTGCTACACTAACATTGGGTATAATGAGCTGCTCAAGTCTGCCCTGGCTTTCTTTGTTTCATAATGCCCTGCACAGGTTCAAGACAACTGGGTACCCGAGACTAGAGAAAACCCTATAATATTATGACGACTCCTCCATGTTTCAGTAGGATTGGTGTTCTTTTCTTTGTTTTTCTTCTTTTCCAAGAGCTGATGTGAATTTGCAAAAATCTCCAAATTTGTTTAATATCTTCAAAGGGCATTCTATCAGAAGAACTATGGCTGTTCTGCGTGAACTTCGGGCAAACTCCACTTTGTGTGTCTCTCAGACAAGGGGACTTGAAGGTTTTTCTTGGCTCAATATTTAATATTTTGATTATTCTTCTGTTCGATCTTGGGTCCATTTCCCTCTTTGCAGGCACATCTATGGAGATTGGTCATGGCACCATGGACTTTAGATTGCTTGGTAATATTAGCAATTGTGTTCTCAGGAACAAGAACCCCCTTGGAGATGGTTTTGTAACTTTTAACTATACCACACTCGTCTGTTACCTTCTTTCTTCCTCAAACTATCCCTGATTTTCTTTCTCTTGTCGATAATTTTCTCCATTCCTATAGGCTGAGTGAATGGTTGTCCGACTCAAGACCCTGTGATACTAATCAAAGAATAGTCCAATAGAAGAGGGTTGGGGACTTTAAATGAAGCACCCTAAGGTGCCTCCATCCCGGTAGTGAATAAAAAAGGGAGAAGGAGGTTGGGACTTTGAATGAAGCAATTGAATAGTGGAGGTGAGTTACAATGTAATGTATTTTATTTATAAATACTCTCAAAGCATTAAATCATTATTCATATCATATATATATACACATGTAGTGTGCACAAAAACTGAACATGGTAACCAAAATACATACATGCAACATATGATCGGAGTAATAAATGTTACAGATTTGATACAAAAGGGCATGTATATGCCAATAGCACCATGCCCAATGCTGGCATGTACACCTACATGGTAAATGTACATCTGAATGTTCGCCATAGGAATGTTCGCCGCATCTGCTCCTGACGATTGGGAATACCCATGAAACGCGTAGAGCTATACTCGATGCTGCAGTTACACCCCATATGAACCGATATTTATTCATTACTATTAGACTTTATGATGTTTCTATACTTTTTGACAGATGTACATTTACCATGTAGGTGTACATGCCAGCATTGGGCATGGTGCTATTGGCATATACATGCCCTTTTGTATCAAATCTGTAACATTTATTACTCCGATCATATGTTGCATGTATGTATTTTGGTTACCATGTTCAGTTTTTGTGCACACTACATGTGTATATATATATATGATATGAATAATGATTTAATGCTTTGAGAGTATTTATAAATAAAATACATTACATTGTAACTCACCTCCACTATTCAATTGCTTCATTCAAAGTCCCAACCTCCTTCTCCCTTTTTTATCAAAGAATAGTCTGACCTTCATGGCCAATGGCAGTGCTTCATATTCACATTCTGGCCTAGACCAGACTGGACTCCAAAGTCTACCCCCAGTGCCCGGGACAAGGTCGTCCAGAGCCCAGGGCAAAGATGCCAAACTGCGCCCCCCTTTACCTTAGGGTTAGGGTCAGGGTACCCCCTACCCCTGGAATAAACCATTGCGCCAGGGGCAGCCTCCCCTCCTGCCCACCCCTTGTCCCGGCCCTGCCTACCCCAAAAAAATATTAATAATGCTGAGTAAAGGAGGGGAGGAGGCATAGAGCAAAACCGTATGAACATTCCACTTTATCCCCCCATTCCCTTAGGGTCAGGGTACCCCCTACCCCTGGAATAAACCATTGCTCCAGGGGCAGCCGCCCCTCCTGCCCACCCCTTGTCCCGGCCCTGCCTACCCCAAAAAAATATTAATACTGCTGAGTAAAGGAGGGGAGGAGGCATAGAGCAAAACCGTATGAACATTCCACTTTATCCCCCCTTTCCCTTAGGGTCAGGGTACCCCCTACCCCTGGAATAAACCATTGCTCCAGGGGCAGCCGCCCCTCCTGCCCACCCCTTGTCTTGGCCCTGCCTACCCCAAAAAAATATTAATAATGCTGAGTAAAGGAGGGGAGGAGGCATAGAGCAAAAACCGTGTGAACATTCCACTTTATCTTCTAAGCAGTATCGATGATTATGTCCATGACATTTTCATTTGTTGTTTACAAGAATACGTGAAGTAATAAATCAAAAGCAATCAGTCTGCTCACTGGTCTATGGAATTGTTGTTGACTGGACATTTTGGAAGAGTTGTGAATGCGGTTTAGATCTGTTTTCATCTTATTTTATAACGAATTGGAGGAGCAAAACAAGGAAAGCGTCTTGTTTGTAGAACATGTTGGTTGCACCCTTCCATTGACCTGAATGAAGGTTGCAGGCAAGACACATTGCAGCACCTGCCAAAAGTTTCAGGCAATGAGCAAAATGAGCCCAAAGTGACCCAACAGTGCTTTGTGTAAAAAGACCATAATATACCATTCTCTATTCATGATTAGGAACGCTTTATCAACCCAAAGCAAGCTTTCGTTCATTACACCTTTGTGAATGACTACTATCTAAATGGCATTCACTTTGCTAAAGTATTTGAGGCCTAAAATATGTCATATTGTAACAAAGTATCTGAACCTCTCTGCGGGAACTATTTAATGAAAGCTGAAGATTTAAAGAAAACAATCCTTGAAGTTACATTAACCCAGGGGTGCTCAACCTTTTGAAGAGCGAGGGCCACTTAAGTGAATTGGTAACTGGTCACGGGCCACAATGAGCGCAGTGGGAGGATGACAGTTTCGTGTCCACGGACACAGCCCACTCTAATCTATGGGACCTCTGATCCAATCCAATTCGCCCAGATGGAAGGGGCAGATCCCTTTTTTCTATTTTTTTTTTTTTTTTTTTTTTTTTTTAGGTAGGCGAGTGCTACTCCATAGAGGTGAATAGTAAGTCCGATTTGGGTCCGACCCAATCATGTGAAAGGGGCCTAAGGCTGCTTTCACACTGATGCCCTGCGATTTGCCCAAACCGTGGGTGCAGCGCAGTGAACCTGTGAATTTTCTGCAGGGTAGCTGCACTTTGCCGTAAACGTCTATTATATCCTGCAGGTGTGGCGCACTTTCTGAAGGCGCAACAAACCAGCAGGTAATAACAGAAGTCTATGGTTAGGGGTGGACTGACCTTTCGGGCACTCGGGCACTGCCCGAGGGCCCCATGACACTAAGGGGCCCCATCAGGGATGCCAGCCTCAATAAAACCAGGGACAGTATTTAAAAATCTGTGCTTTTTTAAAAATACCAAGATTATAGCTGCCCTGCCTCTCCAGTACCTTTTTAGTGTGTGTATGTGTATGCTGTGTGTGTATATTGTGTCTGTGTGTATACTGTGTGTTCCCATAATCTATTGCCCGGGGGCCCCATAATCTTCTTCTATTGCCCGGGGGCCCCATAATCTCCTATTGCCCGGGGGCCCCATGAGTTGTCAGTCCACCCCTGTCTATGGTTCAATGCAGGTAACCCGCAGCTGGACTGCACCTGAGGATCAGTTTGAAAGCAGCCCAGTAACCACTGCAAAACAGATATATACATATATACTGGGAATTTAGTAGTAAACTTACCTTTAATAACTGTCTTCCATTCTGGATTCGCTGGCTGTTGCTGTCCTAGGCAGAGTGCATTTGGTATCACTCCGCCTGTGACAGAAGCGGGCACTATACAGGAAGCATTGGCTTATGTGGCTCCGCTCCGCAGCCACTTGCTTCCACTACCAGCGGCTTCATTCAAAAAACTGCTGCTCTGGGATGGTGGGTTGGCAACCCGTGATCTGGGCTTGCCAACCTGCCATCTTAGAGCAGGAGGTCAAGGGCCACATCAGAGGGCTCTGCGGGCCACATGTGGCCCCCGGGCCACTGGTTGGGCACCCTTGCATTAACCTATATGAGATTTTTAGAGAGTGTGTTTAGATCTTCTGAAAGGCGCTGAGGAATATGACAGAGCTCTAGAAATGACGATTATCCGTTCTAATGGAGTCTATGTCTGAGATAACCCATTGCTAAGGAGACAGATACTGTTGGCTCTATATACTTTGCAGAGTAAGCAGAGGTTATATGATGATACAGAATTCCTTCTGTGGGTTTTGGGGTAATGGGATTCTGCTTTCTGTAAACTTAGAAGGGCGTTCTATAAACAGAGAGAAGCTTTCACTCTTGTAGACCATTTTTATGTATAGACATTCCTGACCTCTGACCTTCGGGGGGGGGATGCTTCCCTGTATGAATGTATTGGGACCCCTCTGTAGTTCACTCCCTACACCGAGCTCTGTACATTATGTGTATGTTTATAGTATCTACCAATGCCAAGGTCCTCCCCGGTCATCCATCAGCCCCAGTCTGCTCCCTGGCTCTAATCAGAGGCTGGTGGAAAGTTATTGAATAGATTTGTTCTAGTTGCCTTCCTTCGGTTTTTGCGCAGAGATGAAATCTATATTATTAATTGTGTGCTAAAAATATTTCAGTAATTAATTACAGTGATTGTAGAGTTACAGGGGTCATCGACCCTCTTGAATTAAAGGTAAAACCACTGTCCAATGCACGAATTTTACATTTCAACAAATGCTGGACCCACAAAACTGCTACACAGCCCACTTCTTCCTGACATTCATCCTATGAAACCGGCTACCCTGCTGGATACAATTCTGTCCTCATCTTCCGATCTTCTTCTAAACCAGGAGGTCCCATACTCCTGACTTTCTAACACAAAAAGGAGGACTCCTTTTAACATAAAGTATATAGGCAAAGGACACACCACTACAACGTCACTATGTATCTGTCAGAAACCATGAAATCAGACTGAGACAGAAGTACAGTTAAAGCGGAGGTCCACCCTAAAATGGACCTTCCGCTCATCGGATTCCTCCCCCCCTCCGGCGCCACAATTGGCACCTTTCAGGGGGGAGGGGGGTGCAGTTACCTGGATAATCCAGGTAACTGCACCCACTTCCGGGCTAGCTCTCTGCGGAAAGGGGCGTACATTACGCCCCTTTCCGCAAGTGCCCACCCCCTTCCGCAAGTGCCCCGCTGCCTGCTGGGAAACACACAGATCCCAGAGGCAGCGGGGACCGTCCTCATTGCGCAGCGCGGCTCGAGCATGCGCAGTAGGGAACCGGGAAATGAAGCCGAAAGGCTCCATTTCCTGATTCCCATACCCAAGATGGCGGCGGCAGCACTCGAGTGTCGATCTAGAGATCGGCTTCGGGTGCCGACATCGCGGGCGCGCTGGACAGGTAAGTGTCACTATTTTAAAAGTCAGCAGCTGCAGTATTTGTAGCTGCTGACTTTAAAAAAAAAAAAAAAAACGCGGAGTCCCGGCGGACTCCCGCTTTAAATCGCACTTGTTTAATAATAAGGGATGTCAGCAAAGCAAGTCTTTAACCACTTTCAGCCCCGGACCATTTTGCTGGCTTAAGACCAGACCACTTTTTGCGATTCGGCACTGCGTTGTTTTAACTGACAATTGCGCGGTCGTGCGATGTGGCTCCCAAACAAAATGGACGTCCTTTTTTTCCCACAAATAGAGCTTTCTTTTGGTGGTATTTGATCACCTCTGCGGTTTTTATTTTTTGCGCTATAAACAAAAATAGAGCGACAATTTTGAAAAAAAAGCATTATTTTTTACTTTTTTTTTTATAATAAATATCCCCCAAAAATATATAAAAAAACATTTTTTTCCCTCAGTTTAGGCCGATACGTATTCTTCTACATATTTTTGGTAAAAAGAAAATTGCAATAAGCAATTATTGATTGGTTTGCGCAAAAGTTATAGCGTTTACAAAATAGGAGATAGTTTTATGGCATTTTTATTAATCATTTTTATTTTACTAGTAATGGCGGCGATCAGCCTTGTGACTGCGACATTATGGCGGACACATCGGACATTTTTGACACATTTTTGGGACCATTGTCATTTATACAGCAATCAGTGCTATACAAATGCAGTGATTCCTGTGTAAATGACACTGGCAGTGAAGGGGTTAACCAGGGGGTGGCAGTGTAGGGGTTAAGTGTTCCTAGTGGCGTGTTACTAACTGTGGGGGGCTGGGCTTTGTTTTAGTGAACACTGATCTCTGCTCCAATCACATGAACCAGAGATCAGCGTCACTTGTTGCTAGGCAGAACGGGGAGATGCTGTTTACAAGGCATCTCCACATTTAGCCGCCCTGTGAGACGATCGCGGGTATCCCCGTGGCGATCGAGTCCGCGGGACCTGCGACCAGGCTCACGGGGGTCCCGACCAGAACGCGAGCGCACCGGCAGCGGCGCGCACGCGATGGCAGGGCGGCATATAAAAATGGACGTACCTGTACGCCAATATGCCTGCCCGTGCCATTCTGCCGACGTACATTGGCGTGCGCCGGTCGGGAACTGGTTAAACAGGAACGCAGGAGCTAGGCTCTGATGTTGACCAAGGGGAAGGCAGAGGTCCTTTGGACTGGACTGCTTAAGTAGGGTGGACTGACGAGCAGGATATCAACAGCTGAGTAACTGTGGAGAGATAGGAGCTGGCAATTAGCCGACAGGTGAGCAGCCAGCTCTGAGAAGGCAGGACTGAGCCCGGCCCTGACAGTATCAGGAAAAATGAGTATGTTCTAAAAGGAAAAGCACTTGGTTAAACCCCCAAGTGCTCCCCCCCCCCCCCCACTACTTTTCCTTTGTGTTGGCTTTTTAAAATAACAGTTGCAACAATTTAGAGGTTGGGTTTAGTGTAAAAGTTTAATGTAGCATAACACTTTTGGTAATTACTTTTTTTGTAGAGGTCCATACGTGGCAGCAAGAAGAGGGACAACTGATGAGGGACAGAGGGACTTCGTTCCAAAAGAGGGAAAGTTTCTTCAAATGAGGGATAGTTGGGAGCTATGAGGTCCAAGAATGATCATGTTCACTTACAATGAGGAGAGCTCCCACACAGATTACAAACTATGGAGCTTTTGTCTACACCAATGTGCACTAGGTGTAAACGGGACCATGGTGATTTGATCCACCTATTGTGGAGGTACCCAAAATTGCATTCATATTGGAGGGGGGGGGGGGGGTGGAAGACGCCCTGAACAGGATATTTCTAGTGTCGCTTTCTTTGGACCCGAAATCCTGCTTCCTTAATTTACTAGACGAGTTTGAATGGGAGAAACACTCCGGAGAGGCAATTGCTAGGACCTTCTTTCTAGCTCGTAAATTGATAATGACACATTGGCAATCGGAGAACCCTCCCACGGTTAGAGTAGGTGGCTGCTGTGGGTAATACCATTCGGATGGAAACGCTCATTTACCAGCATAGGGGGTGTCTGCAAGTATGAAAAACTCTGGTACCCATGGTTAGATGTACCCGGGCTTGCCCCAGAGGATCTGATCATGGACGGGCTCCATGGATTTAATGCTGGAGGATTATCCAACTTGAACTTATTATGGGAATATTGTTGACTTGGTCATGTACTTTACTTGTGTATGCTGTATTGTATTTGATTTGTTCGCTTTCTGAAGTACACATTCTGTGGTCACCGTTGGCATGAATCTGGACTGTTTTTGTATACTATAAAGAGTATGTGGTTGGCTATGTGGTTTTGAGCTCTGTGTAACCAATAAAAGTTTTGTTTTCAGATTACTTTTATAGTGCCTTTCTTTTGATCATAAAGGGATTCTAAGTAGAACCCACTAAGAATAACCAGAACCGGACTACAGTTGGGTCACTCCCAGGCCACTTTTATGGTGCCTTTCATTTGATCATAAGGGGTTCTAAGTAGAACCCACTAAGAATAACCAGAACCGGACTACAGTTGGGTCACTCCCAGGTCACTTTTATGGTGCCTTTCATTTGATCATAAAGGGGTTCCAAGTAGAACCCACTAAGAATAACCAGAACTATACTACAGTTGGGTCACTCCCAGGCCACTTTTTATGGTGCCTTTCATTTGATAATAAAGGGGTTCTAAGTAGAACCCACTAAGAATAACCAGAACTATACTACAGTTGGGTCACTCCCAGGCCACTTTTATGGTGCCTTTCATTTGATAATAAAGGGGTTCTAAGTAGAACCCACTAAGAATAACAAGAACTGGACTACAGTTGGGTCACTCCCAGGACTTTTATGGTGCCTTTCAATTGATCATAAAGGGGTTCTAAGTAGAACCCACTAAGAATCACCAGAACCGGACTACAGTTGGGCCACTCCCAGGCCATTTTTATGGTGCCTTTCATTTGATCGTAAAGGGGTTCCAAGTAGAACCCATTAAGAATAACCAGACCTGGACTACAGTTGGGTCCCTCCCAGGCCACTTTTATGGTCCCTTTCATTTGATCATACAGGGGAACCAGGTTTCGAGTACCTCCCACTCATAGTAGGCAGAACTGGGCTACAGTTGTGCCCCTTCCCAGGAACAGTTCAACCATTTGTCTTCAGGTGGAAAAGAGGAGAGCTACAGACACCTCCAACTTATCAGGGAAAGCCGTACTGGCTGGGTGGGTTTTTATTTAACCTGCCCGATTGCTGTTGCTCCCAATGAACCTGACCAGTGGTGTCTTCAGGGTGCCCCATAGACATTAGTTTGTTACTTGACCAGAAAGAAGACTTTCACCCAACATCCATGGGCATCTTTACACGAATCCCCTCGTACATAGACCACCCATATCCTTGTGCAGTTTGTGATGATTTTCTTGTGTCGTACATCTTTGTAGAGCCTTTCTTTGACTTTTCCTCTCCATCGAACAGAGCAAAATGACAACCTTTTAAACTTTCCACAGAGAAAACCATTATAAGAGGCAAAGGGTTAAGGTTTAATGGGCAATTAGACCCACGCTGATTGATGCCAGCAGCTTGGGTTGCTATGCAAACCTTTATTAGCGCGGTCTTCCCGTCGATTATCTGTAGTACAGCGCGCAGTGTCAAGACCTTGGCCTGATATCCCTGTCACGACAAGGAAGATGTTTGAGCAACTTTAATTGCAGTGCTGCAGAGGGCGGAACAAATGTAAATGTAGATCTTTAACAGAAATTGGGTCTTTTTTAGTCTTTATGCCCTGCAATAAGAACTTTGCAAGTATTCTGTTGTGCATAATCTTTTAAACGGAACTCGAGGCAAACCGCTAAACATGCGATTGAAAATACTAATCTGGTTACTGGATTTGTATCTCTTTACAGGCAGGTAGGTGACCTTACTTTTCTCCACTGCAGTTACGCAATACAGCTTGGTCACCAAGCTTTCATACCTTCAAGTGCATTGCGTGAAGTCAGGCAGCCTATTTAAAATGAACTGTACTGTAATGCACACTGAATAGAAAGTGAGAGTAAAAGAAAACTCCTCTCACTTGTGTCAGTGGCTGCAATAATAATCTTGTTAATCCCCCACCTTGATTGCTGGTCAGTGGCAATGCTGTTAACCCACCCCCTTCATGATCAGTGGCAGTGCTATTATCCACCCCCTTCATGATCAGTGGCAGTGCTATTATCCACCCCTTCATGATCAGTGGCAGTGCTGTTATCCACCCCCTTCATGATCAGTGGCAGTGCTATAATCCACCACCTTCATGATCAGTGGCAGTGCTATAATCCACCCCCTTCATGATCAGTGGCAGTGCTATTATCCACCCCTTCATGATCAGTGGCAGTGCTGTTATCCACCCCCTTCATGATCAGTGGCAGTGCTATTATCCACCCCTTCATGATCAGTGGCAGTGCTATTATCCACCCCTTCATGATCAGTGGCAGTGCTATTATCCACCCCCTTCATGATCAGTGGCAGTGCTATTATCCACCCCCTTCATGATCCGTGGCAGTGCTATTATCCACCCCCTTCATGATCAGGGGCAGTGCTGTTATCCACCCCCTTCATGATCAGGGGCAATGCTGTTATCCACCCCCTTCATGATCAGTGGCAGTGCAGTTATCCACCCCCTTCATGATCAGGGGCAGTGCTGTTATCTGCCCCCTTCATGATCAGGGGCAGTGCTGTTTTATGCCCAATTCGTGATCATTGGCAGTGCTGTTAACCCACCCCTTTCATGATCAGTGCCAGTGCTGTTATCCGCTCTCTTCATGATCAGTGGCAGTGCTGTTATCTGCCCCTTCATGATCAGTGGCAGTGCTGTTATCCGCCCCTTCATGATCAGTGGCAGTGCTGTTATCCACCCCTTCATGATCAGTGGCAGTGCTGTTATCCACCCCCTTCGTGATCATTGGCAGTGCTGTTATCCGCCCCCTTCATGATCAGTGGCAGTGCTGTTATCTGCCCCTTTCATGTTCAGTGGCAGTGCTGTTATCCACCCCTTCATGATCAGTGGCAGTTCTGTTATCCGCCCCTTCATGATCAATGGCAATGCTATTAACCCACCCCTTCATGATCAGTGGCAGTGCTGTTATCCGTCCCCTTCATGATCAATGGCAGCGCTGTTATGCGCCCCCTTTCTCCCTTCATGATCAGTGGCAGTGCTGTTATCCGCCCCCTTCGTGATCAGTGGCAGTGCTGTTATCTGCCCCCTTCATGATCAGTGGCAGTGCTGTTGCCACACACTCTTGCATTGCAGGTCAGTGGCAGTGTTATTAACCCCCTCACCTTGATTGCTGGTCAGTGGCAATGCTGTTAACCCCCCACCTTGCATTGATGGTCAATGGTCACTGTTAGTGCTGTTAATTACCCCCTGCTTTGCTGGTGGCACCATTGCTATTGTTAACACCAATCCCCCTTGCATTGCTGGTCAGCGGCATTACTGAAACATTGCCCCCCTTGCATTTATGGTCAGCGCTTACCTGATTATTCGCTCTAATACTACAAACTCTCTCTCCACCAGCCTGGACTATACTTGTCCTTGTCAGTTGATCACTCTGCTTGCCAATACTACAGGTGTTCTTTAAGTGCTGGGTGCAGAAACAGAGCGAGTGTTACCAGCACCTGACATCCTGCTGCCACTCTGACCCCACCCAGGACACGGCGGGCCAAACACAGAGCTGGAGGGCGGAATGTTGAGCATCGAGGTTTTGTGATCATGTCACACCAGTGGTATTAGTTGCGAGCATTTCCCCCTCATTGGCTGGGTGAGCAAAGTTGTCGCTGGCAAGTGCCAGTCTGCAGCGCTTTCCCCATTCAGGCCATTTCCGCTCTGCGACCAGAGCGCTGCGCCTTTTTATAAATCTTTTATGCTCTTCACTTCTCTTGCCTGTGCTAGTCTATCAGCTCTTAAGTAGGTACCGGGATAATCTCGCCCTCTAAGCAGCAATTTAAGATTTGCATATATTGGTGTGGAAATGTATAATGTCCTGGATTTAACCAGCTGCTAAAAATGTACTATTTCTGAAGCACTTATGTGACTCATCCCCATATATTTATTACGCTGTTTATGTCTTTTGGGTTTAAATTAGTCGTTTTTTTTTTTTTTTTCTCCTGCCACTGAAATTGCTTTCTGTGGGACTTATTAACAGTGAAGTTTGTAATATGGCATGTTTGGGTAATCTGTGTCTAGCACGCCTACCAGTCCACGCATTAAAATGCCTTGTACTTAACCACTTCAATACCGGACACTTTTCCCCTCTTCCTGCCCAGGCCAATTTCCAGCTTTAAGCGCTGTCGCATTTTGAATGACAATTGCGCAGTCATACAACACTGTACCCAAACTACATTATCATTTTTTTCACACAAGTAGAGCTTTCTTTTGGTGGTTTTTAATCACCACTGGGTTTTTTTTTATTTTTTTATTGTTTGCTAAATAAACGAATAAAGACCGACAAAAAAAATAAAAATAAATAAAAAAACGTTTTAGTTTGTTATGAAATTTTGTGAAGAGGTAATTTTTTTTTTCTCCTTCTCTAATGTGAGCCGATGAGACCGCACCAATAGTAACTGATGAGGTGGCACTGATAGGCTTCACTGATTGGCAGCACTGGTGGGCACAGATTTGGCAGCACTAGTGGGCACTGTGGGAACTGCGCTGATAATCCGTGCCCTGATTATCCGTGTACATGTCCCCTTTTTACACAAGTCGGTTATCGGCTTTCTTCTATCCTCGCACTGTCGGCATGAGGAAAGGAGTGCCGATAACCGGCTTCTGTTTACATCTGTGATAAGCTGTGAATGAACACAGCTGATCACATGGTAAAGAGCCACTGACTGGCTCTTTACCTCAATCTGTGATCAGCAGTGTCCGGGTGACACTACGATCAGAGTGCACCGCCCATGCCCTGTAGAGGGCGCAATTATGGGACACCGTTCATATGATGCTCTCCCAGAACTATGCAGTGTTCTGTCGAAAAGTGCCCTGTTTGACTGATAGAGGGTGCATTTGTGTGTATATAAGGACTGATGAAGGAGGCTACACTGCTGGACTCTGAGGAAGAAGGTTTCACCTTCGAAACGCGTCAGCTGGCAGTTCCCCCCCCCCCCCCCGTTAATTCCTCCCTGACCTCTGGAGTACATAATTTTCTCTAGACCAATTGCTGCTATTCGGTGACTATTTACATACATTTGCAAGATTGCTATGGATGTTTGTGAGTAGTTTTTATTTTATTTACTTTTAATAAAAATCCAAAAGATAATGCACAAGGCTGGTGCGCCCTTTTTTTTTTTTTCTTCTTTTTTTTTTTTTTTACTTTTAGGATACCCTTATCCTTGAGGGCAGCAAGGCCTGTGACGTATAATATTACAATACATAGACTGTCTGGTAATCCACTCGTGCGCAGGAGCGTTTGTTTCCTGCTATCAAAATAGCATGGTTGGTGGGAGGAGCCAGCATGGTGCTGTACATACCTTCCTGATGACATCACATCACCCGGCCTCAGTACTCCTCTTATGCCGTGTACACATGACCGGACTTTTCACAGCAAAGGTCAGACGGAAGGAATGCGTCAGACAATTCCGATCGTGTGTGTGTGGGCTCCATCGGACCTTTGCTGTGATCTGATGGACTTTAGAAATAGAACATGTTTCAAATCTTTCCGCCGGAGCTCCGCCGGGCCCACTTCCTGTGGAGAAATCCGCTCATCTGTATGCTAGTCCGATGGACAAAAACCGACGCTAGGGCAGCTATTGGCTACTGGCTATGAACTTCCTTATTCTAGTCCAGTCGTACGACATCACGGCCGAATCCGTCCGTCTTTGGTGTGATTGTGTGTGGCCAAGTCCGTTCGTTCGGAAAGTCCGTCGAAAGTCCATCAAGAAGACCGTCGGACCTAGTCTGCCGGAAAGTCCGGTCGTGTGTACGCGGCATTAAGAGCCCTTTGCACACCTCCCAACTTTTTGAGATGGGAATGAGGGACACCTATCAGCAAAAGTATGCAGGCTTAGGACACACCCCCTGCCACGCCCTGTTAAAGGAGAAATGTGCAAAAAAAAAAAACAGGATTGGTTAAACCCACAAGTGCTTTTTTTTACCACTACTATTTCTTTATATTGGCTTTTGGAATTTACAAATGCAGCAATTTAGAAATCCGCTGAAAGGTTTAGTGCTGGGAAACACTTTTTGATACTTAAAAAGTACATTTTATATACAACTATATAGATCAGACCAAAATGAGGGACAAATGAGGAGGAATGAGGGACATTACTCCAAATCGGGGACAGTCCCTCCAAATCGGGGACATTGCTCCAAATCAGGGACATTCCCTCCAAATCGGGGACATTTCTCCAAATCGGGGACATTCCCTCCAAATCGGGGACATTCCCTCCAAATCGGGGACATTTCTCCAAATCGGGGACACTTCTCCAAATCGGGGACATTTCTCCAAATCGGGGACATTTCTCCAAATCGGGGACATTTCTCCAAATCGGGGACATTCCCTCCAAATCAGGGACATTACTCCAAATCGGGGACATTACTCCAAATCGGGGACATTACTCCAAATCGGGGACATTGCTCCAAATCGGGGACATTACTCCAAATCGGGGACATTACTCCAAATCGGGGACATTCGCTCCAAATCAGGGACAGTCCCTTGAAATGAGGCACAGTCCCTTGAAATGAGGCACAGTCCCTTGAAATGAGGGACAGTTGGGAGCTATGCCTTTGTCCTGATGCAAGCAGTAGGATGAGCTGTAAATATCCAAATGGTTGGATGTCAGTTGAATGGAGTAGTGGGCATTGTAAGGCAGACAACATTTGCATGCATACTGCTATAGGTGAAGCCTAGGGAGAAAAGTGCTAGATGATGCTGGATGTTCTCCAGCCAGAAAATGAGACAGGCTCTATCTGACTTGCTGCCGCTTCTAAGGCACGTTGCAATGGGCACACTTGCTCTGTGTGGACAATTTCCTCCCATAGTTGTGTCTACAAAACAAGAAGGGAAGGTAAACCTCTCCAACGGGACATGGATGGAACATCAAAGCTGACTTAGTTGCACAATTCTATACACTATGCAGAGGGGAGGGAAACGCTGCCAGGAATGTAAACTCAACAGCAAAGGCTTCTGGGTAATCCCCTGCAGAAGAATGTCGGTGTACACATTTGTAATGAGATCTGATGACACTCTGCAATGCTGGGCACCTCTGTCAGTGTACTCAGCAAGGCCATGATCTCCTACAGGAGCATCAGATGTGCATCTCCTCCACATGGCCGGCCTGTAAGGGCACATTTAGATCAGAGGAAGGGCAGGGTGAGGGATCGGTGGCATGCTTGTAATGCCGGAGCGTTTATAGTACCAGGCGCTGAAATAAAACTTTGTTCCATCACGTTATTTAAGGAAACAGAAGGATGTGTAGGATTGGCTGGAGGGGACGGCGCCCACGCCTTTAGCATTGACAACATTCCGTACGCCAAGCTGCAAATAACCAGCTAATGTTACCAAATCCCATTCATATCAAGAAAGGCCCCATGGGCTGGCTGCTGTTTGGCGGAAGTCTCCCTGAAATGAATGGTGGGGAAATATTTGTATGTCCTCAAAATTACTGCCAGAGCAATTCAATGCATAGTGATACAGAGTGCTATGTGGTGATGCATGGTGGTACGGGGTGATTTATGGGGGTACAGAGTGATACATGGTGGTACAGAGTGATACATGGTGGTACAGAGTGATTCATGGTGGTACAAAGGTGTCCTTTTATGAAGCAGTGAAATCTATTCACTGCTTCATTCTCCGGCATTCACATAGGAGATCTTTCTCCTCTGTGTGCCACTATATGAAGCGGAGTAGATCGCTTCACCCTTGGAGGTGTGAAGCGATCTACAAACGCTTGTAACACTGGAGAACGGCCCCTAATACTGGAATCTCGTGAGACTTTACGAGATTACAGTACTAGAAATTCACAGATACACAGAGATGTCAATATATTAAGCAGTGATAAATTATCACAGCTCAATACACTGACACACGGTGTGATTAATGTTAGTGAAATAAAGCGTCCCCCTACATAATATATACATGTATACACACACAGACATTATATATACATGTATATACACACACATTATATATATATATATACATATACACATTATATATATATATATATATATATATATATGTATATATATGTATACACATACATATGACAGGGGGACATGGTTACAGTGTTGGGGGGTCTGAACGAGGCATAAGGAAGTTAATTATCTTCCTCTTTCCTCCTCAGATCCCCCCGATTCCCTCTTCACTACCCCGGTTCTCCACCTCTGAGTTGGTGAATCGGGGCGTGTGAATTCTGACACAGATCACAAGTGAAGCGCTGAGATCGCAGCTTCATAAAGTGACCGTTACTGTGTCAGTCTATGAGGATTCTCCATGTGCGGAGATAATCGGCGGGAGAACAAGTTCAAACACTTCTCCCCCGATTATCTCTGGTTTATATACTGTTTATGGGCTGTGATCAGCGACGATCCTCTGGATCTCCACTGATCATTGCTTCATAAACGGACACCAGAGTGATTCATGGTGGTACAGAGTGATTCATGGTGGTACAGAGTGATACATGGCGGTACAGAGTGATACATGGCGGTACAGAGTGATACATGGCGGTACAGAGTGATACATGGCGGTACAGAGTGATACATGGCGGTACAGAGTGATTCATGGTGGTACAGAGTGATTCATGGTGGTACAGAGTGATATATGGCAGTACATGGTGACACAGGGTGATGTATGGTGGTACATGGCTGTACACTGGTGGGAAGAATGTCCCTTACATTGGTGATCAGTGGGAAGAATGATCCTTACATTGGTGATCAGTGAGAAGAATGATCCTTACATTGGTGATCAGTGAGAAGAATGTTCCTTACATTGGTGATCAGTGGGAAGAATGTTCCTTACATTGGTGATCAGTGGGAAGAATGTCCCTTACATTGGTGATCAGTGAGAAGAATGCCCCTTACATTGGTGATCAGTGGGAAGAATGCTCCTTACATTGGTGATCAGTGGGAAGAATGTTCCTTACATTGGTGATCAGTGAGAAGAATGTTCCTTACATTGGTGATCATTGGGAAGAATGTTCCTTACATTGGTGATCAGTGAGAAGAATGTTCCTTACATTGGTGATCAGTGAGAAGAATGCTCCTTACATTGGTGATCAGTGAGAAGAATGCTCCTTACATTGGTGATCAGTGAGAAGAATGCTCCTTACATTGGTGATCAGTGAGAAGAATGCCCCTTACATTGGTGATCAGTGGGAAGAATGCTCCTTACATTGGTGATCAGTGGGAAGAATGTTCCTTACATTGGTGATCAGTGAGAAGAATGTTCCTTACATTGGTGATCAGTGAGAAGAATGCTCCTTACATTGGTGATCAGTGAGAAGAATGCCCCTTACATTGGTGGTCAGTGGGAAGAATGCTCCTTACATTGGTGATCAGTGAGAAGAATGCTCCTTACATTGGTGATCAGTGGGAAGAATGCCCCTTACATTGGTGGTCAGTGGGAAGAATGCTCCTTACATTGGTGATCAGTGAGAAGAATGCCCCTTACATTGGTGGTCAGTGGGAAGAATGCTCCTTACATTGGTGATCAGTGGGAAGAATGCTCCTTACATTGGTGATCAGTGGGAAGAATGTTCCTTACATTGGTGATCAGTGGGAAGAATGTTCCTTACATTGGTGATCAGTGAGAAGAATGTTCCTTACATTGGTGATCATTGGGAAGAATGTTCCTTACATTGGTGATCAGTGAGAAGAATGTTCCTTACATTGGTGATCAGTGAGAAGAATGCTCCTTACATTGGTGATCAGTGAGAAGAATGCTCCTTACATTGGTGATCAGTGGGAAGAATGCTCCTTACATTGGTGATCAGTGAGAAGAATGCTCCTTACATTGGTGATCAGTGAGAAGAATGCCCCTTACATTGGTGATCAGTGGGAAGAATGCTCCTTACATTGGTGATCAGTGGGAAGAATGTTCCTTACATTGGTGATCAGTGGGAAGAATGTTCCTTACATTGGTGATCAGTGAGAAGAATGTTCCTTACATTGGTGATCATTGGGAAGAATGTTCCTTACATTGGTGATCAGTGAGAAGAATGTTCCTTACATTGGTGATCAGTGAGAAGAATGCTCCTTACATTGGTGATCAGTGAGAAGAATGCTCCTTACATTGGTGATCAGTGAGAAGAATGCCCCTTACATTGGTGATCAGTGGGAAGAATGCTCCTTACATTGGTGATCAGTGGGAAGAATGTTCCTTACATTGGTGATCAGTGAGAAGAATGTTCCTTACATTGGTGATCAGTGAGAAGAATGTTCCTTACATTGGTGATCATTGGGAAGAATGTTCCTTACATTGGTGATCAGTGAGAAGAATGTTCCTTACATTGGTGATCAGTGAGAAGAATGCTCCTTACATTGGTGATCAGTGAGAAGAATGCCCCTTACATTGGTGGTCAGTGGGAAGAATGCTCCTTACATTGGTGATCAGTGAGAAGAATGCCCCTTACATTGGTGATCAGTGAGAAGAATGCTCCTTACATTGGTGATCAGTGAGAAGAATGCTCCTTACATTGGTGATCAGTGGGAAGAATGTTCCTTACATTGGTGATCAGTGGGATGAATGTTCCTTACATTGGTGATCAGTGGGAAGAATGTTCCTTACATTGGTGATCAGTGAGAAGAATGTTCCTTACATTGGTGGTCAGTGGGAAGAATGTTCCTTACATTGGTGGTCAGTGGGAAGAATGTTCCTTACATTGGTGATCAGTGAGAAGAATGTTCCTTACATTGGTGATCAGTGGGAAGAATGTTCCTTACATTGGTGATCAGTGGGAAGAATGTCCCTTACATTGGTGATCAGTGAGAAGAATGTCCCTTACATTGGTGATCAGTGAGAAGAATGTTCCTTACATTGGTGGTCAGTGAGAAGAATGTTCCTTACATTGGTGATCAGTGGGAAGAATGTTCCTTACATTGGTGATCAGTGGGAAGAATGCTCCTTACATTGGTGGTCAGTGGGAAGAATGCTGCTTACTTCTGGGTAGAAAAGCCTTTCTCCTCGTCGGGGTGCTGCAAGAAAGGATCCTTTTGTGCTGTGTGTGGAAGCAGTGGTCACTCTGCATAGGTCCCACACACATGCTTGCTGAGACAGACATATAGATTTCCAGTCAGTAATGCTTGTGCTCTCTGCTGATTGGAGAGCTGACCTCTGTGAAGGGATGAAGATGTTGCTGGAGTGGAATTTACCATCTTCTTTAGATTTTTTCTTTAAAAAAAAAAAAAAAAATGTAACAATTAACATCAAAATCCAAAAATAAAATCCACTCTCATCCATTATGCATCTGAGAAGCTGTAATGACTCGCCTGTACAAGGAAATGGAATACCAGAAAAGTAGCGGAGAGCCGGTGAGGCTGCATCCATACAAATGTTCATCAGTGTGTATTGTAATCACCAGCATGCAGGGGGCAGCGGTTCACTTTCTGGGTGCTCTATACTGTATCCCCCCATCGGAGGGAGGGCTGGTGGGGGATGGTAATTATCAGCGGAGCTCCAAAAAAAAAACCTTTTTATAAGGATATCGGCAACATCTGCCAGGGGCTGCGACAGAGTAGAGCAAGGACACATTCATTTCAAACTCTAGATGAATATTTACTAATGATAAAAAGAATATATGAAAATTTTCAATTTACTGTTATTATGTGGAAAAGCGGTCCTGGAATAATCCGTTGAAAAAGTATTCATACCCCCTGAAATGTTCCGTATTTTGTCACGTTACAACCAAAATTGTAAATTTATTTAATTGCCATTTTATGTGATGGACCAACACAAAGTAGCACATAATTGTGAAGTGGAAGGAAAATGATAAACTGTTTTCAATTTTTTTTTTTTACAAATAAATATATGAAAAGTGTGGGGGGTACTTTTGTATGGCGCCCCCCGGAGTCAATACTTTGAAGAACCGCCTTTCACTCCTTTTTGGGGATGTCTCTACCAGCTTTGCACATCTAGAGAGGAACATTTCTGCCCATTCTTCTTCTTTGCAAAATATCTCAAGCTCTGTCAGATTGGATGGAGAACGTCTGTGGACAGCAGTTTTCAAGTCTTGCCACAGATTCTCAATGGGATTTAGGTCTGGACTGTGACTGGGCCATTCTAAGCCCTTGTACACACGGTCGGAGATTCCGACGGAATGTGTCCTATCGGACCGTTTTGTCGGATAATCTGACTGTGTGTGGCATATATCGAACTGATTCCGTCGGAACCAATTTTCCAACTTGTTGGAAATATTTTCCGACAAACTGGTCCGATCAGACATACTCCGATCATATGTAGAGAATTCCGATTGGACAAAGTCCCACGCATGCTCAGATCAAATTCCTACATCAAAGCTATTGGCTACTAGCCTGAACGTAGGCCCATCGTAACGAAATAACGTCATCACGTTCTGAACAATCTGATTTTCAGACAACTTGGTCCGACCGTGTGTATGCAACAGTTTCGGACACAATCCGTCGGACAAAATCCAATGGATTTAGTTGGCAGAATGTCCGACCGTGTGTACAAGGGCTAAGACATGAATATGCTTTGATCTAAACCATTCCATTGTAGCTCTGGCTGGATGTTTCAGGTCGTTATCCTGCTGGAAGGTGAACCTCCACCCCGGTCTCAAGTCTTTTGCAGACTCTAAGCCCTTCTACACGCGGTCGGAGATTCCGACAACCAAATCCGTCGGAGTAATTCCCGACGGATTAATTCCCGGAAGAGGTCCGGAAGTGATGTTGCATACACACGGTCGGACTAAGTTGTCGGAAAATCCGATTGTACATAACGTGATGACGTTATTTCGTTACGACGGGACTACGTTCAGGCTAGTAGCCAATAGCTTTGGTCTAGGAATTTGATCTGAGCATGCGTGGCACTTTGTCCGACGGAGTAGGCTACACCTGATCGGAGTATGTCCGATAGGAGCATTTTGTCGGAAAATTTTACCGGCAAGTTGGAAAACTTGGTCCGTCGGATATTCCGACGGAAACGGTTCGATGGAGACCACACACAGTCGGAATATCCGACAAAACGGTCCGATAGGACACATTACGTCGGAATCTCCGACCGTGTGTACAAGGGCTAACAGGTTTTCTTCTAAGATTGTCCTGTATTTGGCTCCATCCATCTTCCCATCAACTCTGACCAGCTTCCCTGTCCCTGCTGAAGAAACTAATTCCCACCACATGATGCTGCCACCACCATGTTTCACGGTGGGGATGGTGTGTTCAGGGTGATGTGCAGTGTTAGTTTTCCCCCCACACATAGCGTTTTGCTTTAAGGTGACCCAGCATGCACCTCTCCAAAGCTTTTCCAGGAAGAGGTATAGATATCCACATGCCCACAATTACGATGGCCACAACAGAAGGGAGAAAATAGCGAGTATGAAATTTTTTCTTTTTGCAACATCCAAAATGAATCGTATATACTCGTGTTTTTTTCTTTTTATTTATTTTTTTTTTTAATTATTTATAATGCTAGGATCAATAAAAAAAAAAAAAAAAAAAAACATTTTGGCCGGAAACTCGGCTTTAAGGTTATGTGTAGTTAAAAGACCACTGTCTGCTGTGCTGAGCCATGGAACATAAGACGGGCAGCTAATGTTTTCTCCAGGGGGACCCATAATTTAGAGGAGGTGGGGAACCGCCAGTTCAGGATCCGCTGAAGCGCAACTGCTCTGTGATAACGTTTTTTTTTATGTCGGGAAACATTTTTTTTTTCATTTCAATAGCACTGCTGACTTGGGGACATGTTTTTCATTTCAGTGACACCATCGAGGCAGAGGCACTTTTTTTTCTTCTCGGTGACACCACCACCAAGAAGTCACTTATTTCCTTTCAGTGACACCACCACTGAGGGGGCACTTTTTTTTTTTTATTTTTTTTTTTTTTATCCCTTTCATTGCATGCAGCAAAACATTACAAACACTTTGCACTGCTATGGACTCTGTCCCCTTCTCCATCCAACTGGGGGTGGGGTAGGGTTGGGGGTGTCTAATAGGCAGAGGGTGATGGGCAGAGCCGTCTTTAATATTGATTGGACCTGGCGCTAAAATTTTCTTGAGCCCCCCCCATTTAATTTCACTCTCCACCTGCTCTGAGACAAAATCAGTTTACTATATCGGATCAGGCAGCAATTACGATTGTTTGCCAGCGGTTACATTGTATCATTATTGCTTACTGACTGGTTGCTAGAGGTTACAGCACACATTATGGCTCACTGATTAGTTGCCAGAGGTTACAGCAAATTATTTCTGCTTGTTAATTGGTTGGTAGAGATTACTGTACAGTATTACTGCAGGGGGGCATGATATACATATGAATGCCGCCTTTATTTACATATCAATGCCGCCGGCCGCCGCTATTTACAGATGAATGCCGCCGCTATTTACATATGAATGCCGCCGGCCGCCGCTATTTACAGATGAATGCCGCCACTATTTACAGATGAATGCCGCCGCTATTTACATATGAATGACGGTTATTTACATGTAAACACAGGGTCTGCAAGTGAGTCCTCTGTACACAACAATAGGGCAGAGCTGGGCAGCATTAGTAGCAGCACTTCACACTGAGATATCGGGACAAAGCACGGGACTACAACTTCAAAGGACGAGGGAATTTAAACTGGCATAGTTGGCAAGTATGAGGCAGCTGCTTTGGGCCCCACAACAATGAGAGGGCCCAAGGCAGCTGCCTCTTTTGCCCTGCCTTACAGATGACCCTGGTGCCGGAAGTTTCCCATCTTTGCCCTGGACACTGGGTGACCTTGTCCCGTCTTCTATAGATACAACACAGTGTGTGAGTGTTGTCACTCTAGGACAGGAAATGTATTACTGGCAGGATCACAAGTTGAAAATAAGACCCCTTTTACACTGGGGCGTTTTTCAGGCATTTTTCAAGCGCTTTAGCATTAAAAAAAGCGCCTGTAAAGCGCTTGAAAGAAGCCTCATCTGCAGTCCCAATGTGAAAGCCCAAGTGCTTTAAGAGCCCTTTCCCAATGTCGGCGCCCCTGAAAAATGCTCGTAAAGCGCCGCTTAAACTAGCGGCGCTTTACCAGCGTTTTTCGAGCGTTATTGGGGCGCTTTTAACCCCTGCTAGTGACCAAATAAAGGGTTAAAAGCGCCCACAAAACGCTGCTGCCAATAGCGTTTTTCAGGCGTTTTGCCGGCACTTCTCATTGATTTCAATGGGAGGGGGCGCTTTAGGAGCGGTGTATTCACTGCTCCAAAAGCGCTGCAAAGAAGCTGCTTGCAGGACTTTTTTGGACGCCCTGCCAGCGCAGAGCCTCGGTGTGAAAGCACTCGGGCTTTTACATTGGGATTGCAGTTGCAGCTTCTTTCAGGCGCTTTTTTTTAACGCTAAAGCGCATGAAAAACGCCCCAGTGTGAAAGGGATCTTGGAGAATAAAACTCTCTAAAAAAAAATAAAAAAAAATGCAGCCACTGTATCTAGAGGACTGGAAGGCTGCAATATGACTTTTTTTTTTTCTGTTCTTGGATTTACGCAATACACATGTCCAAACAGTCTCCCCAATTTTAAAATGTAATCCCCTCCCCCTCTATAAATCTTTTTATTTTAATGGTGATGCCTCTTCCAATGCAGTGCAATGACAATGTGATGGATTTCCGTCCTTTGTCTGTACGAGGCGGGGAGACCATCTCCAGTAATCTCCGGCATCTTCTTTTTGTCTTCTTGCAGTTTACAACCTCGTCTCACTTGTGATTTCAATCTCCGGGAGCCATTGATGGGAAATGTTATTTGTGGAAATGTTTGGCTGTCTCGGGCCCGTGCGGTCCTTGAAGTCGCTTATCTGGTGACAGATTAAAAAAGAAAGTAATATGTTATACAGCAAACTTACAGCCTGCGTACAAAATGTCAAAACTTTGCGAGTCGGGCGCGTAGCCTTGGAAAAGTAGAGATGATGGCAACAAAATAGAACTATGGCCTCCAGTGAAAGAAAAAGAAAATGTGCTTCAATACTTCAATATAAGTAGAGCTGCACTTACAGCTTTCTCAGTCACATAAATACCTGTTGGCCTAGGCAAGACCCTTCCTCCTTATGTGGCTATGCGGGGTCTCTGGTGGCTGTGTGGGGTCTCTGGAGGCTGTGCGGGGTTTCTGGTGGCTATGCGGGGTCTCTGGAGGCTGTGCGGGGTTTCTGGTGGCTGTTAGGGGCCTCTGGTGGACTGTGGGGTAGTAAACCCCCCCCAATATCTTGTCACAGTGCTCCCCCTACACCTGTCACTACCCTTCCACCTCCCCCACCCACTAGGAGAAGAGATAGGCATAAGGAGAGATTGGGGACATGGAAAAGGGCAGAGAGGAGGAGGGAAAGAGGAGGGGGTTGAGAGGGGAACAGGGGGCGAGAGAGAGGCGGGGGCGAGAGAGAGAGGCGGGGGCGAGAGAGAGAGGCGGGGGCGAGAGAGAGAGGCGGGGCGAGAGAGAGAGGCGGGGCGAGAGAGAGGCGGGGCGAGAGAGAGAGGCGGGGCGAGAGAGGCGGGGCGAGAGAGAGAGACGGGGCGAGAGAGAGAGGCGGGGCGAGAGAGAGGCAAGGGCAAGAGAGAGGGGTGAGAGAGGCGGGGCATGACAGAAGCAGGGGCATAAAAGAGGCGGGGGCAAGACAGAGGCGGGGGTAAGAGAGAAAGTGGCAGGGCGAGAGAGAGAGGCGGGGCGGGAGAGAGAGGCGGCAGGGGCGAGAGAGGCGGGGCCAGAGTGGCAGAAGCGAGAGAGAGAGTCGGGGCATCAGAGAGGTGGGGAGAGGCGGGGCGAGAGAGAGAGGCAGTGGTGAGAGGCAGGGCGAGAGAGAGAGGTGAGGGAGAGAGAGAGGCGGGGCGAGGGAGAGGCGGGCAAAGGAGAGAGAGGCGGGGGCGAGAGAGAGGCGGGGGCATGAGAGAGAGAGAGACGGGGGCATGAGAGAGGCGGGGGCGAGAGAAGAAAGAGAGAGGCAGGGTGAGAGAGAGAGGTGAGGGAGAGAGAGAGGCGGGGGCGATAGAGAGAGGCGGGGGTGAGAGAGAGAGAGAGGCAGGGGCGAGAGAGACGGGGAGAGATAGAGGCAGGGTCATGAGAGAGGCGGAGTGAGAGAGGGAGGTGGGGGCAGGGCTGGACTGGGATAAAAATTTGGCCCTGGACTTCATCCTGACCGGCCCACTTTAATTTTGCAAACATTCCTAAAAACAAGTGAACAAGTGAAGTGGGAGGGCTAACATCATGCAGGAATATTGCTACATCCTCATTGGCTGTAATTTTAGAAACCGGCATTGCTGCACAGCTATTGGCTGCCTTTCAGCAATGCAGCGGTGCTGACGCTGAGCCGGGTTGCGCACTATGAAGTAAGGTGATGGGCAGTGCTCTCTCATGTTGGTCTCAGGTCTCTCTCATGCTAGCCTGACATGGCCAACCCTGATGGCCACCCAAGCCCCTCCCCCTCCTTCACTGTCCATTCTATATTTATGTAAAAACATACATTAAAAAAAACACAGTTCAAAAAGCGCTATTTGTGTAAAAAAACAAAACAAAAAAAAAAACAGTTGTTCAAAATGTTCAAAAAGCTCTATTTGTGTAAAAAAAATAATAATAAACCCAATTTTTGCTCTATTTGTGTGATAAAAAATAAAAATAAAGCCCAGTTGTTCAAAAAGCTCTATATGTGTAACAAAAAAATAAATAAAAAAAAAAACAGTTGTTCAAAAAGCTATATTTGTATAAAAAAATAAAACCCAGTTTTTCAAAAAGTTCTATTTGTGTAAAACAAAGAAGGAAAAAAAAAAAAAAACCCAGTTCTAAAAGCTCTATTTGTGTAAAAAAAATAAAAATGTAAATTTAGTTTTGGGGTACAGGGGAGATACCTGCATGTCTGCCACCATCTAAAGTCTATGAGCTGCCTAAAGCCGGCCATAAGTGGATTGAAATTGGGCCGGATCAGCAGCCAGGGACCATCTGAATTGTTATCCATGTATGGCCCCTGTGGTTATACAGAAGTCAATCTAGCGACGACTGTGCAGCCGCCCTGTCGGATTCCCCCCATTTGATCAGTGCTGCAGTCTATAGCCTGCAATGCTGATCAGTGTATTCTGATGACAGGGAAGGAAGTCTCCCCACTGTCAGAATACATATAGCTCAGCAGGAGGATTCCCTGTCCACCTCCAAATTTGTAAATGAGGGAATCGGGTCAGTTTTATGATTTTTTTTCTGTTCAACCCACAGATTAAAAACTGACCCATCTATGGCCGACCTTAGACTGGGTACTGAAACAGGAGGAGCAGTAAAGCACAGCCACTATGTTGCAGTACTAAGCGTAGATGGAAGTGTGTATACGTGCTCCATACATAATACTATCCTTTTCAACATAGACGAGGTGTACAAACCATAAACACATGGCGGCCATAAATCTATTCATATCATTTGCTGATTTGTATTTATATGAACATGAAAAAAACTGCAGCGATTTCTAATATAAAGATGAGAGGAGTCAGATTTCCAACCTATTGTTATGTTCTAGTCCTTAGTCCTTTTTATTGTCCTCTTTTCCAGATGACGGCCCGTATTCGAAAGGCGGCAAAGATCCGACTGGCAACGATGTTGCTTTGGTGTCCCGGCGTCAGAGTATTCCAGGTGAGAAGATAAAAGGCTTAAAGGGTAAATCCACCTAAAGTAACTAAAAAAAATAATCTAGCATATACAATTGCTACACAAGTCTTATTGTAATTGAATGTTAATTTAAAAAAAAAATGGTCTTTCCTTTTCAATCTGCAGCCACTGTAATTTTCTGTAAAATGCGATATGGCCACCTGGAGGCGTTCTGTACACAGGTGGCATTAGAGCTGCACAATTAATGGTTAAAAAAAATCGTGATCTCGATTCAACCCCCCCCTGAGATCTCTATTGCAGAGATTGCAGATTCTTTCATTTAACTTAAGTGGAGAGACTTATCTGCTCACTCAGCTGTCAAAAGAAAACATCCTGGCAGTCTGCCAAGTTTTTTAACATGCAACATCGTAACTAACTCTTCCTTCTTAGATCAAAGGGATAAACTTCTGTGTGTAAAGAAAAAAAATCCAGGCAGTCTGCCAAGTTTATAAACAATGTGTAAATGCAGGAAGTTTAACCACTTAAAGTCTAAATCTTTTTCTGACTTTTTTTTTTCTTAAGTTAAAATCAATATTTTTTGCTCGAAAATTACTTGGAACTCCCAAACATTATACATATATATTTTAGCAGAGACCCTAGGGAATAAAATGTCAATTGCTGCAATATTTTATGTCGCACTGTATTTGCCCAAATACAAATTTTTGTGAAAAAAAAACACTTCAATGAATAAAAATAAAAAAAAGAAACGGTAAAGTTAGCCCAATTTTTTTTTTTTTTGTTTTAATGTGAAAGATGATGTTACGCCACGAGAATCGTGATCTTTATTCTAAGCAAAAAAATTGTGATTCTCATTTTAGCCATAATTGTGCAGCTCTAGGTGGCATATAGAACGTCCCCGCTCCCCCCCCCCCGTCAATTGTAACCCCCACAGCACCAACAAGCCCCACCCCAGCTGGAGACGCAGGCAGCAGCGATCACCTTACCTCAGTGTTGCCAACTGTCAGTATTTTTACTGACAGCCAGTAAAAAAAAAACGGCACTCTTCTCCTGCCAGTAAATGCTAGTGACATGACCTGCGTAGCCTAAATGTCCCCTTTCTTTTAACCACTGCCACCTCGACCTTCTTATCAACCTTACTAATAATGAGACCACACCTTCTCTTTGGAGTAAACTGGCCACAACAGCCTTTATTAACACAACCAAAACTTTTTACTCACTCCAAAGATATATATATAAATCTATAAATATATATAAACATATATCAAACCATAAACCACATTTTTAAACTAAATTCCAGTCTGGTGATCTCTGACGGTGACCCACTTTAAACCAAAACACCAACCTCACTGCGGTACCTTTTACATACCCGGCCTCCAGCTGTGACCGCTCAGAGACAACCAATTCCTGCAGTGAAAAACCTCCCAGTATTCCGTCCACCGTTCAGGAATACACAACATCCCAGTATTCCGTCCACCGTTCAGGAATACACAACATCCCAGTATTCCGTCCACCATTCAGGAATACACCGGAGGGGCCCATATTACCGATGAGCCCCCCACCCCTTTTTGATCACCTCCGTTTACCGCCACCGTCAAAGACCACCAGAAAGATACCGCCACAGCCTGAAAGGGTGACCACCTTACCCTTGAGGGCAACCCCACACCCCAATGCCTTCTGGAGGCTGTCCTGCAAACCCAGGGACACCGATTACCAACCCACCATTCTTGACCACAAACCACCCCACCACCTTATTCACCTGAACCGGATCCTCGTCATCCGGATACTTGCCACTGACCAAGCCCGCCCCCGTTGGGTCCGGGCCACAATGTCTGGCCACAATATCATTGTGTTCGGGAACCGCGCTTGAAAATCCGCCTTCACGTCCCCGAGCAGTTCCCCAACCTTCCTGACCCCCAGGTCAGTCCCCCCAGCATGGAGAACCAACACATCCGGAGGACGGTCTAAATGCACATACCTGTCCACCGCACCCGTCAACCTCTCCCACAGCCTGTCCAGGATTTCCAACCAATGTAACCCTGCTTTCCCCCTGGAAATCCCCAGCTGCTTCCCATCCGGTCACATGTCTCCTCTCCTGGCCCCCCAGTGAACACCAGAGTGGCCCACGATCCAAACTATGAGTACCACTTTGTTGTTATTTTTTCGTTTTTATTTATTTATTTATTTATTTATGTTTTTAATTTATTCATTTATTTTCATTTTTTTTTTTTTTATTTATTTATTTATTTATTTATTTATTTTTTATTTTTTGAGCAATACCTTTTCAGCACCACACCTCACCGAGATTGACCGGCCGCCAGCTGCGGCCCCACGTAGGACCTGAACCTACGCGAATCCCAAAGACCTATCCTACGCACCGATGTATATCCAACCCACACCCGGCCGCCCCGATGCGGCAGGAGCGTAAAGCATATTCCGACCCCATTACACCGCTATTCCCCAAACACCCCCATAAAATGATAAGGAAAAAGCCGCCGGAAACAATATTGCCGCAAACCATGACCAGCAAACTGCTCCCAATTACGCACATATGGCCGCCGAAATCATAAAACCCTACCGGACGGCTTCTGTCCCCACGTTTTACCTGTTTCCGCAAAACCCCACAGCATACGTCCTGCCCAAAACCATTTGTCCAAGCCTCCGAACCCAGCAACATCAGAAAGACAAGCCTGCCATTTCCTTGTCAATCGCGGCCGCAGAGCGCCCGCCTTCCATAGTACGTACCACAAAATACAGCACCAGTGAACGCCAGTCGCCGGCATCCCCGTCCGAGGACACCTAGCCCATTAACCCCTGCCATCCCTGCCATACCTTTCGTATGCAAACCAGGTAGACACACTTACGTACCTCCGTATCCCTCCCACGGCGACTCCCAGGGCAGCACCCACATCCACTCCGGGCAAGGGACTCCCGCCACAGCCGCCAGTTCCCTGAACTTGTCCCACCGAAAACGAGACAGTAAGTCAGCCAAGGAAGTATACACCCCCGGGATGTGAACTGCATAAAAGAACACGTTTTAAATGCAGGCACCGAAGGACTAACTGTCTCAAGACTCTAATAACCGGGGGGAGGATGCCGACATGCGATTCACCACCTGCACCACCCCCACGTTATCGCAATTAATACGCAATTCCAAGTTCCTGCCACTCACCCCCCACAGCTCCAATGCCAGCACTCTCGGGAAGAGGTCCGGCAGCACCAAATTTGCCCAGGGAACCAGCCTCCTGCCATGACTGCGGCCATGACGCCGCACCCACTTGCCCCGAAAGCAACGCGCCATAACCCGTTGACCCGGCTGTATCTGCAACCCATTCCACATCGACAGTGCTCACCGGCCCGGCCAAACCTAGCTCTCGGCCGTTGTATGAGGACAAAAATGCACGCCACACGCCTAAGTCATCCCCGTGCTCCCTCGTCAAGCGACTGAAGTGCGTCGGTGAACGCACCCCAGCCATCGCAGCCGCCAACCGGCGGCAGAACACCCGCCCCATAGGTACAATGCGTCCCGCAAAGGTCAGTCTCCTAAGCAAAGACCGCAAGCTTTTCAACAGTACTTTTTGGGCGGCCCTAAATCCCACGAATCCCCCCTAGCAAGTCCTCCAGCTCTTCCAACGTCAGCCCGTATTCCAGGGCCTCCGTCTCCCCCGGGCCCCCTGCTCATCCCGCCGCCAATGGCACCCCGAAAATGCTCACGATGTGCTGCAACGTAGAAAGGAGGATCGCACACACAGCGGAAGCCCGGGGGCCCATGCCGAGAAAATTCGTCTCGATAGTGAATGATTGATTCAAGGCCAGAGACATCCCTCACCACCATCCCACGAACGAGCTAAACTGCTCAAACACGAAACACGACACGGAGCAGCCCACGTGCAAACACCTGCCCACGCAGAACCGCCCCCGCCAACGCCAACCCAACAGCTGAAAGCTGTCCGGGCGCACCAGTAGCAACCAGACGCTTACTCGACGTCCCCATTGTCCAGCAGCGCTCCCCGGCCATACCGCCGTACCCACCAGACAGCCGTGTCAAAGGACGTACATGACACCGCGCAGACCTCCGGATCAATGAAGTCATTGACCGAACCCCCTTGGGAAAAGACAAGTGTTGTCCTTCTTGGGGACAACCCCCAGTGGAGACACCACAAGGTCCCCCCCCCGAAGCTTCTCCAGCAACGGACGGCCCGTGCGTCCCATCGTTGCCTCCTCACCCAACTTGCCGTACACCACCGCGGGATGCTGCAGGGCTGCCTGAGGTTCCTCGCCCACAGTGGCACCACCGTCAAGTCACAAGGTATCCGGAAACCCTCGGCCATAGCCGCGCAGCCCCCCCCATCCGGAAACTCACGTAGGAAAGGAAGCATCCTTCCCAACCTAACCGGCGTCCTCCCTCTTGTCAGAAGCGTCGCCGGCACGTCTTACCTCCCTACAGCACCAGGACGGTGCACGGGCCCCCCCGCAACCTGAACAGTCGTGCCCGAATCTGCACGCACCCCCGAATTTGCAGGTGCCCTCTTTGAACAGCCCGCACACTCCCCACTGTTTTCCGGCCAACAGCCCTCAGGAGGGTGTACCCCCCGGGGCCCCCTGAAAAGAAAAACTGAGACGGGGCCCGAGCCGAGGACATCAGCCGCAACCAGAGGCTGATGTCCTTGTGACCCCACCGTAGTACCGGACGTACCGCCTGCCGCTGCCAGTACTGTTCATCGTACCGTAGCCATGCAATACCCCCGTACACCCGGCGGGCCTCCCCGACGGCGTCCATATAGCAAAAACCCCGCAGAGCAGTGTTCGGGGGCTCATTTTACAAATACGCTCGCCCAGGTCGCAAACGCCTGCAACCAATTCGCCAACGGCCGCTGTATCAGCCTATAATGCCTCTTCCCCCCGTCATCTTATTTGGTGTCAGTGGGCCTGACCCGATCTAAGTTGAATTCCCCTAACGGAGGAGTGAGAATATCTCCACATACTCAGCATTTCATATCTCCCCACGGCCCTCCGGTTTTAGGTGTGCTCCCAGCAGGCCCTCGAAGCAAACGTACCTCTCGCATCGTGCCGCGTCCCCAATCCTAACCATGTCCGACCGGCCGGACCCCACCTCTGCCACCTTGTCGCCCTGGACCCCCCCCCCACGCGCCACGGCCCATCCCCTGTGGGTGCCGCAGGCTCCACCACCGCCGCCGGCGTTACCACAGCCACCCAAACCTCCCTACCAATTCCCGTAGCCCTTCCATAGGCCCCAGGATTGGAGGCGCGGGCCCCGGCACAGTCGGGCCAGACCCCGCCACCCGCTGTACCCTCCCATTCCCACTCACCGGCATCGCCGGCACCAACGCCCCATTGTACACACACTGAACCACCCCCAGCAACCCCTGCAACGCATCAGAAAGGACAGTATGCACCGACTTACCGGGCCGACCAGGAACACGCCGCGCCGCCGCTCTCCACCACTGGATCCGCACCTCTTCATCCGTGGATAGCTCTCCGTCTGACCGCTTCGCCACGTCCTTGTCCACCCGTGAAAGGAAGCCCCCTGGGCGACCCCCCCAGAGGCCGTATCGCTCCGACAGCCGGAAAGTTGCATTTTCACAGGGGGCACCCTCCCCCCGACCGGCGGTGTGTGCCCGACCCGGGGCGCCCCCCCCCGCGCCGCCTCTCGACTCCCTGCGTCCGCCACCGTGCACTTCCCCCACCCCCGGCTTCCGCGCAATGTCCTCAGCCCTCTGAACCCCCTCCCTCCATCCCCCGCTGGTGCAGGGGCCCTCCCTGGGATCCCCCCGTGACTGGCTGCCGGGCTGAAAGATGGCGGCGTGCTGACCGCCCCGTGCCCCGACATTCCTGCCGCCGCCGCTTAGCTGGGGGACCGACCTGTCCCCCATCAGGCTCCCATGCTCATGAGGTGGCCGAGGGGCGGGGCCCGGCGAAAGCGTTCCGGCGGCCGAGACCACCGGGCCCGCTGCACAGGCACCCCGCTACCCCCCGCATCCGTGTCATCCCCCATCAGGTCCTCCACTTGCCTGGTACGCTGCACCGTCTCCCCGCACTTCCGCGGCCTCGTGGGCGCCGCCGCCATGATGCGTGGAGGAGCAGTGATAAAAGCTGCCTCCTCCGACGAATATCCTCGTGCACTGGCTCCCGCTATAGCTCCGCCCCCCTTTTATACCGCTCCTCCCCTTCTGTTTCCTAACCTACCACTCCCTCTACTATCTTCCTGGTTCCTAAGGCACCAGGTCATGCCCGCCCCTCCATTACCCCTCCCCTTTGGGGCGGATCATTACGGGGCTCCCTGGAAAAGCTTGCCGGTAAAAAATATGGCTGTGATGCTCATCTCGGAATTATGCACAGTTTCAGTATGGAGCCAGCCAAGACCATCCGAGTGCCTGCTACAGTGTGTTTGGGCAGTGCCAGCAGGGGGAAGGGGGTGCATCTGGCGGAGGTGGTGCCTGAGCATGTCATGTGATGTCATGGTGCGAGGAAGCCGAGAGGGCAGCTGAGATCTCATGTACGGGTCTGCAGCATGGGAGCAAGGCAAGTCGGGAGTGGGACTAGAGTAGACTGTATGGACCACCTGGTATAGAGAGATTAAATTTGCACTTGGCAACTTTCGGAAATGCCAGTAAAAACTTGGCTGTGCCAGTAAATTTTGGTTGTCGTGTCAGCAAAGTCCAATCTGGTAGGTTGGCAACACTGCCTTACCTAGTGGGGGCACGGAGGAGAGAAGGAAGAGCCGGCCGCTCCAGCGAGGACACAGACATTCTCCTTCCAGGCCGACTGGAACCCAGAAGCGTGTCCTGAGAGGGGGCTTCCTGATTGGCCGGGAGGAGAATGTGGGAGAATATTAATTTGCTAGTGTCACACAACTGGGTTGGCTCAAGGCGCACTCTCTGCGCCTCAAGCTCACCCTATTTTGAAGCCTATTAGAGCCTCTGGCTCTAATCAGGTGCTTCAAAAGACACCCCCCCCCCACCTTGTAATTCAGGCACCCAGCGTCCTGAAAGGGACCGGGCGCATGAATAGGGAGGGCAGTGGTGGGGGGTGGTGCCCGTGTGCCCACAATGCAGGCCCACCACTGGCCCCAGTACCATGGTAACACCATCACAACACAAGGAGATAGGTGCAATAGATCGAATACCCAATATAAAGACGAACAAATAATAATAGTCCTATAAAGTCTTATTGACTCTAATATAATGGCAGGAGAAAAAGTCCCATAAGTCCAACCGCTAGGGCAGGCTATTCCTAGGAGCAGAAGCCGGTGTTGTGCCATATAGTGTCCGGCCATCATATAGCGTCCGCCCCGTACGGCGCATGCGCATCTGCGCATGTACGGAATCTGCGCATGCGCAGTACACAGTACCGGATGGGTGACCTTATATGACAAGACACCGGCTCTGGTAATAAGAGGGACAGTAGAAGCAACCAAAACTGCTGGAACTTGGCTTCTGTTCTGCATTCTTTGAATGGTAGTAAAAATGGAAAATCTACCCTAAAAATTTGACAGTTATCGAACACCATCTAGGACAACATACCTCCGTTTCTCTGTTGCATGCCATGTGCTTTGCATTTTCAGCCTGCAATGTCTTTATATTCAGCCTTTCCTTCCTTATTATAGCAGCCATTCTCAACCAAGGCTCATTGGATTCCTAGGGTTCTTTCAGAGGTTAACAGGAGTTCCTTGAGCTGTGGCAAATTGACATCCCGTTTAATAGTGTCACCATAGGAAACAAAAAGGAACGGGAGAAGTGCCTCTAAGTGTAGACTGTAGGACAATTTAATTCACGCATAAAGTAAAAGCGGGGAGTAAACCCGCTGACTTTTTTTTTTTTACACCTGCAAGGGAAAAGGCATAATGAGCTAGTATGCAGCACAAAGTTAGCTCATTATGAAATACTTACCTTAGAATGAGGCGCCGGCATCTCACTCGGTCCACACCGAGGGAGCTGACATGTTCCCCCGGCGTATCTTCTGGGTATCGCGGATCTGACGCTGTGGGTGGCCGGAGCCGTGATGTCACATGCGCACAGGAGTTTTCTTCCCAGCAAGGTCCCTCGTCTGCCGGACTTTCAGCCGAGGATCCCCTGTGCGCATGCACCGCTAAAGTCAGCGGCTCATTGCGAGGGAAATATCTCCTAAACTGTACCGGTTTAGGAGATATTCTTTTTATCTACAGGTAGGCCTTATTTTAGGCTTACCTGTAGGTTAAAGTTAAAAATTTGACTATAGGACCGCTTTAACAATTCACATCATGGAAAAGATAGGAAGGTTTATCAATAATAGAATCCAGTAAGATCGGCAAGTCCTCAGCAAAGTACTGCTGTGATGTGCAGGTGAAATCTGCTGTAGGGGATGAGGAAGCCGGCCGTAACCATCAAAGGCACACCCGTGGACAGCAGCACGGGCATGACAATGTCACCGGTAGGAGGATGCAACGCGTTTCTGAGCATGCCCAATGCTGACAGTGGGCATGCACGCTCCTTTGTCAAGCTTGGGAAGATAGCGGGCATGCTCAATGCCGACATTGCTCATGCTCGCAAATGTGTCACATCCTTGTTTCGGTGATGTTATTGCGCCCCCCCAATGCTAACCAAGGTGGGCCTCAGCCTTCCATTTGGATGGAGGATGGTTCCGAACGGCTTCCGCATCCCCTACAGTAGGGAGAGTATTAGTGTGGGGGATGGGGCCTGTTGAGGGAACCTAAATGAAGATCAGGTCATTAAAAAAAATAATAATTGAATAGCCCTTTCCTAAAAAGTGTGGACCACATTTTGTTTATACTGAACTCTGCTCCTCTGGCTAGCCAAATAAGACAAGTAGGTCCACCATCAATAATTTGAAATGGCAAAACTCCATTGGTACTTCGACAGTTAAGGTCTTTAGACATGGCCAATTTCTCCTTTTATCCAGACATGATCAGAAGTAAAGTTCAGCCCTATTAGTGGATGTTGGATACGCTTCTCAGTAGCAGGAAATACATTTGTGGGCCAGCCGCCCATACACGGTCTCTTTTGTTGCGCTGCGGCATACGTTCTCTTAGCTCCTGTGAGTAATCTGAAATCCACGGAGGTCGGCTCAGAGCTGCAGGTCGCCATAACTACAATTTTAATTTTTTTGTCAGGCCAGAAATTAAACCCCAGCAAGAGAGCATTAATATCCCGGCAAGGTGCCATCTGCAGTCATATCAAGATGTGTGTGTGAGGAGCCGGGCCCGGGCAGCTGGTAATTCGCACAGCGGTGGGGTAGATTGATAGGACACGAATCCCCACAGAGCAGTCAGTCATCCATGAGGAATCAGATCAGAACTGTGAATGTACATAACCCTTTCAAAGCCAGGCAGACGCTCGACTACCGCTCATAGGAGGTGTGCTGTGGAAATGATTCTGAGCTACAGGCAAAGACCGCTTTAGCTACCGTAGTTGCATGATGCCCTTCGATCACCATTGTCTCATAGAAAGCTTTATTTATGACTATACTTTCACCCAAAAAAAATGTATTAGGAACACTATGTTAATACTATGTTGGCCATCATGTACTCTAAAAAAAAATCCTCAGTGTTCGAAACCAAGAAATCAGGCCAAGACAGAAGTACAGTTAAATTACACTTGTTTAATAATAAAAGTAAAAAGAACAAACGTAGTCAAAACATAGCCAAAGTTCAGTAACCGGAACCGATAGTCAGCCAAGCCAGAAGTCAGGGATCAATGTAGTGAAACAGCAAGCAGGATCTGGAGCCAGAAGGGATATCAGCAAAGCAAGTCTTGAACAGGATCACAGGATAGTGTCTCAGTTTCTGTGATGTTGATCAAGGAGAAGGCAGGGCTCCTCTGGACTGGACAGCTTAAGTAGGCAGGACTGACGAGCAGGATATCATCAACAGCTGAGTAACCGTGGAGAGATAGGAGCTGGCAATTAGCCATCTGCTGAGCAGCCAGCTCAGAGAAGAAAGGGCAGAGCCCAGCCCTGACACTCAGTTCAGCATGCCACGGATTCCACGTTGTACAAACATGCCTTTTGAGATTCTGACCCATGTTGACATAATTACATCATGTGATTTCTGCAAATTCATGCTGCAAAACTCCCATTCTACTACATCCCAATGGTTTTCTATTACATTTAGATGCGGTGAATGGCCTAACATCTGTGTGCCTTCAGAGAACTGAAGGTGCACACAACCAGGCTACAGTTTTCAGTCCTCAGCTGTCCAACGATGGTAATCCTATACCCACGGTAGCCTCAGCTTGTAGTTGTTGGTTTCCAGTGACAAAAAAGCCTCCTGCTCTTGACTGTTGTACTCAGATGTTAAAGGCACTTTATTCCTTGCTACAATATTAACTCAAACAGTAATTCCACACTTTGCTGCCCTCTTAAGACTGGGGTAGTCTGCACAAGCTGCAACCACAAACAGAGGGCTCTCCAACCTAATGCATTGTCCTTAGATATGCTTTACTGATAAAATCAAAGAATGTATGATATACTCACAAAACAACATATGTACAAGCTCATCGGAACAAATCCCAGGTACAGGATGCCAGGAGGGCTCTGAGGAAGAGGGCATGTCCCTCGAAATGTGTTGGCCTTCTAGATATGTACTTCTCCTCCTTGTCATGTGTTGAGATGATATGCGTGAATTCCGACATTCTGTACCTGGATTCGTTCTGATGAGCTTGTACATTTGTTGGTTTGTGAGTATATATCATACAATCTTTGACCTTATCAATAAAGGATATATAAGGATAATGCACTAGGCTGCTGCACCCTCTGTTTGTTTATGGTTGCAGGTGTTGGCTGATGGGCACGGAAGCGAATGTGGTCTTCTGCTGTTGTAGACTATCTACCTCAAAGCTCAACATGCTGTGCATTCGGAGATGCTTTTCTGCTAACTACAGTTGTAAAGAATGGTCATCTAAGTCACCATAGCTTTTACCAGTATAGCCATTCTCCATTGACCTCTCTTATCAACAATATGTTGCCATTTCCAAAACTACTCACTGGGTTGTTTTTTTTGCTTTTCAGGCCTCTTAGTAAATTTTAAAGCGGCCTTTTTCAACAAGGGGTCCATGGAACCCTAGGGTTCCTCCAGAGGTGCAAGGAGTTTCTTGAGCAGTGACCAATTTCTGACTTTCGGATAAGTAACCGCTGATAGCATTGATCTTTTTTTGGCAATCTTTGGAGGAGGGGGGATTCTTCTTGCTGATCCCAAATGTAAGGAACATCCTTACAGCTGACCATAAAGTTAATGTACCATTAGCTGTAGACCTAGTAATGTGAACAACCCACAGTGGTGTAGTGGTTATTAGGACTCTCGCCTAGCAGTAAAAAGCGGTGCTGGTTCGAATCCCAACCACGACACTACCTGCCTGGAGTTTGCATGATCTCCCTGTGCCTGCTTGGGTTTTCCCCCGGGTACTCTGGTTACTCCGGTTTACATGCTGATTGGTTAATTGGCTTCTGTCTAAATTGGCCCTAGTATATGAATGTGAGTTAGGGACCTTAATAATAGTAAGCCCTTGTACACACGGTCAGATAATCCGTCGGAACGTGTCCTATCGGACCATGTTGTCGGATAATCCGACTGTGTGTGGTATGCATCGGACTGATTCCATCTGACCCAATTTCCCAACTTGTTGGAAATATTTTCTGACCAACTGGTTCGATCGGACATACTCCGATCATGTGTAGAGAATTTTGATCGGACCAAGTGCCACGCATGCTCAGATCAAATTCCTACATCAAAGCTATTGGCTACTAGCCTGAATGTAGTCCCATCGTAACGAAATTATGTCATCACGTTCTGAATGATCGGATTTTTTTGACAACTTTGTCTGACCGTGTGTATGCAACAGTTTCGGACAAGATCCGACGGGCAAAATCCGACGATTTGGTTGTCGAAATCTCCGACCGTGTGTGTACAGGGGCTAACAGGAGTTCCAGAGACCAGCAAGTTATTTCAATGGTTCCTTTGTCTTAAAACGGTTGGGAAAGACTGCTTTAGACTGTTACCGCAGTTACAAAAATAATTAAACCCCTACAGCACCGATGTCCATGCCATGGTCAAAATCACTGAGATCGCGATTTTTGCCATTCTGGTGGTTGATGTGAACATTAGCTGAAGTTCTGGTATCTTCATGATTATATGCATTGCACTGCTACCACATTAGTGGCAAAATACCTGTAGTTGATTGCAAAGGGGCTTGTTCACATTAGCAGTTGGGGGGGGGGGCATTAAAATCCCATGTTTAGGCTTTGATATTGCCACCCTAGACTGCTGGAGATAACTATTTTGACTTCCCTTTCTAAATCCATTTGTGCTTTCTACAGCCTACTTAAAAATTACTTGTGCCACAGCAACATCCGTTTTTTAAAGATGAAAAATTGTAAAAAAGGAATGAGCAGCACAGAAAAAGTAAGAATGTGGCCCCCGGCCTGCAGGATGGACACCAGGGTCTTGGGCAGTGGTCACTAACGAGTGTGCCCATTAAGATTTCCACCCTCCGTTTTCTGTTGAAAACTCAACATTTTTGTTTTTTACTCACTTGGTCCCTATGAATGTAGTCAATAGGAGAGATGGGGGAGAGGGAAACCTTCCTTAAAAGAGAAGTACAGCCAAAGCAAGTCGCTGAGAGGCTGAGCCGGCCGCTCCTGCCCCCTCCATGGTCCAGCGCTCTAGTGAGCATGGGGGGGGGGGGGGCAGAGCAGAGAACCAGTGACTGACAGTCACCAGCTCTCTGCTCATGGAGCAGTGAGAACCAAGCGATCAGCGGTGTTTGATCACTTGGTTCTCAGTGTTAGAGCCAGCGGGGGACAGATGCACTATCCACCTAGATGAGTATGATTTAAGGGAAAAAAAATCTTTCCCATACTTCTCTCTTAACAAAGAATGGAAATTAAAGCACTAGGCCACTGTTAAATGGTCCAGATATGACTTTATCCCAATAGAGGGGCGACAATCCTAAGAGGTGCCAATGCGTTTAAGGGTTCCAAAAACACCCCCTTCATCGGGGCTTGATTGTGAACAGTGTGAAGTGAACTGAATGGTATTCATTCTAGTGTGATTACAAGCAATAGGCCTTGTCATCAGCTGAATTTGTTTTTGAACCCAGAAATGCGTTGACTACTCTTTCAATTATCCCCCTGACTTTTATTTTAATAACATTGAATCTGGACCTTTTACCAGTGGTGGGATGCTTCAGTTTCCATTTTTGTTTCCTTATGCTCTAGGACAGGGATATGCAATTAGTGGACCTCCAGCTGTTGCAAAACTACAAGTCCCATCATGCCTCTGCCTCTGGGTGTCATGCTTGAGGCTGTCAGTCTTGCTATGCCTCATGGGACTTGTAGTTCTGTAACAGCTGGAGGTCCACTTATTGCATATCCCTGCTTTAGGAGATTGTGGAGATCCTATGGGATGCAGAAGCTGACTGCCCGGGAACTAGATTATTTATGTAAATGTCAATACTTTAAGATAGCAATACCATTATGTAGCCAAGTCCCGGGCCTCTCTAGGCCTAATGGTGGACTCCAGAGTTAGGGACAGCTGATATCCTTCTGTGTAGAGTGGGTTACGAGACATGGTGGGTGTAATGCAAGGTAGATTAATGGGCGCCAGATAATTCTTGAATGCAAAGATATTTGTTTTCTCTTAAACAGAAGTGTGGGAGAGAGGATTAGGGCCAGGACACCCTCTAGTAGTTGCAATGTTAATTAGCAGACTCTGAGACTTATATAGGTGGACAGCCATGCAGGGAAAGGCACCCAGCAGGGCACCACATCTGCATGTGTAGATACGCTGTCTCCTATGGCAGCAATCTTGAACAGTTTCTAACAAAGGTTGTAATGAACTCTTTCACTTCCTCCACAATCCCCTTTTAGATCTTCACTCAACTGAGCTCCAAGTCTATCACCTAGACCAGCTGATCCACTGTCACTGGATCTCCTGAGCTCTTCCAATCTTCTCACTGAGTATCTTCCTCAAGCGCCATTCCTGGGTCTCTGCTGGGTCCCTAGCTTGGCACTCAAGATACTCCTCAAGCGTCACCCCACTGGCCTGCTTGGTCCCTGGCTTGGCACACAATATTGCTCTGCCATTGTCACCTCCACTGGCTGGATCTCTGGCTTGACACCTGCTGAAGTTTCCCAATTCTTCACCGTCCCTATTTGGTGAGAATACTGCTCTGGTACTTGCTTCAGCTACTCACGGTGGCCCCTGGTAGGAAGATGGATAGTCCCTTAGTGGCGACAGCTTCCCCTCTGCCTCCGACCATGACAGGTTCTCCGGCCGGCAGAACGTCACTTCTGGTTGAACTGCAAGCCACAATGCCAACCTTACTCTGCTCTCTTGCTTCTGGTTAGGCCATTGGACAACCTAGCAGCCAGATGTTCTATGAATAGACCTCAGGCACTGGCCTAGCAGCCCAGGGCAACACCACACACGTCCACCCAGACAGGCATCCAGGTGGCACAGAACATCATCGATCACCTGACTCCAATCCAAATAAATAGGCTCTCCCAGCAGGCCAAGGGACCTAAGAAAGTCCTTGCCAATTGGCTGAGACACCCCATCTATTCCTAATCTGTCCTTACAAACGCCCTTGTCTTATCTAACGCCACCAGATACCCGGCCATCTAGTGACGGAAGAGAGAAGTGCAGCAATTCCACAATTATGGTGAAATCAATTGACTTCCTATCAATCGGCCAAGGCAGCTATCACTTGGCAGGTAGATTTGCTAACAACCCTGCCTGAACATTAGGGTGCTACAATTAGGAAAACTATACGGATCCAGTGCTTTTTATTTTTTCACTTTCCCAAACTACGGAAGACACAGCAATAAAAATCTAACAGATACTAAGCCTTTCTTACTCCATCCAACACTAGAACAAGAAACATTCAATTTTATTCAATCCTATCCCCATCATCCTCTTCCTTCTTTTTCCAGTTCTTAGTTGCTATGAGTTTAGGATCCGGGTGTGACTTACACTAGTGTTAGTGCCCGTTCACACAGGGGCGACACGACTTGCAGCGCGACTCACGGACGCGACCTGCGCACGACTTCAGCAGCGACTTGCATTGACTTCTATACAGTAGTCGTTTTGCAAGTCGCCTGAAGTCGCCCCAAAAATAGTACAGGAACCTTTTTCTAAGTCGGAGCCACTTGAGTCGCTCCTATTAGAACGGTTCCATAGTACAGAACGGAGAGCGACTTGTCAGGCGACTAAGTCGCCTGTCAAGTCGCGGTAGTGTGAACGGGCACTTACCCTAAAATAGAAGATGAGTGGAAGATAGAGAGAAGAGGTTACAGGACACAAGAACGTGTCTACCTTCTTACTAAAGTTTTTTTTTTTTTTTTTTTTTTTTTTTCCCAGACGAGTTTCGAGGAGTTACCATTGTGGAGCTCATCAAGAAGGAAGGAAGCACACTGGGCCTGACCATCTCAGGGGGCACAGACAAAGATGGCAAACCTAGAGTGTCCAATCTGAGGCCAGGAGGCCTGGCAGCAAGGTGAACTTATTGTAGTCTTAATGCAACTGTTGTAAAAATGTCACCATTCCTGCTCCCCAAAGTTCCTCCTGATTCTCACCAACCAATCCTCTGAACGCCTTCCTTACAGGAGTGACCAGCTGAATATCGGTGATTATATAAAGTCGGTGAATGGCATTAACTTGACAAAACTCCGCCACGAAGAGATCATCAGTTTACTGAAGAACGTGGGGGAAAGAGTTGTGCTGGAGGTGGAGTACGAGTTACCGCCAACCAGTAAGTAATGACCCATTGACGTATTACGGCTGCTACCATGAGCAGAAATCGAATTACAATGCGGGTAGAGTGGCATAATTGCAAAGGGCAGGATAAAAATGGTGACTTGTTCACGGTATAGCCAAAGAATGTGGAAACCCCTCCAAATATTTGAGTTTGGGGGTTTTCAGTGTAGGCCCTCTTTAGGGCCAAGCATCAGCGCTGTCATTTGTCACTCCGCACTGCAACCCCCCTAGTGATGCCAGTTTTTAGGGGTTTGGCAATTGACTGGAGAAGTCTCATCTCTATCTTTACCAGGTCGGAAGAAACTTTACCCTTAGTGGAAGCTCTACAATCCGTGATTTTTTCCCAATCAAGGCAATCTTTATACTTTGGTCAAATACAGATGTCTGGTGGTTGGATTCGACTGACATGAGGCTGGATAGGACTGACAACACAATATTTACTATATACCTGTTGCACACTGCTAAGCCTTTTGGCCATTATTGATTGATTCTATTTGTCTCATTCTACTATTATTCAGGCCCTTAGGGGTATACGTTATTTAGCGGTCACCATCATTTCAACTGCTTTACCTTAGCTCCTACCAGTTCGACCTGTAGATTTCTGATCTTATAAACAAAGTTCTTGGAGTCCGTTTATATGTGTTTCTATTGTAAGCTGCACCACCTATCTCCTGAGGAAGCTCGATGGAGCGAAACATGTGGAGAAAATAGTCTTATTTGTAGGATTGGCAACATTCCATGTATCTATGTTTTGTACCAATCCTATATGTACTGTGATGTATTGATATTTTTATCGATGTCTTTTCCTTGTTTTTATTTTTTGTGAATAAAAATAACAATTTTTTATATTTGAATGATTTGATTGACTCTATTTGGTACCGTTTAAAGTCCCAGGGTTGGTTACCCTCCAGCCCCCCTTTTTGGCTCTTTCCCCATTTTCTATAATATTTGGGATGTGGTACCTTAATTTTTGATCCCTCCATCTTTGTTTTGTTGCTATTTGAGTTTGGGGGTTTTCAGTGTAGGGGCTCTTTAGGGCCAAGCATCAGCGCTGTCATTTGTCACTCCGCACTGCAACCCCCTAGTGATGCCAGTTTTTAGGGGTTAAAATGGGCACTAAGCAGGCAACATCATGCCTCCTCAACACCACAGATCACTTTTTAGAGGTCAAAGCCACCAGTCCTTAAACTGTTTTTTTTTTTTCTCAGTGGGCAAAATTGGCACTGTAAATTGAGGGATGTTTAGCATGAGCGATCCTTCATCAGAGGTCATGACTACATTTCTGTGCAGCATTGTCTTCTGTTTGCTAGTATCACCTGCGACTGTTCTGTGTTGTGTTTCAGCTCCGGATAACACTGCAGCCATCATCCCAAAGACGCTGGAGATCACTCTTTGCAAAGAGGGCAACAGCTTCGGCTTCGTAATGAGAGGTAACCATAGAGGACCTATTGATGTGAGAACATTTAAAGAGCCATTCCAGGCAATGCTCAAAGCCACTGATTAGTGCAAGCCAGCAGTCAGAGTCAAGTTAACTGATATCTGAGTTTTTATGAAATCCATGTTGGCCAGAATCCAGAGGGCACCTCACAGGGTTTGCGATCATGCAGTTCCTGAAGCCATTAGAAAACAGTACTATACATTTCCTGCATTGCTTTCTTTTAGCTATTTGAAATAGAACTTCATATTTAAAACGTATAGATGGACACAGTAGAAAAGGGTTAGTATCTGCATCAAGATTTTAATTGCTGTCTTATTTCCTCATAGACAAGGCTTTTAGGCATCGTTCACACGGGGAGTACTACAGCATAAGTTAGTGGAAGGCCATAGTGGCCCGCATGGTGATGTGCAGGTGTTCTGTGCATCCCTGTGCATGCAGTCCCATTTTATGTCAGTTGGGATGCAATGGCTGCACTGACACAGTCAGTGCTCCCATCAGGGCCGCCATCAGGGGGTTACAGCCGTTACAACTGTAAAGGGGCCCGCCCAGGCCAGAGGAAGGCAGGACAGGTGAAGGATATCTGTGCTGTGCAGTATAGAAAAGATCTCACAGTTTCTTCAGTTTCCATGCCATTGATATTAGACATCGAGCTCTTTACTGCCACCTCTGGCTACTATGTGCATGTGCACCCCTCGTGTGACAGTGCTTTGCCTGTACTATGCTTCTCAGCAACATGTCAGCTTTGTAAAAACGTGCTAGGACCACGTAGGAAGTTACAAGTAGGGGCTGTGAAGGAACTGTGTGTGTGTGTGGAGGGGGGGGGGGGGCGCTGACATATATACAGGTGTGTGTGTGTGGGGTGGCGCTGACATATATACAGGTGTGTGTGTGTGTGTGTGGGGGGGGGGGCGCTGACATATATACAGGTGTCTGTGGGGTGGCGCTGACATATATACAGGTGTGTGTGTGTGGGGTGGCGCTGACATATATACAGGTGTGTGTGTGGGGTGGCGCTGACATATATACAGGTGTGTGTGTGGGGTAGCGCTGACATATATACAGGTGTGTGTGGGGTGGCACTGACATATATACAGCTGTGTGGGGGGGGGTGGCACTGAAATATATACAGGTGTGTGTGGGGTGGCGCTGACATATATACAGGTGTGTGTGGGGTGGCGCTGACATATATACAGGTGTGTGTGGGGTGGCGCTGACATATATACAGGTGTGTGTGTGGGGTGGCACTGACCTATATACAGGTGTGTGTGGGGTGGCGCTGACATATATACAGGTGTGTGTGGGGTGGCACTGACATATATACAGCTGTGTGGGGGGGGGGGGTGGCACTGAAATATATACAGGTGTGTGTGGGGTGGCACTGACATATATACAGGTGTGTGTGTGTGGGGGGGGGGTTGCTGACATATATACAGCTGTGTGTGGGGAGGGGGCTGACATATATACAAGATTGGGGGGGGGGGGCTGAGTGCGTACAGGTGAGGTAGCTTGTGTGTAGATTCGATAGGATGACATATATACAGGTGTGTGTGTGTGGGGTGGCGCTGACATATATACAGGTGTGTGTGTGGGGGGGGGGGGGGGGCGCTGACATGTATACAGGTGTCTGTGGGGTGGCGCTGACATATATACAGGTGTGTGTGTGTGGGGTGGCGCTGACATATATACAGGTGTGTGTGTGGGGTGGCGCTGACATATATACAGGTGTGTGTGTGTGGGGTGGCGCTGACATATATACAGGTGTGTGTGTGTGGGGTGGCGCTGACATATATACAGGTGTGTGTGTGTGGGGTGGCGCTGACATATATACAGCTGTGTGGGGGGGGGTGGCACTGACATATATACAGGTGTGTGTGGGGGGGCACTGACATATATACAGGTGTGTGTGGGGTGGCACTGACATATATACAGGTGTGTGTGTGGGGTGGCGCTGACATATATACAGGTGTGTGTGTGGGGTGGCACTGACCTATATACAGGTGTGTGTGGGGTGGCGCTGACATATATACAGGTGTGTGTGGGGTGGCACTGACATATATACAGGTGTGTGTGGGGTGGCACTGACATATATACAGGTGTGTGTGTGTGGGGGGGGTTGCTGACATATATACAGCTGTGTGTGGGGAGGGGGCTGACATATATACAAGATTGGGGGGGGGGGGGCTGAGTGCGTACAGGTGAGGTAGCTTGTGTGTAGATTCGATAGGATGACCCATAGGCAAGCCCTGGGGAATGTTAGTGGTCAGGCTCAGGAGGGGGGGGGGGGCCGAGGTCTAAAGCTGTGTAAGGGGCCCAAAAATGTCTGTTGGCTGCCCTGGCTCCCATTATGACATACGTGTGGGTGTGTGCCTCCGAACTCGCACTGTCTGCATTTGGGGTCATGCACCCACACAGCTGTCACATGGGAAGCAGCAGCTGTGTCTGTGCAGTCCCTATGCTCTAACTGACCTGAATTGGGACTGCCTGCCCGGGGAAGCACGGAACACCTGTTCATTCCAGTGCAGGTAAACACAGTGTATTCTGTAGTATGCAGTAGTTAACGAGGCATTAGGCAGGCCACACACGATGCAAATTTCTTTCCTGCAACCATGGGTTGCAGGAAGGAAATTTGCATGATTCCCCCATCAACACAGTCAGTGCTCACAGGGGAATCCCTCCAGCCTGAGCCACGCAATTGTCTTCTCCTGGCGGGGGAAGCCACAGCTCGCTCTCCTCTATGGGTGGTCAGATGTAAACGGACCACCTGTCTAATTGCACCCGACTGCCATCCGATCCGCCAGACTTCGTCTGTTTTTAGTAGATAGTATCGGATGTCGGCGGGTGTCAATGGACTTTTGTCTGTTGACACCCGCTTCTCCATAGAGGGGACTGGAGGGTGCGATCGGGCCCGACTGAAAGGCAGACCCGATCGGTCTGTGAGAGTGAAAGGTTTTCCTGTTTCCTGTTTCCTATGTTTTCCTGCCTGTTTGGAGGTAGTTGCAGGACCCGTCGATTATTGACAAAGACCTTTCCCTATCTATTGATTGTACCCTTACTCCTGCCTATTGAAGTTGCACTGTGGGCTGAAGTGGTTGTTTTTCACCAATAAAAACCGAAAGGCTTAACTTTAAAGCTAAATTCCAGGATGACTAAATATTGTCTAAATTCATGCATCATGTGTATTCGTCTTGGTGAGATTTGTGTATTTCTTCCAGATCTGTGCAGTAATCCAGTGTGAGACTTCCTGTAATAAAGACCGCTCACTGCTGCTCTCTCTCTTTGTGTAGGGAGACTGGTCTGGTCTCCGCCCCCTCCTGTAGTTTTCAGTAGTGGATGGAAGCTACTTGGCCCCTCCCAAAGCTGTGCACAGTGATGTCACTGCTACTTTTCCAATATAATATCTGGGTTTATAAATGCATTTTATGAGCACAAAGTGGATTTATATCCTTTGCGGCTATTGAGGAATATATTGAAATGAAAGTTTTGGTGTCTGGAGTCCCAGCTTTCAATATGCAGGATTATAGGAAGACTTTTATATACAATTGGGGGTTGCTCAAATTAACTCCTGTAAAACGCCCCTGACCACTTCCCGTTCCCTTTACATACCAGAATCACAAACCTAAACTATTGCAAATCCTTTGCTTATTAAAAAGCCGCATGAATAGCCTGACTTGTGTGTTCATTTGCTTGATAAATCCCTTCATTGTATGTGTTCATGTTGGACATATTCTGACCGATGGCATTAAGGTCTCCATGTAGAAGCATCTGAGCCCTTCCTGGTTCACCGGCCGGCAGAACCGTTGCTTCTGGTTGGACTGCAAGCTGCTATGCTGCTCTCTTGCTTCTGGATAGGCCCTCCGACAGCCTTAAGACCTTCAGAAGGGCTTAAGACCTTCACCAAAATTTTAAATTTATACGTAGCCCCCTGATGTTTAGGCAAGGTTGCTATCAAATTTATTTACCAAGTGATAGTTGCCCTGGCCAATTGATAGGAGGTCAATTGATTTCACCCTAATTCTGGAATTGCTGCACTTCTCTCTTCTGTCTGTAGGTGGCCGGGTATCTGGTGACATTAGATAAGAAAAGGGCATTGCAAGGACAGATTAGGAATGAATTTGGTGTCTCGGCCAATGGGCAGGGATTTTCTTGGGTCCCTTGGCCTGCTGGGAGAGCCTATTTATTTGGGTGGAGTCAGGTGATCGGGGGTTCTGTGCCACCCGGACGGCTGTCTGGGTGGACGTGTGTTGTGCTGCCCTGGGCTGCTAGGCCATAAGCCTTGGTCCTATCCCGGGGACATCAGTCTTCTAGGAAGCGTAGAGTTGGGATTGCGGCTTGCAGTCCAACCAGAAGCAACGGTTCTGCCGGCCGGTGAACCAGCTGGGGTGCCAGAGGTAGAAGGGAAGCTGTCGCCACTAAGGGACTTTCCACCTTATTACCGGAGACCACTGGGAGCAGCTGAAGCAAGTACCAGAGCAGTATTCTCACCAGCTGGGGACGGTGAAGAATCGGGAAACCTCGGCAGGTGCCAAGCCAGGGACCCAGCCAGTGGTGGTGACGCTTGCAGAGCACTATCTGCTGGTGCCAAGCAGGCCAGCAGGGTGACACTTGAGTATCTGTGAGTGCCAAGCTAGGGACCCAGCAGGGACGCGGGGGTGACGTTTGATGAAGATACTGAGTGAGAAGATTGGATGGGCTCAGAAGACCCAGTGGCGAGTGGATCTGTTAGTCTAGTGAAAGACGTTGTGAAGTTCTACAATAGGAGATTGTAGGAGAAGTGAAGGAGTTTCTTGCAACCTTTGTTAGAAACTTTTACAAGACTGTTGCCATAGGAGACAGCGTTCCTTCTCATGCAGATGTGGTGTCTGGCTAGATACCTTTCCCTGCATGGCTGTCTGCTTATAAAAGTCTTGGAGTTTGCCAGTTAACATTGCAACTACTTAATGGTGTCCTGGCCCCAACTCTCTCTCCCAAAGTTCTTTTTAAGAGACAATAAATCTCTTTGCATTCAAGAAGTGTCTGGAGTCCATCCATCTACCTTGCATTACACCCACTATGCCTTGTAACCCACTCTACACAGAGGGATGTCAGCCGTCCCTAACCCTGAAGGTCATCATTAGGCCTCAAGGGCCCCCAGGACATGGCTACATATATTTTATCATCATCTTTTTTTTTGTTTTGTTTTGTAGGTGGGGCACAAGAAGACTGGCACAAGTCTAGGCCTTTGGTCATAACCTATGTGAGGCCGGGAGGACCAGCGGACAGGTATCGGATCGGCACTAAAATCTCTATCCATCATGTCCCCATCATTCCTCCCAGCAGGTCTGCTGTACCGCAACATCTGTGTGCCAGCGCACATTGGGTTAAATGATGCGATTTGTAGGGACAGCAGCAGGATCAGCAGCCTGCCGCTTTCATAAATCCGTCCCGATATTACTTAATGCATTCCGCGAGCGAGCGACATATTGCAAATGGCATTTAATGTCACTTTAATTCCAGAGCAGACAATTTTGGAAATAGGATACATCTGACAGATCAGGGCGCTAAGTCGTTTCTGCTCTTAAATAAATGTTCTTGCATGGAAAAAAAAAATGATATTGTAACGGCATAATCTGCTTTACACGCCTTAAGCTGTGTGAAGGAAGTGCAGTGTGTAAAAGCTGTACCTGTGGTATGGAGAGCCCAGACCTTCCTGTATGTTAGGAGTCATCTTGGAATTTCCAAGGCAATGGTTCTGCACTCTTCCCAGTCTGCTGGTCACATGATTGCCTGTCACAGTTCTGGAATTGGTCACTCTACTTATGCCAACTGCATTAAGGAGAGGGATACCCAGGGGCCAGGATAGAGGGGTGTGCAGGAGGGACAGCCGCCCTTGGTGCAATTGCAAACAAACTGAAAAATTCTGAAAAAAAAAAACCATCAAACACAGCCGCTGTGCCCATCAAACGCAGCCACTGTGCCCATCAAACGCAGCCACTGTGCCCATCAAACGCAGCCACTGTGCCCATCAAACGCAGCCACTGTGCCCATCAAACGCAGCCACTGTGCCCATCAAACGCAGCCACTGTGCCCATCAAACGCAGCCACTGTGCCATCGAATGCTGCCACTGCCCCATCAAATAAAAAATTAGCATGGCGCTCGCAGGTTACCTTTTTTTGATGCCTAAAAAAGGTGGCGGCTGGTGCTCAAAATTTTGGGGGGGGGGGGGGGTGCTAACAAACTGAAAAATTATGAAAAAAATCCCATCAATTGCAGCCTCACTGTGCCATCAAATGCAGCCTCTGTGCCCATCAATTGCCACCACTGTACCATCAAGCGCAGCCACCGTGCCCATCAAACGCAGCCACCGTGCCCATCAAACGCAGCCACCGTGCCATCAAATGCTGCCTCACCCCGGGCAGGGATGTACAGCGTGTCTCCGCCGAGGGAACAAAATATATATATGTGTAGGTAGATAGATTATATATATATATATATATATATATATATATATATATATATATATATATATATATATATATATATATATATGAGAGAGATATAGATAGGTATATATGTGTGTGTAGGTAGAGATATATATATATGTAGGTAGATAGAGATATATGTAGGTAGATACATTTATATATATATATATATATATAATCTATGTAGGTAGATAGATATAGATATATGTCAATTTTTTCTATTTACCTAAAACGTACTGGTGATTTTAGTCAACTAAAATACGACTAAAACTAAAACAAAAACAATTCTGATGACTAAAATACAACTACAACTAAAATGGCATTTTAGTTAAGACTATGACTAAAACTAAATCGAGATTTGATGTCAAAATGAACACTGGCGATTACCATGTATGCTGAAGTAAGTTTTTCTGGCCTTTTAAATAAAATAACGATCATTAGCTCTTCTATTCGATGCCCGTCAGTAGTAAACACAACCTGAGCCACGAGCCGTGACAATCCAATCTGTTTCTGGGTCTCAGAACTGGTGCTTTAACTCTCTCCGCCACTCCGGGCACCCGCCAGACAGCGAGCGAGCCGCTCCAGTTTTTTTTTTTTTTTTTTATTTCTGTGAAATTTTCAGAGCGCTTAACCGAACAAATTAAAATGACAAATGTCTTAAATCATCCGCGGTATCCGACGGCGGCTCACTTTGATCAGAAGCAATCTGCTTAGGTCTGACTGTCACAGCCGGGGCACCTGCATATCTTAATGGAAATGCTGCTCATTGATTGAAGAGTTAGGAATCAAGAGGCTTAGAGACCGGTGGAGTCCACGGGGATTCGGGTATCCTTGTCTGCAAGGTTATTGCGAAAGTACCGGGGGGGGGGTGTAGGAAAAACTCCGTCCAACTGACCCATCAGGTTCAACTTAAAGCAAAACCCCAGAAAACGCAGAAGTCCTCCCCTGCAATGAGAGTGCAGAGGAACACTGCTGAGGTTAACTGCTTGTTTAGCATTAAGCTGGCCATATACAGATAAAAATTCATTAGGTTCAGCGGGCATCAGCCAAATTTCGATCCATGTGTGGCCACTGCGGTTGAACAGAAAGTCAATCTACTGATTGCCTTCTATTGAACCGCCATGTTGGATAAAAAGCCACTCAGTCAACGCTGCAGGTAGAAGGTTGTAGCACTGATCTGTGTATCCTGACCGCAGGAAAGTCTCCCCCCCCACTGTCAGAATACAATCGCACATCAGGGAGGATTCTTCTATCCACCTCTAATGTGTGAAGGGGGGGGGGGTCAATTTTTTCATTCAACCTACTGGTTGAACAAAAAAAAATCATTCATGTATAGCTAGCTTTGGGAATGGGGGAATGACTATTCATCCCAAAGGTGTTCTATCGGGTTGAGGTCAGGACAGTCGGGTTCCTCCACCCAGGGCCAGATTAAGAGCATCATGGGCCTGGTGCTGAGGATTTTAATGGGCATTTTTATGGAAATAAATAAAATAAAACAATTATTTTTCGTTAAAATAAATTAAATTTTTTTAAACAAACCACTCGTTCACACTGTATGCACAAGATAACCCATGTAAATAAGCCCTTCATTTTTTTAATTATTTATGAAATTTTCTAATTTATTATTATTTGCTGCAGTTTTTCTATTTTTTACACTTTTTTTCCACAATGCTTTTTTGGGGGAATGGAGCAGTGGAAGTTGTCAGTACTGCATACACAGGGGGGCCCAGAGCAGGGGGAATCTAATGGACAGTCTGGGGTGATCAGTGCAGGGGGGTACAATTACAAGCACCGATCTCCCTCTAGAGGAGGTGAAGTGGCTTTCACCAGCTTCATGGAGAGCCAAAGAGGGAGACTGTCGTGGTGATGGTGCTTGTGATTGGCCCCCCCACCGCACCCATCACCCCCGACTTTCAGATTCCCCCTGCTGCAGGAGGTACAAGGAGCGTCTCATGCAGTGCAGTATCCAAATGGTCAGTATGCCACTGCTGGGCCTATATTAAGGTAGAGGCCTGGAGCTGCAGCTCCAATGGCCCCTATGTTAATCCGGCCCTGCCTCCACCCCAAACTCGCTCCTCCATGTCTTTATGGACCCTGCTTTGTGCACTGGTGCGCAGTCATGTTGGAACAGGAAGGGGCCGTCCCCAAACTGTTCCCACAAAGTTGGGAGCATGAAATTGTCCAAAATGTCTTGGTATGCTGACGCCTTAAGAGTTCCCTTCACTGGAACTAAGGGGCCAAGCCCAACCCCTGAAAAAAAAAAAACAACCCCACACCATAATCCCCCCTCCACCAAATGATCCTCTGCTCCCCTGCCAAACTACTCCCCCCCCCCCTCTGCTTTTGGAGTGGAGTGCCCCCTTATCCTCACATTCAAGGCAGGACATTTGGCCCTTCATCAGTCTTGATGATGTCAGAGGATCTCAGACTGCTGGAGTGCGGGGGGGATAATGAGGCTGCAAGGATCAGTCCTGCAGGAGTGGAGGATCAGGAAAGTAATCATGCTTTTCACAGTCCTGTAGGCATAAACGAGAAGTTAATCCTTGCCGTGTGGGTGCAGCTCCACCATGTTGGGGAAGACTTCTTCATTTTCCATAGTTTAGCTTTAACCACTTTAAACCCCCCCCCCCCCCTTCATTTTTTTCTGATTCGGCACTGCGTTACTTTAACTGACAATTGCGCGGTCCTGCGGCACTGTACCCAAATAAAATTTCGGCCTGTTTTTTTTCCCCTACAAATAGAGCTTTCTTTTGGTGGTATTTGACCACCACTGCGTTTGTTGTTGTTTTTTGTGGGGGGGGGGGGGGGGGATTGTGCTATAAACCAGACTTGGAGACCAAGCTTTTCAGATACATATAAAGCCCTTATTGCTGGATCTTTCTTTTGTAATTTATTTTATTTATTACAGGTACTTGTATAGCTCTGTCAATTTATGCAATGCTTTACATATATATTGTACATTCACATCAGTCCCTACCCTCAATGAGTTTACAATCCAAGGTCCCTAACTCACATTCATATACTGGGGCCAATTTAGACAGGAGCCAATTCACCTACTGGCATGACATTTGAGTGTGGGAGGAAACCAGAGTATCCGGAGGAAACCCACACAGGCACAGGGAGAACATGCAAACTCCAAGCAGTAGCGCTGTTGTTGGGACTCAAACAGACAACCCTGGTGCTGCTAGATGGAAGTGCTAACCACTTAGCCACGGTGCTGCCCCGTAATGGTAGAATTTATGTAGGTAGTCTTTGGGGGGCGCTCAAACCGCGGCATACTTGCCTATTTTTACTTTCCCCATGCTCACCTAGGTGAAAGACGCATGAAATGAATTTGATCTGGAGGGTGCCCCAGCTAAAGCTTTTATATCACCTATATATTCTGATTATAAAGGCCCATTTGGATGCTGAAGCCTATAAAATCATCAAGGAATAGAGATGTAAATTTTCTTTTACTACCATTTGCTCCATTAAATCTATATGAATTTTTAAAACCATCACATTTTCTCCCACAGGGAAGGGACCTTAAAAGTTAGTGACCGAATCATGTGCGTGGATGCCATCTCCCTTCACAATGTGCCCCTCTCGGACGCCCTTGCCATCCTCCGGCAGTGCAGTCAAGAGGCCATCTTCCAGATCGAATATGATGTCGCCCTTATGGGTAAGATACTATCATGCTTGAAGTTGTTGAGATCACCCCATAGTAAAGCAACCACGACCTTCACTTCCTTTCCATATAGTAGTAGAACAACTACTGCTGTAAGGCATTGGTGGTATTTCCTTTTTGGTCCTCGGTGAGCACTTTCGAAACACTTAATCTGCTTGACATATTATGGAGGCACCTGACAAACATTTAGTAGCACTCAAAAGAAAATCACCTGGGTGTAAAGAATCTGACAGCAGACACTGGCAACATGATGGTGGTATGAACAGGGGCAGACTGACCATTTGGCCACTCGGGCACTGCCCGAGGGCCCCCGGGCCACTAGGGGGCCCCATCAGGTTTGCCAGCTTTAGTTAAACCAGGGACAGTATGTAAGGCTCGGTTCACACAGGGGCGACTTGTCCAGGCGACTTAGCCGCCTGACAAGTCGTGCTCCGTTCTGTACTATGGAACCGTTCTAATAGGAGCGAATCAAGTCGCTCCGACTTAGAAAAAAGGTTTCTGTACTACTTTTGGGGCGACTTCAGGTGACTTGCATTGACTTCTATACAGAAGTCGTTTTGCAAGTCCCTGCTGAAGTCGTGTGCAGGTCGCGTCTGTGAGTCGCGCTGCAAGTCGTGCCGCCCCTGTGTGAACCGAGCCTAAAAATCTGTGTTTTTTTTTTACATCTGTCTCTGAAATGTCCCTTACCGACATCCTTTTGGTCTAAAAATCCTGAGATTATAGCTGCCCCACCTCTCCAGTACCTTCTCAGCCAATAGAAACATGTCTGTGTATACTGTGTGGCCCCATAATCTCTGATTGTCTGGGGGCCCCATAATCTGCTATTGCCCGGGGGCCCCATGAGTTGTCAGTCTGCCCCTGGGTATGAACCTCACATAAAAGGAACCGGTTGGAGTTTCCCAGCTCCTGCCCATGCCGTGTCAAGCGGATGATGTGGACAGTGATTGTCAGGCTTCAGGTGACCTCTGACACTCCAGGTAAAGTATCTAGATCAGGGCCAGTTGTCATCCTTTTCCAATTATTGTGAAGCTGTGTTCCTTCTTTGATACTGGCCTCTGATTGTGCCAAATCTGTTTTAATTAATAAATTCAGAATTTTTGATACTCTGATATGATCGATTTCTGTGGCCATAAGTAATTCTTCTCTGGTGTCCTATACACCACGGGGTTTGTTTGTGATATATGCTCTTTAGTTATGGCAACAGCATCCAACGTGGTGAATGATCTATGAATGACCACCTCGCTAGTGGAAGTGGATAAATATGTGCCAAGCCTGCTCTTTTTGCTTTCGTGATCCATTGCTTGCCTTTATCTGGCCCTTGGGGAACTATTCCTTCCACCGATGCAATGCACTATTTCTTCCACTGACACCAATGATGAGGCACTATTCCCTCCACTGACACCAACAATGGAGCACTATTCCTTCCACTGACGCCAACAATGGAGCACTATTCCTTCCACTGACGCCAACAATGGAGCACTATTCCTTCCACTGACGCCAACAATGGAGCACTATTCCTTCCACTGACGCCAACAATGGAGCACTATTCCTTCCACTGACGCCAACAATGGAGCACTATTCCTTCCACTGACGCCAACAATGGAGCACTATTCCTTCCACTGACGCCAACAATGGAGCACTATTCCTTCCACTGACGCCAACAATGGAGCACTATTCCTTCCACTGACGCCAACAATGGAGCACTATTCCTTCCACTGACGCCAACAATGGAGCACTATTCCTTCCACTGACGCCAACAATGGAGCACTATTCCTTCCACTGACGCCAACAATGGAGCACTATTCCTTCCACTGACGCCAACAATGGAGCACTATTCCTTCCACTGATGCCAACAATGAAGCACTGTTTCTTCCACTGACACCAATGATGAGGCATTATTCCTCCCACTGATACCAACAATTGAGCACTATTCCTTCCACTGATGCCAACCATGGGCCACTATTCCTTCCACTGATGCCAACTATGGGGCACTATTCCTTGCACTGATGCCAACCTTGGGGCACTATTTCTCCCACTGATGCCAACCATGGGGCACTATTCCTCCCACTGATGCCAACCATGGGGCACTATTTTTCCCACTGATACCAACCTTGGGGCATGATTCCTCCCACTTCCCACTGATACCAACCATTCCTCCCACTGATATCAACAATGGAGCACTATTCCTTCCACTAATACCAGAGATGGGGAACTAATTCTCCCAATGACACCAAAGATGTCATTTTTTTTACTCCCATTGACCCCCAAGCCTATGTCATTGTTTACTCCCACTGACACTGGGGCATTTTCTACTCCCACTAGCTACAGTCCGATCAAGCAAAAAAAAAAAAGGTGAACAAAGATGGCTCCATTCTACTGGAGATAAAAGCAAAAAGAAAAAGGTGAACAAAGATGGCGCCATTCTACTAGAGATAAAAGCCGATGAAGGCATTGTGAGGGGGGTACAGGGATCTCTGTGAGAGGTTATAAATATCTGGAAGCTTTATACTTGCATATTACTGGACACGCTGGCCCTAAACATAGAAAATATGTCTGACCTTGGGGTTCACTTGAAAGACTTTGTATTCAGATCCAGAGTGACTGGTTCTCTTTTGGACCCAACATTTGATATTCACTTAACACCACTTCTTTAGGTAGCCCTGTTAAGATGTGAGATCTTGAGACTAGTAGAGGTCACAAAAACTTGGCACTCTCCCGTCTCATATCTCGCTACCGTAATGAGAATTATTCGCTATCTCAGGACAGTGCAGGCTGATGGGAGCCAAAAGCCTTTCTCCACGCCGATCTCTTGGCGGCTGGGGCAGGTCGAAGACCAGTGTTCCGATAACACTCGCTAAAAGTCATATAACAGACTGCAGCGCTCCGAGGCACAATCACTCCGCTTCCATCCCATGCAGGAAATTAATTGATTGGACCAGATTCAGCTTTATCTCCATGGATTTACCCGGAAAACGTGTAACCCCTTCAGGACTGGACCTCCAGTGCGCTACGAAGTTTAACGTACAAAATGATTTATCACAAAAAGCTTCATCACGACTGGCTTGTGTGCGTGTATTATTATTATATTAAATATATATATATATATATATATATATATATATATATATATATATACACTACCGTTCAAAAGTTTGGGGTCACCCAAACAATTTTGTGTTTTCCATGAAAAGTCACACTTATTCACCACCATACGTTGTGAAATGAATAGAAAATAGAGTCAAGACATTGACAAGGTTAGAAATAATGATTTGTATTTAAAATAACATTGTTTTTACATCAAACTTTGCTTTCGTCAAAGAATCCTCCTTTTGCAGCAATTACAGCATTGCACACCTTTGGCATTCTAGCTGTTAATTTATTGAGGTAAGCTGGAGAAATTGCACCCCACGCTTCTAGAAGCAGCTCCCACAAGTTGGATTGGTTGGATGGGCACTTCTGGCGTACCATACGGTCAAGCTGCTCCCACAACAGCTCAATGGGGTTCAGATCTGGTGACTGTGCTGGCCACTCCATTACCGATAGAATACCAGCTGCCTGCTTCTGCTGTAAATAGTTCTTGCACAATTTGGAGGTGTGTTTAGGGTCATTGTCCTGTTGTAGGATGAAATTGGCTCCAATCAAGCGCTGTCCACTGGGTATGGCATGGCGTTGCAAAATGGAGTGATAGCCTTCCTTATTCAGAATCCCTTTTACCCTGTACAAAGCTCCCACCTTACCAGCACCAAAGCAACCCCAGACCATCACATTACCTCCACCATGCTTAACAGATGGCGTCAGGCATTCTTCCAGCATCTTTTCATTTGCTCTGCGTCTCACAAACGTTCTTCTTTGTGATCCAAACACCTCAAACTTGGATTCATCCGTCCACAACACTTTTTTCCAGTCTTCCTCTGTCCAATGTCTGTGTTATTTTGCCCATCTTAATCTTTTTCTTTTATTGGCCAGTCTCAGATATGGCTT
>NW_027507785.1:53036975-53065413 GCF_037356315.1 Lithobates pipiens
TATTGAACTTCCTTTTTCTAGTGCCTTCTTACCGTGTCGTACGTCACCGCGTTATAAATTCGGAATTTGATGTGACCGTGTGTAGGCAAGACAGCTTGAGCCGAATTCCGTTGGAATTCCATCGGGAAAACCATCAGAGCTTTTTCCGACGAGAATTCCGATCGTGTGTACGCGGTCAGACTTATGCCGCGTACACACGACCGGACTTTTCAATGGACTCGGTCCGACGGTCTTCCCGACGGGGCTTTCGGCGGAGGTCGGAAGGACTTTCTGAACGAGCGGACTTGGCCACACACAACTGGACTTAGTCTGTTCGATAGTTTTGAACGTGATGACGTAAATGGGACTAAACAAGAAAGTTCAATAGCCAGTAGCCAATAGCTGCCCTTGCTTCGTATTTTGGTCCGTCGGACCGGCACACAGACGAACGGTTTTTCCCGATTTTTAGTCCATCGGACTTGAGTCCGTCGGATAGATTTGAAACATGTTTTATTTCTAGGTCCGTTGGACTTTTGGGGGGAAAAAAAAGTCAGCTGGAGCCCACACACGATTGAATTGTCTGACGGATTCCATCGGACAAGTCTGCCAGAAAAGTCCGTTCGTGTCTATGCGGAATTAGATTGTCAGTGGAGGGTGTGTCCCTTCCCTCCAATCAGCTCTGCTCAATGAAATCTGCAGAGTGTACCTTCAGCTCTCCACCCCCCTTCTTTCTGAAAGCTCAGACAAGCTGTATAAATTCTGGACTCTGAATGGCTGTAGGGAAGGGAGAGTTGCAGATAAACAGGTACAACTTATGTAGGAGGATTTGTTTGATCTCTTGTTTATCACCAGTCGCTTTCACTGGGCATATGTAAGGGTTTACAACCACCTTTAGCTATCCGTTTATGTAAAGTGTATCCTGAGTGTCAGGAATGATTTAAATACGAATCTCCATGGTGTGTTCCATGTTTACCCATGATCCTTCTCTCCTAGACACTGTGACAAACGCATCAGGACCCCTACTGGTGGAAATCGCCAAGACACCCGGCTCCACATTGGGCATTTCGCTGAGCACGAGCACTCACCGGAACAAGCAGGTGATAATCATCGACAAGGTTAAGCCGGCCAGCGTGGCGGACAGGGTGAGCGGCCATTGTTCTGGCGATGGGAATATACTTTGCCTTTCCCTACGACGTCTCTGATTTATTTTTACCGTGCCGCCCTTCTCTTGTTCTGCAGTTCACGTTTCACAGTGTGATAATCAATAACCGCATACAAAGAGCTTGTATAGTACACAATCTGATCCCCTCTGCCGGTGGCTCTCGCTTTTTTTCCATGGTCAAGATCAATTGGCAATTTTCTGATCTGATTTTGAAGCAGAACGTTGCAGAAATTTTACCCCCTTTTCCTGACCAGAGCACTTTTTGCGATTCGGCACTGCGTCGCTTTAACTGACAATTGCGCGGTCGTGCGACATTGTATCCAAACAAAATTGACATCCTTTCCCCCCCCCCCCCCCCCCCCCCACAAATAGAGCTTTCTTTTGGTGGTATTTGATCCCCTCTGCTTTTTTTTTTTTTTTGCGCTATAAACAAACAAAAGAGCGACAATTTTGAAATAAAACGCAATATTTTTTACTTTTTGCTTTAATAAATATCACAAAAAAATATATTAAAAAATCATTTTTTCCTCAGTTTTAGGGCTGATACGTATTCTTCTACGTGTTTTTGGTAAAAACAAAAAAAAACAAAAAAAAAACGCAATAAGCGTTCATTGATTGGTTTGCGCAAAATTTATAGCGTCTACAAAATAGGGGATAGTTTTATGGCATTTTCATTTATTTATTTATTTTTTACTAGTAATGGCGGCGATCTGCGATTTTTTTTTATCAGGACTGCAACATTATGGCGGACACATCGGACACCTTTGACACTATTTTGGGATTGTGATTTGTGATTGCTCAGCGATCAGTGCTATAAAGATGCACTGATTGCTGTGTAAATGACACTGGCAAGGAAGGGGTTAACCGCTAGGGGGCGGTGAAGGGGTTAAAGTGTGTCCTAGGGAGTGATTCTAACTGTGGGGTGGGGAGGGGATGGGCTATGCCTCAATGACAGGGAGCGGTGATCTCTGTCCTGTCACCAGGCAGAACGGGGAAATGCTTTGTTTAGAAAAGCATCTCCCTGTTCTACCTCTCCGTGACACGATCGCGGGCACCCGGCCCACCAGTGCCACTCTGCCAAGGTAAATCGGCGTGCGCTGGTCGGCAAGCAGTTAAAGGATAAATTCATCTTTTGGCTACATGTTACGTTTAAGGCAAAAATTGAGATAGCGCTCCAAAGGCCACATCTGTATGAACTGAATTTGAGGGAAAGAAGTCCCCTGCCTTATATGGGGATTCTCTGGTGATCATCTGGGAAGTCTCCACGTGGAGACAATCTTATGCCGACAAGTGAGACCTGTTTCTTTCAACTACCCCCAAGTGCGTCCTGACGAAGCAAAATAGTGAAACGCGTTGATGCACAGGAGCTCACTGCTGTCCGTGGTGTCAACCCTCTGTTTACACTAGACATTTATGACCATCATATGTTTACTGTATGTTTTTAACATCTTTTCTACTTTTTCGACCGTTCGTCTGTTAAATAAAGTATACATTTTACTATACTTTCGGCCATTTTGCCTGTAAAGTCCGAAATAGGGCCTCTTGGCTCTTTACCCCCTTCTTTCCCTCAAATTGGGTTTTACACATGTAACAATGGATCATGTCACTAAAATTTTTGTTTTGATTGATTTTAAATATTATCTGCACGCAAGGTGAAGTTTTATAACCAAGTTTTTTAGTTTAGAAAGGCGTGGCTGATTTACATATTTGTGTTTTGTTTTGCTTATTTTTTTTTCTTGTAATCCCAGTGGTGTCTGTTTTTTTATTTATTTTTTGGGGGGGGGGGGGGGTAGCCCCCCGCCTCCACCTCCCCCCCCCCACTGTCTGCTGGCCGGTCCGGCACTTACCCCATCTAGGCGGGGGCGGGCAGTGGCTCCGTGTCCTCTCCTCCATCAGATTTGGGGGGCACACCCTAAAAAACGCATAAGAGATGGTGCAGCCATAAGACCATAAAGACAGAAAAAAAATATTACAGCGCGCACATACAAAAATGGCATTCATCCTGAAAGGCTAGTTAAAAACGGGGTTTGGTCACACTATATGGTCATATAGTTGCTAAGCCCACTTACTGCGACAAAGTACCCCGAATTAGTGGGTCCTACGCGATCCATAGACTGGAAGATCCTGCTTCTATGAACCATGGGACGCCATACGCTCCTCTATATGGGAGAATTAAAAGGACTCCTCCTATAACACAGGTGGACACTAATAAGAGGCAATGATTGGGGGGGGGGGGGGGTGCTCCAGCCCAAAAGGATTTGGTCAGAATCCATACTTAGATGAACAAAGATTTGGGGGGGGGGGGGGGCTACTTAAAAAATGCATAAGAGATAGTGCAGCCATCAGACCATTTTTTTTCTCTCCTCCATCACAGCATCCAACAGGATCGCCTGTCCTTTCAGCCAACCGGGTGGCGGGTCTCAAAACTCGCTTCCTGATTGGTCGAGATGAGGATCAGTGTTACAATAGGGATCATTCATTCGCTGTTGTAACACACCTGGGTGGGCTCCATTCGCATTCTCTGCACCCCGAGCCCACCCTATTTTGAAGCCTACAGGCGCTTCCAAAAAAAAAAACACCCCCCGCCATTGTAATTCATGCATCCGGATGCATTAATGGGGGGGATAGCGCCCCCGCGCCTTAATGGATTGGGCCGCCCCTGCTTGTAATACAAATGTAAGGAAGGAACAAAAAACCCTTTTTGTATTTGCAAATTCAATATACAAATACCGCACTGGTGACCCCACAATAGGGATAAAACTTTTTTGTGGAAGGGAGTTGGCAGTGGCCACTCATTAAGATTAAAAGAAAAGAGGTTTAACCTTGAACTACGTAGAGGGTTCTTTACTGTAAGAGCGGCGAGGATGTGAATTCCCTTCCACAGGCGGTGGTCTCAGTGGGGGGAGCATCGAAAGTTTCAAGAAACTATTAGATAAGCACCTGGCAACATACAGAGATATACAATGTAATACTGACATATAATCACACACATGGTTGGACTTGATGGACTTGTGTCTTTTTTTCGACCTCGTCTACTATGTAACTATGTATCGTAACGATGTAATCTAATCTTCTCCATCCATTTGTCTTGCAGGTGTGGAGCGCTGCACCCCGGAGATCACATCCTGTCCATCGATGGCACCAGTACAGAGCATTGCACGGTGATGGAAGCCACGCAGCTCCTGGCCAGCACCATGGAGAACGTCAAGCTGGAGATCCTGCCAGTCCACCACAGTCGGCTGTCTCTCCGGCCGCCAGAGACCGGTCAGTGATGTGCCGATTTACCCCCCCCCCCCCTGTGGGGTGGTGATGATGAGATCTGTAGCAGGGGATGGTGCTAGGTGAAGGTCGAGCTCGGCTGCCTGCAGTCACTTTGCAGAGGGAGAAGTTCTCTTCATCTAAAGCCTCTCATCGTGAAGGGTTGTTATTTGACAGGGCAAGGTTGGCGCAGAGCTGTGTAATAACGTAGCCTGCTTTTTGTATAGACAGCTCTGTAACCCTCTCCTGTCCTCAGTCCCTGCCAACTCTAACACCACTACAGCTTCTGTGTATAGCAATTCATTATATTCACATTGATTTATAGAAATGTCAGCGTCGTCTGCAGTGGTGCGCAAATCTAGGGCACACGGGGGGGGGGGGGGGCGAGAAGACCACCTTAAAACACAGAAGTGGAGATACATAAAAGATGGAGGCAAAGGAAAATTTCTATTCCTTTACTAAATCCATTACAAAGTTCTCTGGGTTTTTTAAAATGTTTTATATATAATCTTTATCTATAATAACTAATTATGAGGATGCCCACAATGAACTTTGTCCGCAATATACCGTAAGGCAGAGAACAATTATACAAATTCAAATAATTAGCAGTAGGTCACGAATCTTCCTGGTGCTATGACTTTTTTTTTACAAGAAAGGGAGATAAACCACCTAGCTGGTATTGTAGCTACCTAATTTTTTGGTGGAGTCCAGGTGCTCGGTTCTAAAGGAGTGCCCACACCCGCATGCCCTCTATGGAGAGTGCCCACACCCGCATGCCCTCTATGGAGAGTGCCCACACCCGCATGCCCTCTATGGAGAGTGCCTACACCCACATGCCCTCTATGGAGAGTGCCCACCACCCGCATGCCCTCTTTGGGAGAGTGCCCACACCCGCATGCCCTCTATGGAGAGTTCCCGCATGCCCTCTATGGAGAGTGCCCACACCCGCATGCCCTCTATGGAGAGTGCCCACACCCGCATGCCCTCTATGGAGAGTGCCCACACCCGCATGTCCTCTATGGAGAGTGCCCACACCCGCATGTCCTCTATGGAGAGTGCCCACACCCGCATGTCCTCTATGGAGAGTGCCCACACCCGCATGCCCTCTATGGAGAGTGCCCACACCCGCATGCCCTCTATGGAGAGTGCCCACACCCGCATGCCCTCTATGGAGAGTGCCCACACCCGCATGCCCTCTATGGAGAGTTCCCGCATGCCCTCTATGGAGAGTGCCCCACACCCGCATGCCCTCTATGGAGAGTGCCCCACACCCGCATGCCCTCTATGGAGAGTTCCCCACACCCGCATGCCCCCTATGGAGAGTTCCCCACACCCGCATGCCCTCTATGGAGAGTGCCCCACACCCGCATGCCCTCTATGGAGAGTGCCCCACACCCGCATGCCCTCTATGGAGAGTTATAGTTTACAAAATACTTATTAATTGTGTATTTCTGTTGAGGGAAATTTTTGGCACTTTATATTTATTTTTATTTGTATGTTTTGCACAAAATTATGCACGAGAGCACTTTTAATGGATATAAGAAAAGGGTATATCCGTAAATTCATGTAAAGTGAAGACACAATATTGTGTTTAAATTATTGTTTAATCATCCTAGTTTTTTAGCGCACTAATATTCATATTTATTTTATTTCCTCTATGCCCACACCCGCGTGCCCTCTATGGAGAGTGCCCACACTCGCATGCCCTCCTGCCTCCTGAGTCATTTAACCACTTTTCTACCAGGGTTTTTTTTTTTTTTTTTAATTAAAATCAGCAGGGTTTTTTTTTGCTAAAAAAATTACTTTAAATCCACAAAAATTCATAATTTGGAGAATAAAATGGTTTCAGGTTAAGTTTTATTTTTTATTATTATGTTGCATATTTGCATAACTGTTTATCGAGCATATATTTTCAGAAAAGAATACACTAAAATTATTTTAATGCACTCAATCACAATAGGTTACCCATTTTTTAATTAATTTTTTTGGTAAAATATAAAATCCAAATACCAAACGTGCCAAGCCTTAAAATTTTAAACCTAGGGTACCTAAAATAGTCCATAGGCGACACTTTAAGGCCCTATACAGTTTATCAATTTAGAGTGAACAGTGAACTGTGGCTTTAGAATTATTGCCCCCACTCTGATGTGGGTTACAATGGCTCACATGAGCATTTGCATTCATATGTATGAGTGATGGGAGTACTTTTTTACTTTATTTTTTTTTTCTACTTATTTTATTATATTTGGAATTTTTTTTAAACACTTACATTTTTTTTTTTTTTTTTTTAAAAGCATTTGACAGGTAAAAGGTTTTTTTTTTTTATAGAGACATCAGGACTTTTAGATCCCGATTGTCTCCCCTAACCTCCACTGAAGATAATCAAATGCAGATCGTGCTCTCAGGATCCATTCAGACACTTTTATATGCTTTGGTGGAAGCACTGATTGAAAAGGGGCTGTAATAGCAGTGATCTCTAGCACTCTCATGTCATAGGTCTCTAGTCTGTGACTCTGAAGCATTTCCCCCCAGTCCCCAATAACGCCTATAGCAGGTTTGCAGTCTCTGACCATCTCCAGTAGCATGTCCATAGTCTCTGACCATTTGCAGGTTTGCAGTCTCCGACCATCTCTATGTTGTAAAGCTCTGCGCAAATTGTTGGCACTATATAAATATAAATCCCGCTATATAAATCCTGAGTGATAATAACCTCCAGTAGCATGCCCAGCATCTGACCATCTCCAGTAGCATGGTCATAGTCTCTGACCATCTCCAGTAACATGCCCATAGTCTGACCATCTCCAGTAGCATGCCCATAGTCTGACCATCTCCAGTAGCATGCCCATAGTCTGACCATCTCCAGTAGCATGCCCACTGTCTGACCATCTCTAGTAACATGCCCACTGTCTGACCATCTCCAGTAGTATGCCCATAGTGTCTGACCATCTCCAGTAGGATGCCCATAGTGTCTGACCATCTCCAGTAGGATGCCCATAGTGTCTGACCATCTCCAGTAGGATGCCCATAGTGTCTGACCATCTCCAGTAGCATGCCCACCGTCTGACCATCTCCAGTAGCATGCCCACCGTCTGACCATCTCCAGTAGCATGCCCACCGTCTGACCATCTCCAGTAGCATGCCCACCGTCTGACCATCTCCAGTAGCATGCCCACCGTCTGACCATCTCCAGTAGCATGCCCACCGTCTGACCATCTCCAGTAGTATGCCCACCATCTGACCATCTTCAGTAGTATGCCCACCGTCTGACCATCTTCAGTAGCATGCCCACCGTCTGACCATCTTCAGTAGTATGCCCACCGTTTGACCATCTCCGGTAGCATGCCCATAGTCTGATTATCTCCAGTTGCATGCTCATAGTCTGACCATCTCCAGTAGCATGCCCATAGTGTCTGACCATCTCCAGTAGCATGCCCACCGTCTGACCATCTCCAGTAGCATGCCCACCGTCTGACCATCTCCAGTAGCATGCCCACCGTCTGACCATCTCCAGTAGCATGCCCACCGTCTGACCATCTCCAGTAGCATGCCCACCGTCTGACCATCTCCAGTAGCATGCCCACCGTCTGACCATCTTCAGTAGTATGCCCACCGTCTGACCATCTTCAGTAGTATGCCCACCGTCTGACCATCTTCAGTAGCATGCCCACCGTCTGACCATCTTCAGTAGTATGCCCACCGTTTGACCATCTCCGGTAGCATGCCCATAGTCTGATTATCTCCAGTTGCATGCTCATAGTCTCTGACCATCTCCTGTAACATGACCATAGTCTCTGACCATATCCAGTGGCATAGCCATAGTCTCACCATCTCCAGTAGCATGCCCATAGCCTTTGACCATCTCCAGTAGCATGCCCATAGTCTCTGACCATCTCCAGTAGCATGCCCATAATCTTTGACCATCTCTTTTAGCACGCCTATAGTCTCAGGCAGCTTATGTAGCGTTACATTAGCATACAGTCCCACTGTACCCCCAAAGCAAGACAAGGCAAAATACCTGATTTCTGGTGTGGATGGTTCACAACACTGCTTAGCAAGTGGTTTGCAGGTATTGCAAGCTGAAAAAAGTACTGTGTGCTATACCTTTTTTTTTTTTTTAGTGCAACACTGTAAGTCCATGCCAGCCGATAGAACTATATGAAATGTCATTGTGTGAACTGCTATGAAGTAAAGATGCATGCCTTTCTGGGAAAAAAGCAATCTATAGGCCCCGTTCACATTATGCATAGCAGGGACTTGCGTTCCCACTTGCAAAAGAAACTTGCGATTTTTACGTGGAAATGCGTGCCACGCATAGGGCATCCTATTCATTTGAATGGGCTGCCCTATGCGCATTTGTCGATCCAAAGAAGCTCAGGGACCAAATTTTTGGCCTTGAGCCAAGAGCAATTCTGCACTTACGTTGAATTGCACAGGAAGGCGCTGTGCTTTCATGTGTGGTGTGATTTGAGCCCATTTATTTCAAATGGACTGAAACGCACTGGTCAATACCAAAAGTCGCAGCAAAATTGCGTAGCGTTTGGGGTACCATTCATGATGAATGGCACCCAAATGTGCATTGCACATTTTTTTACTATATCGAAACCCCTGGCAGAATCGTGGCGATTCTGTCAGCAATTCCAAATTGCCAAAGTTTGAATGGGACCGGTTCAGTTCACATCAGGAACAGGAATGCGCTGCACGTTCCTATGCAATTCACATGCGGTGCAGTGTGGTGTTTTTTGAGCCCATTCATTTTGAATGGGCTCAAACTGGACCACGCCATAAGTAGTGAGTGTACTACTTTTTTTTAAAAACGCACTGCAGCCAGATGGCATTGTGCTTCTGACCCATGCCATCCGGTGCAGGCCAAACGCATTACGTTTGCGACCTGCATTTGGGGTGAAGTTGACCTTTTGACATCTGCTGCAGATTGTGACTGCAGTGCGTTTTGAACTTGGTGGACGAAACGCGCACAGAACGCTGGTTTCCCGCACTTTGTTTTAGAATTTTCGGATTTTTAAAGTCCAAAAGGTGGGTGGTTAATACAGTTCTGTAGAAGAGAGTTCCTGAGATGGGGAGCAGCAGGTTAGCAGAGAGAAGTTTAGAAAATTTAGTAAGGAAAAGGGAAGAAGAAGCCGTTTTTTGAGCAGGCTGAAGGAATCTTTAATTAGGATGCCATATACTGCAAATAAATAGTAGATCATTCAGCCACTTCTCAGGCATCAGCAGAGAAAAGGCAATAAATAATATACGTTTATCCTGAATTAAAAGTTTCTGAGCCAAAATGTTGCTATTAAAGGCTCACTCCGCTCACAATGAATATCTTCCCCTATAGATGGAGGCTGATGGTTTTTAAAGCCAGTGAATTCTCAAGATGACTACAGAAGTTAGATGAACCCTTTGAAATCCTTGCCTGGTCGTTGGGGATTATTAGGAGGGGGCAGCAATTCTACGTTCACAAGAAATATAAAGTCATGGCTTGAGGCTTACAGTTTAGTTGAACCCCTTTTTCCTCCCAGTTAAGGTGCAGAAGAGTGAACACCACCACTGCTGGGACCCCTGCGTCAACTACTGCCATACCCACCTCCCTGGGCACTGCAAGACCCCCACTTGGAATCCTCCTACTAATCAAGACTACTGCAAGTGTGAGTACACCGCTATGTCTCATGCCTGCTGCAATGTAGGGCACTCTGTTTTGATTTCCTAAAAAAAAAAAAAAAAAAAAAAATCGGCAATAGTTCCAAATACACTATACTGTCAAAAGTATTGTGACACCTGCCTTTACACCCATAATGAACATTAATCGCATCCCAGTCTTAGTCTGTAGGCTTCAATATTGAGTTGGCCCACCCTTTGCATATATAACAGCTTCAACTCTTCTGGGAAAGCTGTCCAACTTACCTTCAGCCTACCCATACATGGTTCAAATCCTGGCCAGTTCCTGCCGAACCGGCTTAGATCCACACCGTCTATGGCTGGCTTTATCTAAAAAAAGTTAATGTACACATAAAGAACTGGTTCACATTCATCGATTGGTCCAGGCTCACTGATTGCTTGCTAGAGGTTACTGCACATCCTTACCACTCAGATTGGTTACTAGAGGTTAATGAACACAAATACCGCTCACCCATTGGTTGCTAGAGGTTACTGCACATCATTACCGCTCACCCATTGGTTGCTAGAGGTTACTGTACATCATTACCATTCACCTATCGGTTGCTGGAGGTTACTGCACATCATTACCGCTCACTGGTTGCTAAAGGTTACTGCACATCATTATTGCTCACCCATTGGTTGCTAGAGGTTACTGCACATCATTAACAACCACCCATTGGTTGCTAGAGGTTACTGCACATCATTACTGATCACCTATTGGTTGCTGGAGGTTACGGCACACCATTACCGCTCACTGATTGGTTGCTAGAGGTTACTGCACATCCATTATTGCTCACCCATTGGTTGCTAGAGGTTATTGCACATCATTAGCGATCACCCATTGATTTCTAGAGGTTACTGCACATAATTAGCGATCACCCATTGGTTTCTAGAGGTTACTGCACATTATTACTGCTCACTAATTGCCTGCAACTCACCCCGTGTCGTCCTCTGTAAGCTACTATAGTCATGCCGCTGCTTTATTAATCCCCCCCCCCCCACCCCACTGCCCTGCTAATAATCTCTATTAATCTCTCTCCTGCTGACAGGAGAAAGGTGGGGGAGAAAAATCCACACACAGAGAGCTCTGCGTGTTTGATCTCCACACTGCTGACCGGACAAGGGGGGGGGGGGGGGGAGACACAGAGCCACTCTGCCTCACAGAAGTACAGTTAAATCACACTTGTTTAATAATAAAAGTAAATAGAACAAACATAGTCAAAACATAGCCAGAGTTCAGGAACGGATAGTCAGACAAGCGAAACGTTAGGGAGCCGGAGTTGAGCGTAGTAAAACAGCAAGCAGGATCTGGAGCCAGACGGCATGTCAGCCAAGCAAGTCTTTAAACAGGAATGCAGGAGATAGTCTCTGTGATGTTGACCAAGGCGAAGGCAGAGTTTCTCTAGGCTGGACGGCTTAAGTAGGCAGGACTGACGAGCAGGATATCATCAACAGCTGAGTACCTGTGGAGAGATAGGAGCTGGCAATTAGCTGACAGTTGAGCGGCCAGCTCAGAGAAGGAAGGGCTGAGCTCAGCCCTGACACTAGGCAGTTGAGTTTAGAAGCATTTTTTGGAAAGCAAAAAAAAATGCATTCAGGACGGATGTTCAGAGGCATTTGAAACGCCAAACAGCTTGTAAACGCCTCCAAAGGTGGAAACTCGCATTTGCTGCGTTTTTGTTTATAGGTGTTTTTAATGGAGATACATTTTTGACTATCTGCAATGCAAAAAACGCTTCTAAATGTGGCATGTAAGAGCGGCACAATGGACGTTTTTAAACGTCTGTTACTATCTGTCAAGTTGCATCCTTCAGGATAGGTTTAAAAATGTCCCCTGTACATGAAGCCTAAAAGTCCAATAAAGAGACCCTGAAAAAGGTTTCTTCAGCCGCATGTGTTCACTAAGTATAAACGCATTTTATACAAAAAAAAAAATCAACATTTGTAAGTACTTTTTTTTCAATTTTTGGGTTGGGCTGCATTCATCGCCATCTTGGGCCGCAGGTTGGACACCCCTGGGCTAGATGGTGAACTGTTCCTGCCGTCCTCACATCCAGAGCTGGTCTATGGGTGTGAACAGTCCACCACACAAGACCACGGGGGAGGGGGCTGACCTCAGGGGGGGCCTGACCTCGGGGGGGGGGGGGGGGGTTGAGCCGCAGGGACCGGTCTTGCACTTGGAGGATCGGTGGATAAGGGGATAGATCTCCGTTCTCCTCACCCCTAGACAAAAATGAGCAGTTAACGCATGCGGTGTGGGCACAGCCCCACTCCACAGGGAAGAAAAAAAATCCTGGAATTCTCTCAACAAATCTTCCTAAATATTTAATGTGACTCTGTGAAGAGATCTGAAAAACATGACCTGTTTGTGGCCCCCCGTGGACAGGGTTGAAGAACACTGTTTTACAGCACACTTGAAGTGAGAGTGTTTTCCAAGGGAACAATAAGGAGAAACGGGGAGTAAAATCACCCCAGGCTTTGTGTGCCATGTCTATGTCTGTATAATACACTCATACAGGGCCGGGGGGGGGCTGCTGCCCTGGGCACTAATATGTAGGGTGGGGGGGCTGGAAGGATATGGGGGGGTGTGGATTTGTGTTGGGAGTTGAATTCGGGGAGTGGCAGGGTTAAGTATGGTTTTATGAGGTTAAATTTGAGGGGGGGGGGGGAGGAGACGGAGTGCTGGGAGAGGCAATTTAGGGGGATTTGTGTTGGGAGGGGGGATTGGGGGAAGAGGATTTTTGCTAGCGGAGGGGGAATTTGTGTTGGGGGATGGAGGAGGGGCAATTATTTTTGCTGAGAGGGAAGATTTCAGGGGGGGGGGTTGTGCCGGGAGTAGAGGGAATTTATATTTAGGGGGTAATCATGCAGATTACTGGTTGATTGGTGATTTTTGCTGACACATAAGGCTCATACACCCCCCCCCCCCGGGTGGCAGTTTGGCATGTTCGCCCATGTTCTGGAGGACCTTGTCCTGGCACTGGACACACAATTTTATATATAGATATAGATATAGATATATAGAGATATAGATATAGATATATAGAGAGAGATATAGATATATATATAGAGAGAGATATAGATATATATAGAGAGAGATATAGATATATATAGAGAGAGATATAGATATATATAGAGAGAGATATAGATATATATAGAGAGAGAGAATATAGATAGCTATCTATATATACCCTGATCACAGTCACGGATCTTTCAGAGTAATGCCCCATTAATAATAAAGCAGACGTTTGTCCCTGGAACAGGGCATCGCCTAGTCCCCCCCCTCTGGCGGTGGCGGAGTTTAACACTACATCTGCCGACACGCAGGAATGAGAAGACGCCGCCAGGCCGAGCGTTTCTACTATGATGATAAATGGCTGTCTGCAGCGCAGTGCACAATGCCAGGCAGATGCCAGTTACTAATTAGATGTTACTGTATTATCTAACCAAAGCCGGCACAATAACGAGCCCTTTACAGCTGGCCGGGGCACAAGAAGCGGCGTTTACTCTGCCAGGCACTGCGGGCTAATTAAAGGGTTTTCGCTTAAAAGGAATGTACTATAAATTTTCCTCCTGTATCATTAACACATGATCACACCCCCCTTGTATATACAGTGCTGTGAAAAAGTATTTGCCCCCTTCCTGATTTTTATTTTATTTTATTTTATTTTTGCATATTTGTCACACTTAAATGAGTCAGATTATCCAACACATTTTAATATTACACAAAGATAACCCGAATAAATACAAAATGCAGTTTTTAAATGTTGAGTTTGTTTATTAACCACTTGAGCCCCGGGAGGATTTGCCCCCTTAATGACCAGGAGGCCATTTTTTGCGATACTGCACTGCGTTGCTTTAACTGACAATTGCGCGGTTGTGCGACGCTGTATCCAAATGAAATTTATGTCTTCCCCCCCCCCCCACAAATAGAGCTTTCTTTTCGTGGTATTTGATCACCTCTGTGTTTTTTTTTTTGCGCTATAAACAAAAAAAGACGAAAATTTTGAACAAAGAACCAACAATATTTTTTACTTTTTGCTATAATATACAAAAACAAGATTAAAAAAAAAAAACGTCTTCATCATATTAGGCCGATATGTATTTTTCTGCATATTTTTGGTAAACAAAATCGCAATAAGCGCATATTGATTGTTTTGTTTTTTTGCACAAAAGTTATAGTGTCTACAAAATAGGGGATAGATTTATAGCATTTTTATTATTTATTTTTTACTAGTAATGACTGTGATCTTTTTTTTCTTTCTTTTGGGGGTGGGGACTGCAACATTGCGGCGGACAGATCAGACACTTTTGACACTTTTTTTTTTTTTGAGACCAGTGACATTTATACAGCGATCGGAGCTATAAATATATAAATGGCCACTATTCTGGCTGCAGCCAGACTCAGCGGAGGGAGATTTCTGTAACATATTTGGCAAGTACAGAATCACAGTGTATATAAAATAATGAGCACAGTGGTTGGAAGGGAAGCTTCAAAATGGCAAAGATGTTTTTATTACAAATTTATGTGAGCAGACTGCAGTTCCCCTTTAAGTGATTTCTTGATTCAACAGGTCTGGCAGTAATCAGCCCTGGGTGTGGCAAGTGAAATTTAACAAAACAATGTTGTTAATCGCAGGTCATTTGTGATTTAGCAGGGGGGGGGGGGGATTACTTTTTCACACAGGGCCAGGAAGGTTTGGACAGCTTTTTTCCCTTTAAATGCATGGAATCGTCATTTAGAAACGTCATTTTGTATTTACTAAGGTTATCTTTATGTAAAATGAAAAATTAGTTTGATGATCTGAATCATTTAAAGGTGACAAATATGCAAAAACATAAAAAAAATCAGAAAGGGGCACATACTTTTTTTCATGGCAATGTACATATGTGTGTGCGCAGTCTTTGACGCAGAGATCGAGCGCAGCGATTTTGCTCTTGGCATAGAAACCTCTGCCGGCCATGGACGCATATGTGCGGTGTGTGGGCATTAAAGTCCACCCTCTTTGCCGCCACACATATGCCTGCCCTTTGGTCTACTATTGAGGATCACTATCCAGGTAATGCCCACTCAGCACTTCTCTCTGCCCATGAGCTCCAGTATGCAGCAAAGCGGTGTTTACATTTTGTGAGCTAAAAGAAAACTTTAATGAGATCTAGAAGAAAATGTAGGGGAAAGTTTTTTTTTTTTTTTTTTTTTTTTTTCTTTTTTGTTCATTGTTTTGCTTGTTCCGTATGAACTGGCCCTTTAATTGACATCTGTTTTCCTACTCTTCTATCCTCCACAGCGTTGGTTGCCACCAATTTCTCCTCCTCCTCGTCAGCAGGCACTCCTGGCTTTAGTAGCAGCCAAAATTCCAACACCCTCCCCCGCACTGCGCACCAGATGAGTCCAAGGACGACGATGACTAGAAGGCGGCAACGGAGAAAGGACCACAAGAGTTCCTGTAAACTGATTTTTAATCCTGTCCTTGCACGGTCTATGCAGTGTAATTATTTAAAACTCGCAGAGCTATTTGTCCTGTGCATGTACTTGCGTCCTGTGAGAATAGGGGCAAAATCGAACGTTCTCCTATTTCTTCAATAGGTCAAATGTTATTCATTCCTAAAAAAATAAAAAATAAATTAGTGGTTAAGGAAAATACAGCATTATGGCCACTAGATGGAGCTGATGATCATAGTAACTTTAAAGTGGTTGCATAAAGCCTAACTATTTTTTACCTTAAAGCGGAGATCCACCGAAAAGTGGAACTTCCGCTCATCTGATTCCTCCCCCCCCCCCTCCGCTGCCACAATTGGCACTTTTCAGAGGGGAGGGGGTGCTTATACCTGTCTAATACAGGTATCTGCACCCACTTCCGGCAATAGACTCCCGTGGGAGTCACGCAACTTCCCAAAAATGTCTATGCCACAGTTTGTGATTTAGAAGATTTATTGTGAAATCAAAGTCAAAGGAATCCAAGAATGGAAAGGGTTAAAATATGGCTGACAGACAATCAATGTTAAACATCATGCATGATTATGAACCTCAATCTCATCCAAACCCCGGCAGGTGTGTCCGGGCCGGTGCTGGGGGTGGCCAAAAGGTGTGTAGATACCAGATGTCGCATGGGCATCCACCCAATGGAAGAGATGACAGACCCCTGGTTGAACCCATAAGGTTAAGTGATGTGGAGAGGCCCCCAATGAACCGGACAGAGAACTCCAAGCCACCGGATGGTGAAGCTGCTGTAGTCAGGCGGCGCGCCGGATGTGACATCACCAACACGGAGTGACGTCAGACTGACTTACCACAACGAGACTTGGGATGGATCGCAGATGCAGTAGTAAAGCTGTTCTGACTAAACTACATACAAGGCCATAAACTTTATCTCCAGCTTCATATAGGGCTTACACATCCTGGTGTTCTATTTATCCCTTGCATCAATGCAGACAACTTAACTCAATGAATAAACTCACTGTATGGAGAGACAGACGATGAATCCTTTCAATGGTTCTGTTTAATGATGGATATTCATAGGTAGAAAAACGTTGGTGTTGTAAGCCACAAGGAAAGATGTTACAGCATGGTGATATACTGAGCAAATAAATCGGAGACAGGAAGAGGAGGGGAATATACAGAACTACTGTGGGGGAGAGAGTCCAGATAGAAGGAGCAGAGCTTAAAGACACAGAGCAATGATAAATAGGGTTGCCACCTTTTCTTCAAGCCAAACCCGAACACTTTAGCGGCATGGTAAACCTTTGGGTGCCCCAAGGAGAGTAGTAATGTGGTGTGCATAGCATGCAGCAGCGAACGGTGGGTGTGGCCAAATTGCTCTGACATCATCACCCTGCCACCCAGTGATGTGGAACTTGCCCCAAGACAGCCACCTGCAGCTCCCAGATGCCAACAGATTTCAGTGACTATCTTGGTTACTTGAGGAGCCACTGCCCAGTTTGAATAATGTGTCTGGGTTTCAGTCTGCTTGAAACCTGGACACATGATTCAAAACCCTGACTGTCCGGGTGAATCCTGGACAGGTGGCAACCCTAAATGATAAATCACAAAGTGTAACACAACAAGAGTCGGTCAGCAGGCTGTAGTCATGACAACCCGTTTTTGGGGCGTGGCCCTTTATCCAATCGATCAGTTATGATCATCAGCTCCATCTAGTGGTCAGAATGCGTTATTTTCTTATTTACTGTATTCTGTTTCGAGAATGTTCCACCTGGAGAGAAAATAGCCTTATAACATTTTGATTTCGCCGCCTTCTCACAGAACAAATGTAGATGCATTTATGCAGGAAGAATAGCTTTTGTACATTTTTATAGATACACACCTGTGTGTTTTATTCAGTGGGTATTGCCATTCTGATACAGGAGGAGTATACAGGAGGAGTATCTGTTGGACGAGGTTGATGTTTCTTGTGTCATCTGATCTGATCTTGGTGTAATATGGGTGGTGTGCTTTTACCATCGCTTTTATGATTGTAAAATGTGTGCAATTATTTTATTCTATAGAAACGTGACGGCAGAAAAAAAAAGAGCAGTCCATCAAGCCTGTCAATTATTTATTTTTTTAATTTTTCATTCACCTTATTATTTTATGTTTAAGTACATGGGGTGAGGAGATTTTTTATTTTTTTTTATCTAATTATTTAAAAAAATAAGTTGTAGTTTCTCTATGGCGAGAGGACCAATTGCTGCTCAGTATTTTACTATACAACTAACGATGCCTCCTTGTAACGCCTGCACCCCCCCTTTCCCCCCCAGTGTCCCTTTCTTCCAGTACGGTGGGTCCTGGCGGTCAGATCATACACACGGAAACCACAGAGATAATCCTTCGGGGTGACCCCTTAAATGGATTTGGGATTCAGCTGCAGGGAGGAATATTTGCAACTGAGACGCTGTCATCACCCCCGCTGATCAGATTCATTGAGCCGGACAGCCCAGCCGAGAGGTGAGATCTTTGCTTCGTTGATAAGTTCACCTTTTCGAACATATTGGCATGTCAAGCCTGTCTTTGGGGTGTAACATGTTCAGCACCCCCTCACCCCCTGTGACAGCAGGAGGGGCTTCCCTTCGCTGGGTGGGGGCTCCACCCGCACCCTTCATTTACAAAGATCTGTGAATGAGGAAACTACAAGCCCGGTCTTCCACTGTGGCTTCAATGGGCTATGAGATTTCTGATCAGCACGCTCATAATCCATTCCCTCCAGATTGAAACTGAAACGGGGGTACAAGAGGAAAACTGGAGAGTGCAAGAGCCTGATATTGAACCTGCAACCTGCTAATCACAGGCACAATATTATTATTTAAGGTACTTGTATAGCACCGTCAGTTTATGCAGCGCTTTACATATACATTGTACATTCACATCAGTCCCTACCCTCAAGGATCTTACAATCTAAGGTCCTTAACTCATTCATATACTGGGGCCAATTTAGACAGTAGCCAATTAACCTACCAGCATGTCTTTGGAGTGTGGGAGGAAACCGGCGTCCCCGGAGGAAACCCATGCAGGCACAGGGAGAACATGCAAACTCCAGGCAGTTAGTGTCGTGGTTGAGATTCAAACCAGCAACCCTTTTACTGCTAGGCGAAAGTGCTACCCACTACACTTTGCGGACACACACAGAAAAAAAATAAAAATAAATGCACAATTTTTCTACCTGCAAAAAGATGAGCATTTATTATTTTGTGATTAAAGATGAACTTCGCCTTTTAAAAATGCCATAGGTATAGGAAAATACTCGCTGATCTTCTAGAAATCCAGAGAGCTCAGTTTCTTGCAGTGCCTCTCTGCTGAACTTAAATCCTAACCTGTGTTGTCAGCCCTGCCCAAGTTCTCCCCTGCTGGACTGCAGCACACCTACTCCTTATGTTCTGAAGATTAGAAGAGGGAGGGGAGGGTTCTGGAAGTCCCAATGGGGAAAAACGTGACATTGATCCAGAATTTGCACCACGGCTTGTACAGATTTCACCACTACCACCGAGTCAGCATAGAGAGAATCAGTGAAGATCCAACAAAACAAAAGTTGTTTTTAGTGTGGGAATTGGTTTTCGGCATGGTTACTTTAAAGTATGTGAACCCACACCTTGTTGAAACGACCTATTCAGTCTAAAATAGAAATGCAAGGCAAAATGTGTGTGTGTATGATATATATATATATACACACAGTATCTCACAAAAGTGAGTACACCCCTCACATTTTTGTGAATATTTTCTTCTATCTTTTCATGTAACGACACTGAAGAAATGACACTTGTCTACAATGTAAAGTAGTGAGTGTACAGCTTGTATAACAGTGTCAATTTGCTGTCCCCTCAAAATAATTCAACACACAGCCATTAATGTCTAAACCGCTGGCATCAAAAGTGAGTACACCCCTAAGTGAAAATGTCCAAATTGGGCCCAAAGTGTCAATATTTTGTGTGGCCGCCATTATTTTCCAGCACTGCCTTAACCCTCTTGGGCATGGAGGTCACCAGAGCTTCACAGGTTGTCACTGGAGTCCTCTTCCCCTCCTCCATGATGACATCACAGAGTCGGTGGATGTTAGAGACCTTGCGCTCCTTCACCTTCCGTTTGAGTTGGGTTTAGGTCTGGAGACGTGCTTGGCCAGTCCTTCACCTTTACCCTCAGCTTCTTTAGCAAGGCAGTGGTCGTCTTGGAGGTGTGTTTGGGGTCGTTATTTTGGAATACTACCCTGCGGTCCAGTCTCTGAAGGGAGGGGATCATGCTCTGCTTCAGTATGTCACAGTACATGTTGACATTTATGGTTCCCTCAATGATCTGTAGCTCCCCAGTACCGGCAGCACTCATGCAGCCCCAGACCATGACACTCCCACCACCATGCCTGACTGTAGACAAGACACACTTGTCTTTGTCCTCCTCACCTGGTTGCCCCCACACACGCCTGACACCATCTGAACCAAATAAGTTTATCTTGGTCTCATCAAACCACAGGGCATGGTTCCAGTAATCCATGTCCTTAGTTTGCTTGTCTTAAGCAAACTGTTTGCCTTTTTTAGGCTGAGTGTAGATCTGTTTGTCCCAAGCATGTATAAAGCCTCTTACTGTTGACTGGCTCATTGCCTCTACTGGAAGTCTGTTCCAAGCATCAACTACCCTTACAGTAAAATAATACATATAAACAGGTATATAGGGGGGCGTGTCAGCACAAGTCTTGGCCATAGGAGGGCAGGCAGTGCGCGCCCCCTACCCGGAAAGGCAGAATAACACACACACACACACACACACGTGTGTGTGTGATTCTGCCCACACTGTAGCAGTAAAGCTACAATGTGCGGTTGTAAGTGGTTCCCTCTCCAATGCTCTGATCCTCCCTGCATGCATTTTTTAATAAATCGCAATGTAATTACTTGTCTTTAAAGTATTTCCATGCGGCAGTCAACGCTCTAGTGCTATGGATGAACCCACAGTTCTTGGAATTCAGAAGTGTTGTCGCCCCTCCACAGATTGGCCGGAGCTTGTCATGTGACCACATAGAAAAACTTAAAGCCGAATTCCGTGAATTTTTTTTAAATTTTTTTTTTTAAAGTCAGGAGCTACAAATACTGCAGCTGCTGACTTTTACAATATGGACGCTTACCTGTCCAGGGCACCCACGATGTCGGCACCCAAATTCGATCGGTTTCTCTGCGCCACCATCTTCCGTAAGGGAATCGGCTTGCGGCTTCACAGCCTGGTTCCCTACTGCGCATGCGCGATCCCACTGGTCCCTGCTTTCTTCTGAGGCCTGTGGATACTGCGGATACTGCGGATACTTAGGCTATCTATGCCCGGAAGTGGTAGTAAATACCTGGATTATACAAGTATCTGTTCTCCCCCTGTGACACGGAAAGTGGAAGTTCCATTTTTGGGTGGAACTCCGCTTTAAGTATTTACATTGCAATTTATTAGAGAATGAATGTAGGGAATATAAAAGCAGTGGGGGGGAGACATGTAAAATTTGTAAAATTTTGGAGGATTGTATTGACCCTTTTTCCTGTTCTTTGATTAGAACGTCGGGGTATTAAACATCTGCGGCGGGCAAATTAATCATCTGCTTTGTGCAGAGTATGCTGGGAGTTAGAATTCGGGGGGTAGAATCTGCAGCTTCTGCACTAGAGCCGGGCTCAGGGAGACGCGTGCGAGGCGCTCGGGGCGGAACAGCAGCGAGTCCGAAAAGCTCAGACTTTGTCAGAATGACATATCTGGTGCAGCGTGCGTGAAATGAGAGGTAACCAGGCTTGCAGGGACACGCTCTGCCCTGGCACAAGGACACTCAGTCTATCCATGAGCTCCACGCTCACAGCTAATTGACTGCAGATTTTAATTAGCCTCCGCACTGACACCCGGGAAGGACTGCGCATTGTCTGTGGCCCGGATACAAAGCGTGCGGCGCGTCCGATCGAATCACTTCCAGAGAACTAAATTACATAGGCTGCTCCCACTGTCGTCTCGGGGGGGATGGGAGGGGGGGGTCATGGCCTTGGGGCCAGCAGCAGTTAGGGGTCCCCGCAGAGGGTGACCCTCTTCCTTAAAGTGATTGTAAACCTCAGGCATAAAATCTGAACAAAGCATATCCCTCCATAGTGTGTATTTGCCTCAGTCCAGAGCACCAAGTGTCATTTCTCTCTACTTTGTTCCTCTGCTATCAGCATGAGCCTGAGTTCACACTGATGCGATGCGGGACACCGCGCATGTAATTCGCACAGGAATCGCAGCGCATTCTTGTGCGAATTACACGCAGTGTCTTTGGGGTGCAATTTTGAGCTACGGATTTGTATGGCTCAAATCGCACCGCATTCACACCACACTCGTGCAGGACCCTTTTTTGTTGTCCGTACCAGAGTGGGTGTTCACACCCAATGCGATCCCATTCTGCAAATCGCACTGTGTTTTGCAAACCGATTTTCGGGGGTGTCCTTAACTTAATATACACTCTGCGATCGGGTTGCGGTTTTGACGCAGTGCGGATTTGCAGCGAATTCTCTGTAGAATTCGCACCGCATTTAGTGTATACCGAGCCTGAGTCACTTCTGGCAAGTTCTTCTGACACCAAGAGATCAAAGGTGACAGGGGAGGGGAGCTCCAGCGCAAAGACTTTGATTGACTCTGTTCCTGTGTGAAAGGGTTGTCCACTTCCCTCCGATCAGCTCTTTAGAGTTCTCCTTGCTGAACTCTAGTGTAACTTCAGATCTCCACCCCCTTTTTTGTCCGTCGGATTTTGCCCATCGGATCTTGTCCGAAACTGTTGCATACACACGGTCGGACTAAGTTGCCGAAAAATCAGATCTTTCAGAACGTGATGACGTAATTTCGTTACGATGGGACTACATTCAGGCTAGTAGCCAATAGCTTTGATGTAGGAATTTCATCTGAGCATGCGTGGCACTTGGTCCGATCAAAATTCTCTACACATGATCGGAGTATGTCCGATCAAACCAGTTGGACGGAAAATATTTCCAACATGTTGGAAAATTGGGTCCGACGGATATTCCAACGGAATCAGTCCGATGCATACCACACACAGTCGGATTATCCGACAACACGGTCCGATAAGACACATTCTGACGGATTCTCTGACCGTGTGTACAAGGGCGAAGGGTTTAAAGGGGAGTTCCAACCTAAAAAAAATAAAAAGATGTTTGCATTAAAATACTCCTTTTAACCTATAAACAAATATTTGGAGGAAATTTTTTTTTTTTATAATTACCCTAAACGCCCTGTTATGTAGTCATTGCAAATAATTGAAGAACTCTGGACAGCCGCACTCCAAGATAAATTCAAATGCCTTTTATTCGTGAAGCCGAATCACACAAAAGTGGGTCACAGCGAAACAACAATATCTAACGCGTTTCACACTACCAAAAGTGCTTACTCATAGCTGATTGGAGCGGTGGTTCTCTCACATTTGGATTCCTGTTATGTAGTCCCCGTAATCTGACACTTCCTGATCCGCGGAGCTCCTCGTCACTTCCTCCCTCGCCTGTGCTCCTGGGAAAAACCACTTGAGCAAAAAAAAAAAAAGAAACCCTCAAAAAAGTTTTTTCTGCCAATATTTCGCCTTCCTTGGTTCATCGCTTTCCCATCATTAACACAATGATTATTTTTTTTTTTTTTTATGAAACCTTTCTATGTGCAATACATATATTTTTTTACAAGAAATGTAAATATCCCTTGTAATAGAAAAAAAGCATGACAGGTCCTCTTAAATATGAGATCTGAGGGTCCAAAAAGACATCATATCTCATATTTACACTAAAATGCACAAAAATAAATAAAAGAAATAAAAAAAATAGTCATTTAAAGAAACAATTGAAAACAATTTTACGAGCTAAAGTGATGTTTTGATGTAGTTTTCGCTCCCTGCAGTGTCATGGAGACGGGTGGGGGCCATCTTCCCATCACTCGTCTCCATGCCCAGCCAGTGAGAGGACCCGATCGCCTCCGCCCCTCCTTCGGAAAGCGGTGAAGGGCACCAGAGAGCGGCGGGAGGGGGGGCTCTCTCCCGCCGCCGCTGATGAAAGTGATCTCGCAGCGAATCCGCCGCAGAGACCACTTTTATCTTGTAGCGGACCGCCGACCGAACACGGGGATACCAGGGTTATGGCAGCTAGATGCTGTCATAACAACGATATTCCGCCTCAAAGTGAGGACGTATATTGGCGTGTGCGGCGGTGCAGAAGTGAATCTCTCTCTCTCTCTATATCTATATCTATATATATATATATTATTCTCTCTCTTTCTATATATATATATATATATATATATATATATATAAATATTTTTTTTTTGGGGGGGTAACGAACACTTTAACAGTGACTTAAAGTACAACAAAAGGTAGAGTGGAGAGGGATTAGACCCCCTGTCTGGTGTTTATTGCTGTATGTGCCCCCATTAGGGAGACTGGCCCGCTCTATTTGTCCTGATGACTGTTATCTCCGAGAGTGAAAGTGAAAGAAGATCCCATACTTGGAGTTGTTACCAGAGCAGGAATAGCGGGCAGATCTTCCACTCCTTCCGGTGACAACCAGGCAGTGTTAATTTCGTCGACTAAAACTACTAAAACATTTTAGTCGACCAAACGAATACTATTTTAGTCGACTAAAATGTGACTAAAACTAAAACAACTCGACTAAAATGTTTTAGTCGACCAAATGAATACTATTTTAGTCGACTAAAATATGACTAAAACTAAAACAACTGAGACGACTTAAATATGACTAAAACTAAAATGGCACTTTAGTCAAAAGACTAATGCCCCATACATGCGGTCGGACATTCCGACCACAAAATCCGTCTGATTTTTTTTTTTTTCCCCGACGGATTTTGGCTGAAACTTGTCTTGCATACACACGGTCGCACAAAGTTGTTGGAAAATCCGATTGTTCTGAACGTGGTGACGTTCGTAACGTACGACGGGGACTACATAGAGGCCAGTTAGCCAATAGCTTTCGTCTCCAAATTTTTTTTTCTGAGCGTGTGTGGCACTTTGTGCGCCGGAATTCTCTACACACCATCGGAAAAGTTTTGTTGTCGGGAAAATTTTAGATCCAGCTCTCAAACTTTTTTTCCCGTCGGGAATTCCAACAGAAAAAGTTCCGATAGAGCCCACACACGATCGGATTTTCCGACAACGTAATCCGATCGGACTTTTTCCGTCGGAATTTCCGACCGTGTGTATGGGGCATGAGACTAAAACTAAATTGAAATTTGACTACAAAATGAACACTGGTCTGTAGTGCATGTTCATACCTCAATACCATAAATCATAACGTAATAGATTTTTCACTCCAGCAGTATATAATGAGTTTGGAAATTGCAGAGAAACGTTAAATAATGCATTACAATTTAATTACACCCATTCGATTTTAGACGACTAAAATTAATTTTAGTCTACTAAAATGTACTGGAGATTTAGTCGACTAAATACGACTAAAACTAAAACAATTACAGAAGACTAAAATGGGGCTAAATCTAAAATGCCATTTTAGTGCTAAAACTAATGCCGCGTACACACGACCGGACTTTCCGGCAGACTAGATCCGACGGAATCATTCTGTCGGACATTCCGATCATGTGTGGGCTAATCCGAACGTTTTTCATGAAAAAAAATCTGACGGCCCTAGAAATAGAACTTTTCAAATCTGTCCGATGGACTCAATTCCGATCGAGAAAACCGTTCGTCTGTGTGCTGGTCCGACGGACCAAATACGACGCAAGGGAAGCTACTGGCTATTGAACTTTTCTAGTCCCGTCTTACTTCATCACGTTCAAAATGAATGGACTCGCGTGTGGGCAAGTCCGTTTGTTCGGAAGTCCTTCCGAAACTCCGCTGAAAGTCCGTAGGGAATACCGTCGGACCTTTTCTGCCGGAAAGTCCGGTCGTGTGTACGCAGCATAAGACTAAAAACTAAATCAAAATTTGCTGCCAAAATTAACACTGAAAACCAGGAAAAGTCTCTAACTTTGGAGAGATTTCCTCTCACTTCCTGTTTGGCTATGGGACAGGAAAGAAAGTCTCCCCAATGGAACACAGATGGCAAAAAAATAAAAAGTTGACAGGGGTTATAACCCTCCCTACTTTATTCAGAATGAGGAAAAAAGTGCTTTTTATTCTACCGTAATGACTCTTGATAAGCAGCTGATGAAATCGCGGAACACAAGTCGGGTATTTAATCTCTCGCTTGCAATGGGAGAACAAGCCTGGCGTCCCATCCTGCCTGCTCCGCCACTCGTTGGGTAATGAAGCCCTGGAACCCGCCCTTTTTATAAATGCTTCCGCAGCGGCAGTATCCGTGAAAAAAAAAATCTTGAACACTCATAAAATGTAAGAACCTTTTGGAAGTGCTTTGTCCTTATTGGTTGACAGCAAAAAGGAAAATGCCGCACAATTTTAGTCGATCAGTCGTTGATCATTAAAGGAGCTGCAGTGCCACCTTGTGGCAAATTGGTGAATTGTTGGTGGTTTTCTGTTCCATGCAACAGAAAGAATTGATTACCAGACATGTGCAATTCGTTTCCTTCCGAATGAGTTTGTTAATGAATTTTGACAAATTTGTTAATTCGGAATTTTCCAAATGAGCAAGAACACGTTTTACATTTTTTTTTCCAAATATTCATGAATTTGAGTATATTTGAAAATTTGTAAATTGGCAAATTCAGAAATTCAAGAGCGTGGTAATGCGGTGCGCATAGTGTGCCGCAGTGAAAAGTCGGTGTAGCCAAATTTCTTTGCCGAACTCATCATCCTGCCCCCCCCCCCCCCAGTAAAGTCGAACCTGCCCCAGACGGCTGCCCGCAGCTCCTGGATGGCAACAGATTTGTGTGTGACCATCGTGGTTACTTGGGGAGCCACAGCCCAGTCAGAATAATGTGTCCGGGTTTCAGTCCACCTGAAAGCCGGACACAAGTTTCAAAACCCAGACTGTCCGGGTGAATCCCTGACAGGGGGCAACCCTAGCCTGGTCATGAAGGGTAAATCTTCCGGAAGCTCAAGTGGTAAAGGAGGTGGATGTGAGGCACGCCAAACCTTCTCTAGTAGACAAACGTCATAAAAAACACCCGGACGATTCACCTCCAGAGAATGTTTGCTGAATATCAAATTCACTGCTTTATAAATATGCCCCACATGTGATGCTGAGCCTCCATGATTAGAATTCTTGAAAATCAAAGGAAAGGGGTGGGACAAGGACAGGCAGTCTGGGGAAGAAAGAGCTAGATGATTCTGGATGTCCTCCCTGTGCACCGGTCCATGAATGTTCTTTCCCTATACCCGACTGAAACTAAAAGAAGTATAGGCAGTACACATTCTACTTGAGCCCTGGAAGATTTGGCTGCTCAATGACCAGGCCATTTTTTTTGCGATTCGGCACTGCGTCGCTTTAACTGACAATTGCAGGGCCGTGCGACGCTGTACCCAAACAAAATTGACGTCCTTTTTTCCCCCACAAATTTTTTCTTTTTTTGGTGCTATTTGATCATCTCTGCAGTTTTTATTTTTTGCGCTATAAACAAAAAAAAAAGCGATCATTTAAAAAAAAAAAAAAAAACACAATATTTTGTACTTTTTTGCTGTAATAAAAAGCCCCAATTTTTTTTTTTTAAAAAAGCAATTTTTTTCCTCAGTTTAGGCCGATATATATTCTTCTACATGTCTTTCGGAATAAAAATTGCAAAAAGCGTATATTGATTGGTTTGCACAAAAGTTGTAGCATCTACAAAATAGGGGATAGATTTATGGCATTTTTATTATTATTATTTTTTCTTTTACTAGTAATCGCGGTGATCTGCGATTTTTATCAGGACTGCGACATTGTGGCAGACACATCGGACAAGATCAAGGGGTTAACTGTGTTCCCTAGGTGTGTTCTAACTGTGGGGGGGATGGGACTGACTATAGGAGATGAGAGACTGTGGTTCCCAGCTCGTAGGAACTCACAATCTCTCTCTCCTCTCCTCACAGGATTGGGATGTTTACACACACACACACCCTTGTTCTGCCCGTGATTTTGTGTGCGGCCGGCGGTCATTGCGACCGCCGTTCACGAGCATCAGCTCCCCCGCTGTACAGCGGGTGCACGCCTACTATCCCGCTTAAAGGGACTGACATACAGCTACGACGGTTTGCGGGATCGTGCCGACCTGCCGCAGTATAATGAAGGCGGCTGGTCGACAAGTGGTTACAAAGTAACTCCACTTTTGTTGAGAAAAAAAAACATTCCCCTCTGGGTGATCTTTGTACATTGCAGGGATTTTAACCAAGTTTGTTGCTGATTCCTACTGCTACAGATTCTTTTGTTTTTCTGAAAAAATTGCTGTTTGTTTGCCTGTGTGCCAAGTGAATGTGACTAAATTTATCATTATCAATCAGCTGCTGTATTTGCAGGGTCCTAATGAGGAAAGTGGCTGGGTCTGCATCTCTGTAAATGTGATTTGCCTTTGGGAGTACTCACCAAAGATAAACATACAATTACAATATGACTTGTGTAGTATATGTATATATTTTATCAAAAGTGGAGTTACCCTTTTAAGTTGGCAATGTAGCAGAATATTAAGTTCTAACTCCTGAACCCTACCCTGTCTCACCAGGTGTGGGCTCCTGCAGGTTGGCGATCGGTTACTCTCCATCAACGGGATCCTAACAGAAGATGGGACGCTGGAGGAGGCCAATCAGCTCCTTCGAGACGCAGCATTGTCCAATAAAGTCGTGCTGGAGATTGAATACGATGTTGCAGGTGAGTTAGAATCTCTTTTAGTCTACATTCAGCAAACCACGCCTGCTGAAAATCAGACCGTCTCCGCTGTTATCGCTCTTCTGGGCTCTTCTCTATCAACTTCAGGGTGCGGCCGGCTAGACACAGAGGATACCAGAGACCAGATCGTCTCTG
>NW_027507785.1:53065613-53148113 GCF_037356315.1 Lithobates pipiens
CTATCAGTGCAGGTTTCCCTTTAAATGCAGATCAGTTGAGAATCACACTTTATCTCATTAATGTGAACTGGAGCCAGATAAAATGGATGTTTATTACAACCACAACAGACTGAGCGTGGGTTTGTGTGTACACATTGACTTCTGGTGTATTTCTGCAGTTCATGTCGTATTGTTCCAGAAAATGGAGGAATCGCACTCCACATAGCCAATAAAAGCAGAAGAACGTGTCATTATAGATTGTGAGAGCTGACTGGCAACCTACTGCTCTCTAGTAGCACTGCAAGTCCCAGCATGCTCTGACAGCCTTTTTAAATCTTCAAAATCTATGATCATGTTGCCATTTTAAAGTAATGATGGTGATTCTTTTTTTTCACAGCAACCAGCCATATCTTCTCCCTCCGCACAGCTGACACGTCCCTTTATAATGTACGATTTAGCTTCCGGCTTAGTCGTCTCTTGCAACAATTTCAAGTTATCACTTGACAGCTGTTTTCTTGCAGCTGTCAGAAATCCTCCTCCTTTGGTGATCCCGCTGTCCTGCTTGACTGGCAGATGAGATTGCTTTCAGAGAACGGCGCTAACACTCATTCTGCACGGGATTTTCTTTTTACAAGCATTGACGACATTTAATGCCTTGATACAAAGGCAACTTAAGGGGGGTATCCACCTTAAGGCAAAAGTGGAAAGCCTACCCATATGGAAGGTTATCAGTGGGGTTCTTCTGGGCAGTCCTGCAGAGTTTCCTTGGGGGGGGGGGGGGGGCTCGGACCTGAAGAGTTTCCTCAGAGGGTCCTGCAGAGTTTCCTGGGGTGGGCAGTCCTGCAGAGATTCCTCGGTTGGGGGGGGTCCTGCAGCGTTTCCTTGGGGAGGGGGTCCTGCAGTGTTTCCTCGGGGAGGGGGGTCCTGCAGAGTTTCCTGGGGGGGAGGGGTCCTGCAGAGTTTCTCTGGAGTTCTGCAGAGTTTCCTCGGGAGGGGGAGAGGTCGGTCCTGCAGAGGTTCCTCGGTTGGGGGGCTCCTGCAGAGTTTCCTCGGTTTCGGGGGGGGGGTCCTGCAGAGTTTCCTCGGTTGGGGGGGTCCTGCAGAGTTTCCTCGGTTTGGGGGATCCTGCAGAGTTTCCTCGGTTTGGGGGATCCTGCAGAGTTTCCTCGGTTTGGGGGATCCTGCAGAGTTTCCTCGGTTTGGGGGATCCTGCAGAGTTTCCTCGGTTTGGGGATCCTGCAGAGTTTCCTCGGTTTGGGGGATCCTGCAGAGTTTCCTCGGTTGGGGGGGTCCTGCAGAGTTTCCTCGGTTGGGGGGGTCCTGCAGAGTTTCCTCGGTTGGGGGGTCCCTGCAGAGTTTCCTCGGTTGGGGGATCCTGCAGAGTTTCCTCGGTTTGGGGATCCTGCAGAGTTTCCTCGGTTGGGGGGGTCCTGCAGAGTTTCCTTCGGTTTGGGGGATCCTGCAGAGTTTCCTTCGGTTTGGGGGATCCTGCAGGAGTTTCCTCGGTTTGGGGATCCTGCAGAGTTTCCTCGGTTTGGGGATCCTGCAGAGTTTCCTCGGTTTGGGGGATCCTGCAGAGTTTCCTCGGTTTGGGGGATCCTGCAGAGTTTCCTCGGTTTGGGGGATCCTGCAGAGTTTCCTCGGTTTGGGGGATCCTGCAGAGTTTCCTCGGTTTGGGGGATCCTGCAGAGTTTCCTCGGTTGGGGGGTCCTGCAGAGTTTCCTTGTGGGGGTTGGAGTTTCCTGTGGGGGGGGGGGTCCTGCAGAGTTTCCTCGGGGAGGAGGATCCTGCAGAGTTTCCTCGGTTGGGAGGATCCTGCAGAGTTTCCTCGGTTGGGAGGATCCTGCAGAGTTTCCTCGGTTGGGAGGATCCTGCAGAGTTTCCTGGGGGGGGGGTCCTGCAGAGTTTCCTGGGGGGGGGGTCCTGCAGAGTTTCCTGGGGGGGGGTCCTGCAGAGTTTCCTGGGGGGCTCCTGCAGAGTTTCATCGGTTGGAGGGGTCCTGCATAGTTTCCTCGGGGAGGGATATCCTGCAGTTTTTCCTCGGGGGGGTCTGCAGAGTTTCCTCGGTTTGGGGGATCCTGCAGAGTTCCTCGGTTTGGGGGATCCTGCAGAGTTTCCTCCGGTTTGGGGGATCCTGCAGAGTTTCCTCAGTTTGGGGGATCCTGCAGAGTTTCCTCGGTTTTGGGGGATCCTGCAGAGTTTCCTCGGTTGGGGGGTCCTGCAGAGTTTCCTCGGTTGGGGGGGGGGGTCCTGCAGAGCTTCCTCGGGGAGGAGGATCCTGCAGAGTTTCCTGGGGTGGGGTCCTGCAGAGTTTCCTCGGTTGGGAGGATCCTGCAGAGTTTCCTGGGGGGGGGGTCCTGCAGAGTTTCCTGGGGGGGGGGGGTCCTGCAGAGTTTCCTGGGGGGGGGTCCTGCAGAGTTTCCTGGGGGGCTCCTGCAGAGTTTCATCGGTTGGAGGGGTCCTGCATAGTTTCCTCGGGGAGGGATATCCTGCAGTTTTTCCTCGGGGGGGTCCTGCAGAGTTTCCTGGGGGGGGGGGTCCTGCAGAATATCCCTGTTGATGCAGAGCATCTTCCAAGGCCTCAAATTCATATTCAATGCTCCATAATATTACTGCAGAGTTCAGCACTCCAATATCATATAAAGACTTCTAGGGAATGCTGAAAATCAACAGTTATGACGGCACCTCCTAACAGCTTTAAGGCTTTTTTTCAATGGATGTTATGATATGGGGCCTCGGTGTGTGATTTCACTCCTTCTTTCCCCTTGACACTCCAAAGGCAGGATGGCACCTCCAGAGTGGACATGTGCGGTTAATTTCGTTCTGAATTGAAATTCGAACGAATTCTAGTTTTCAGAAATTCGGATGTATCCGAATTTCCAAATTACAATAATACCGAATTGAAATAAATCCAAAATAACTTTAAAAAAAAATCGGATTAAATTTGAATAGTTTTCGATTACTTTTCTAATGCAAACTGTTTTCGAATTGTTTTGGAATGTCCACAGAGAATAAAATAGAATAGAAAATAAAGGAAAAGACTAGAAAAAAATAGAGTAGAGAAGATTATAACAGAGAATAAAAGCACAGACTATAATAGTGTAAAACAGAACAAAATATAGAATAAAATAGACTAGAATATAATAGAAATTAATTGAATAGAATAACATAGAAATTAGAATTTCAAATAGAATAAATTTGAATTTGAATACATAAGAATAGAATAGAAAAACAAGAATAAAATAGACTATAATAGAATAGTAAATAAAATAATAAAAAAGAAACAATAGAATAGAAAATATCTGAATTTTGGGAAACGGAATAAACTCTTTAATTCTTTCTATTCTATTGTTTTTTTAAATGGTATTCTTTTTCTATTTGTTTATTCTATTCCATTATTTTCTATTCAAATTTATTCCATTTGAAATTCTAATTTTTGAAGATGGTTATATTCTTTCTATTCTATTTTTTCTATATTATATTTTCTATTCTATTCAAATTTGAAATGATATTATCTGAATTTCGGGAAATTGTTATATCGTTTCAAATTTGAATAGAATATAAAATCTAGTATAGAAAAAGTAGAATAGAAAGAATATAACCATCTTCCAAAATTCAAATTTCGAATAGAATAAATTTGAATAGAAAATGAAAGAATAGAATAAAAAAATTGAAAAAAAACCCCCAATATAATAGAAAGAATATAACAATTTCCCAAAATTCAAATAGAATCAATTAGAATTTAAATAGAATAGAAAAGCATAGATGATTATATTCATTCTATTCTATTCTGTTGTTTTTTTTTCTATATTATTGTGTTATTTTATATTCTACTCTATTCTTTTCTATTCCGTTCCAATTCAAATTGATTCTATTTGAATTTTGGTAAATGGTTATATTATTTCTATTCTATTGTTTTGTTTTTTTAATTCTATTCTTTTTCTATTTTATTCGAATTTCAGAAGATCGATTTTATTTTTTATTTTTTATTATTATTCTATTCCTTTTTATTCTATTCCATTCTATTCTCTTCGTTTATTTTCTATCCCATTTTGTTCTGTTTTAATTTATTATATTATACTCTTTTATTTTCTGTTAAATTATTTTCTATTCTATTGGGTGGGGGGGGGGGGGGGGGGCTACACCTCTTAAAAGTGAACACCTCTTAGGCTAACTCAACCCAAAACATATCCCATTTTTGTATGGTTGCCGGAAAGTCAAATCACGTGTCTTTTTATATCACTCTGGGACGCTGTGGTTGAGAAATCCACACCAAAATACACATTTCTTTCCAACTACCACATCTCTTACAAAGACAAGACATGGGATCACCCTTCTCTGGTAGAGTCACAGGTATACAGTAATGATTAAAAAGTTTTTTTGGACTCCATCTTAGGGGTGTTTGGATATGGAGATATACAAAAAGAAGTTCATATCCAGCCGACCCGTAATATTCCATTATTCCAACAATGATTATTTGATTTTAATGATACAAGTTTGGATTAATTTAAACATGGAATCATTAAAGAGGAAGTAAACCCTGATGGGTTTACTTCCTCTTTCATTCCCTGCAAAGGCAAAGCATAATGGACTACTGTGCATCGCATACTACCCCATTATGTGTCACTCACCTGACACAGGAGCCAGCGAAGTCGCCGCTGTCCCCTGTAGTCCGCCGCATCCATCTTGTTGGTGGGGTCTCGCAGCACCGCCGCTGTCATTCGGCGAAGCCGCGATGACGTCGCTCCCGCGCATGCGCACGGGAGCCGACACGCGCAGCAGCTCCGTCGCTGAGAATGCCGCGCTCAGTGCGCCTGCGCGCCGCTGTCTACGGCGCATGCGCCGTAGACATCGGTGCCCGTTTTTGGGCAAATATCTCCTAAACCATATAGGTTTAGGAGATATTGCTTGGACCTACAGGTAAGCCTTAATCTAGGCTTACCTGTAGGTCAAAGTGGTTTGTAAGGGTTTACAACCACTTTAATGATTATAATTTTTGGTGTGTGGGGGGGGGTGCAAATTAAGGGACATTATAGATGTTTTGTCATAGAACGGTGGTTCTTAACCTTTCTTTGGGTCATGGAACCAGCTAAAGGGGTCCATGACCCAAAAAAAGCATTTTTTTTTCAGCTGGGTTCCACAAGCCCCCCACCCAAAGTGACTCCCGTCACAGTGATGTCTATCTAAGAGGTAAAATGTACTATGTACAGTATTTATTGTACAATGTGCATACTATATGCAGTGGCAGGGTGCGTTTTTTTCTTTCTTTCATCTATTTCTTTTCCAATAGTTTTTACTGAAGTTTCAAAAAAGTACAACGGAAACTTGGCATAGTTCAATATGCTAGATGCAAATCATTTTCTGACAATCAGAAAATAAATACAAGAGAGAAGCATATTAAGCACTTGCATTATATAGGCCCTAAAGTTTATAAAGTAATAATTATATAAATACAGAGTATAAAGATGAAGCTGAAGGAAGAGTCTACTTGGCCATCTAAAGAATGTGTCCAGTCTTCGAGAAAGTGAGAATTGGGTCTTCGTGGGGCGGGGGTGGGCTAAAAATGAACGACTGGAGTTTCACTTTAATGTGTATTTGTATAATTTTTACATTGATGTGTGTTTTTATTGCTGCTCAGTCCTCCCCTCCTTACAATGTATAGGCGCTCGGCACAGATGGCTGACTGCAGGCTGACCTACATTTCCCTCATTAATTCCCCCCTTCTCTGCTTCCTCCAAGAGTCCGTGGTTCCGAGCAGTGGTACGTTTCACGTCAAGCTGCCGAAGAAGAGAGGCGTGGAGCTGGGCATCACAATCAGCTGTGAGTAACGGTTCAGTGGATCGAAGGCTGGAACTCCAGGCAAAGCGGCTAGGCGCGCGCTTGGAGTGCATATATATAATCTGTCTTTGCCTCCCGAAAGGATTTGTAACTCTGCTTGGCCAGTCTTTTTGATTCAAACACTCCCGCCAAGACGGAATTACACTGAGAGAGCCAGACCCAAAATGTTTAGTCCAAAATCTTTTCATATTCGTATTTCTGCATAACAGTTCGACGTGGAGCGCCCAACGCGTTTCGGGGATTCCGACACTTCCCCTTCACAAGGGCCTATAAATGTCACCTGCTAATACTGGGGGGGGGGGGATGTCTGATCCCTCAAAACGCATTTAGGCTTTCTTTAGACGTGTATCTAAAGCAGCTGCAGGACTGATCCGCATTTCAGAGGCTACTGGCAGGTGGTGAGGAGGTGATGGGGCGGACGTTCATGGCATTTCCCCAATCTCTTGAATAGGTTGCTGATCGCAATATGTTGGAAAGTTTTTGCTACAGGCACGAACTGTGGTATGTAAACATCCCTATCTGCTGTCATTGCAGGGGACGGTCTGAGGGGAGGGGCTAAAAAAAAGTGTCTCAACCACGCATTTTAAACCCCCCCCCCCCCAACCATACATCTAGCCTTACTTTTCTCTGTTGTACTAATATTAAAAGATTTTGGACTCTTACATCTTTGGTCTAGCTCTCTCATTTGACATGTTACCTATGGATTTTTAATTTTGTGTCCCCTAGAAAAGGGGTGCCTTGTTTTTGTTGGGAGCGGCCTCACCGAAGCTTCTGCGCTACCTATGAACTAGATTGACTTTCTTAAACTACAGATAAGTCAAAGCTCCTATCTGCTCCTCTGATATACATGTAACACATCTCTGACCTCTAGCACAGCTAAGAAGCACAGCTTGGTCCAGGACACGCCCCCCCTGTCTGCTGATTGGAAAACAAAGGAATATTACAAACTGATAAGTCTTTCCTCTGCTCCCAGAGTTCAGCTGTTTAGGGAGCGTGTCTGAGCTAGAGCTACTGCACTCGGTAAAACTCATGCTCACTGCTGATTGGAGAATAGGTTTGACTCAGCAGGGGGTGTACCAGAGCTCTGCAGACGGACCACTGCTTGCACACAGAGAGCAAAGGGCCATTCTCTGCAACATGCTAGCAGGGGGACAGGCTATTCTACTCAGGATGTGAAATCAAGGTTTTATCTAACCCAAAGTTCTACAAAGTCTCTGGCAGGCATGTACTGGCCATCGGGACTACCGGGAGTTTCCCGGTGGGCCGATGGCTCAGTGGGCCACTCTGATGTAAGGGGGTGATGATGGGACACTCTGATGTAAGGGAGTGCTGATTGGACACTCAAAATGTAAGTGGGCCGGTCTGGATAAAGTCCAGGGCCAAATCTCTGTCCCAGTCCAGCCCTGGTCTCTGGGCACCGAGAACAGAATGGAGACTTTATCGATAGGAAGCTGAGATTAAGTAGTGATGTCTTGCTAACAAGTAAAGCCTGGACCTAGTCCTGCAGACTTTATCCCACCCAAAGCTCTACAAAGCCTCCATACTCCTGGGCCAAGAAAAAAATGATAGGGTGACGGTGCGTGCACAGACTGGTCTGGCCAATCCAGTGGACAAGCAAAATAGGCCTAGTGCACAAGGCACAGCAAAGAACCCCTCAGGATATTTGCGGACAGACCAGTAGGTGTTTAAAATATATATTTTTTATTAGATAAAATTCATGTAATATAAATTGGTAAAAAAAATATAAGCTCAATCAATACAGAAACGTATACATCACAGTAGCTGCCCTGCTAAATACTGAAGATGGCGCCGACATGTTTCAGACAATAGACATGGGCGCCGTCCAAAAATTTTGTTTTGTTTCGTTCCGCTTCGTACGAAAAAATAATAGTATTTCAGAATTTGTGTACGAAATTCAATTCAGATTCGTACGACATACGAATTTTCATTAGATTCGTAAACTTTTCGTTAAAATAATGAAAGTTCGTTATGATGAATTTATCATTATGAGGGGTCCCCACCATCCCTGTGCTGAGTTCCTAGGTCTGTACACCCGCTATGCCCATTATGAGGGGTTCTCACCATCCCTGTGCTGAGTTCCCAGGTATATACACCCGCTGTGCCCATTATGAGGGGTTCCTGCCATCCCTGTGCTGAGTTCTTAGGTCTGTACACCTGCTGTGTGTCCATTATGAGGGGTTTCCACCATCCCTGTGCTGAGTTCCCAGGTCTATACACCATCTGTGCCTATTATGAGGGGTTCCTGGCATCCCTGTGCTGAGTTCCCAGGTCTATACACCATCTGTACCCATTATGAGGGGTTCCCGCCATCCCGGTGCTGAGTTCCCAGGTCTGTACACCTGCTGTGTGTCCATTATGAGGGGTTTCCACCATCCCTGTGCTGAGTTCCCAGGTCTGTACACCTGCTGTGTGTCCATTATGAGGGGTTCCCACCATCCCTGTGCTGTGTTGACTTCCTCTGATTGGCGAACAAAACACCAGTCACAATTCTGTTAATTTTGGATCCGAAATTTGTTAACGAAATTTCGGATTGCGTATAAAATTCGTAAGCATAGAAATTCCCCATAGGTTCCCACCATCCCTGTGCTGACTTCCTGGGGTTTTAACTTTTAGGTTCGTTAACTTTTCGAACAATTACGAATTTTCGTTATGAATTTGGATCCGAAATTCGTTAAAGAAATTTGATATTTCGTACGGAATTTGTATGCATAAAAATTCGTATTTCGGATTCGTACAAATGTACGAATTTTCGGAAATTCGTACGAATTTTCGATTCGTACGAATCGCACATGTCATTCAGACAATATGTCTTTTTTTCACAGGCATTTGTCATCTCAAATGTACCTGTTCTACTCCTGGGCCAAGAACAGAATAGAGTCTTTATCGAAAACCAAAGTTCCACAAACCTTTCGGGTTCCTGGACCAAGAACGGAACACGTGAGGTCAGGAACCTAGGAGCCACATATTCCTCCTCAATACTGGCAGCCAGTGCCTGACACTAGTTTAAAAGAAAAGTTTGTGAGTGTAAAAAAAAATATATACTCACCTGGGTGGATGCAGAATTTGATCTGATGTTACATCTGTCCCCTGCTGTCTATGCAGTGAGAACTGAGCAATCAAACACTGCTGATTGCTCAGTTCTCCCCCTTCGTTCTGTAACTGTTTTTCAGCTGACTGTGGGCTAAAACCCGCTGTCAGCTGATGCCACTAAGCCGGTCCAGGCTTGAAGAAGATCTCATATGGTCGGGATCCCCCTAAAAGCCTGGATCGGCAGCTGGCTCAGCCTCTCAGCAATCCAGCGAGAGCCTGAGACAGCCCCCTCGGCAATCCAGCGCTCCAGTGAGCGTTGGTGGGGAGAGCAGAGAGCCACTTACTGACAGTCGCAGCTCCCTGCTCTGCCCACCAACGCTCACGGGAGCTCTGGATTGCAGAAGGGGCTGTCTCAGGCTCTCGGTGGATTGCTGAGAGGCTGAGCCAGCTGCCGATCCAGGCTTTTAGGGGGATCCCGACCATATGAGATCCTCCTTAAGCCTGGACTAGCTTAGTGGCATCAGCTGACAGCGGGTTTTAGCCCGCAGTCAGCTTAAAAACAGTTACAGGAGTGCAGAATGAACTGCACTCTTGTGATCCATAGGAGAGAAGTATGGGATAAAAAAGCTTTAAATATTCTTCTCCTTTAATTTAAACTAAAAGTTTGTTTAGACTTTTTAGCATCAGTATTTTCTTTGATCATCTTGTGCACACTCTCTCACATATCGTTCATATTTTTCCTCCACACGCCTTTTGTAAAGAAATTATTGTAATTCCCTTTCCTCCTGCATATTTATGATCCGCTATACAAACATCCGGGACGGCTCCAGTTCTTATGATTAATGGACTCTGAAGATGTATGTAGTTAAACTAATGCACAGATAAAGAAACATAACTGCTCTGCAATGCTTTACAGTTCAGCGCATGAGTGCACTTCTCCTCGTCAGTAAGAATTATTCTCTGCAGGCGTTGATGCTTAGTAATTAGCTGTTTTGTGAAATGCCTCTTAATCAGTTTTATGAGGTTTTTCGTATGAAAATTGAATACAAGATTTAAGGTCTATGAAGTCTTTTTTTTTTTGGCTTGTCTAACGGGCAGCACAAAAAAAAAAAAAAATAACCCATAAAGATCACATTTATACATTTTATCTCAATTACGGAGCTCTGACACGTTGCTGCAAAGGATTCTTGAGACATATCTATCGGTCCGTATCCCAGAGGAGCTAGAAATCTAATGCTTACAGTCGTACTGTCAAATAGGGGTCATTCACACCAGGGTGCATTTCTAAGTTTTGATGTGCGCTACTGCTTTGCCTTTTATAGATAACTTTGCTGTGCTTTGTGCACTGAAAGCATATAGGTTACCGCTCAGGCTACTATGTCCACTGTGGGTGCCGACTCCCGGGTCTGTGTATTCAACAAGGGGAAAGAAAATTCTGATTGCCGCACACCAAACAACCCGACTGTCCTGCAGGTATTAACAGCCTCAGCCTAGCTCCATCCAAGCCATGCCCAGGGCTGTTTGTAAGGCAGGGCAAAAGGGGCAGCTGCCCTGGGCCCTGTCATTGTTGTGGGGCCCAAAGCAGCTGCCTCATACTTGCCAACTATCCTGGTTTAAATTGCCTCGTCCCTTGAAATTTTAGTTCCGTGCTGTGTCCCAATATCTCAGTGTGAAGTGCTGCTACTAATGCTGCCCAGCTCTGCCCTATTGTTTAGTAAAGATGACTCACCTGCAGACCCTGTGTTTACATGTAAATTACAGACATTCATATGTAAATAGCAGCGGCATTCATATGTAAATGGGGGGTATCATGCACCCCCCCCCTCAGGGGGGCATGATATGTATATTATGCTCCCCTGAAGTCATATCCACAGTAATCTCTAGCAACCGATCAAAAAGCAGAAATCATGTGCTGTAACCTCTGGCAACTAATCAGTGAGCTGTAATGTGTGCTGTAACCTCTAGCAACCAGTCAGTGAGCGGTAATGATACAATGTAACCTCTGGCAACCAATCACAATAGCTGCCTGATCCGATTCAGTAAACTGATTTTGAGTCTAGCTGCTATTTATTGTATGTCTCAGAGCAGGTGGAGAGTGAAACTGCATGGGGGGGGCCCCAAGAAAAGTTTTACCCAGAGTCCAATCAATATTAAACATGGGACTTGGTCATGGAGGTTCTTTCCCCTTGTACGTTGTGCACTTCAATGCACATATTAAAAAAAAAGGGTACTTGCACTATAGCACACCACAATGCACAAATGTTAGTGCTCTATGGACATGCAAAAATGTTGCTTTCGCAGCTGTCGGAAACCATGAAATCAGCCCGAGACAGAAGTACAGTTAAATCACACTTGTTTTAATAATAAAAGTAAAAAGAACAAACGTAGTCAAAACATAGCCAAAGTTCAGTAACCGGAATGGATAGTCAGCCAAGCCAGAAGTCAGGGATCAATGTAGTGGAACAGCAAGCAGGATCTGGAGCCAGAAGGGATGTCAGCAAAGCAAGTCTTTAAACAGGAACACAGGAGATAGTTTCTGTGATGTTGACCAAGGCGAAGGCAGAGATCCTTTGGGCTGGGCGGCTAAAGTAGGCAGGACTAACGAGCAGGATATCATCAACAGCTGAGTAACTGTGGAGAGATGGGAGCTGGCAATTGGCCGACAGCTGAGCGGCCAGCTCAGAGAAGGAAGGGCTGAGCCCAGCCCTGACAGCAGCAAAGTACGGCTAAACAGGAGGAATTAGAAATAGATTTATCATATTATTGCAGCTTGACTTGACTCATAAATTCCCTCTTTGCTCTAGGTAGCACTGAAACAGAATAAAACTTGTCCCTGACCACCTCTTAATTATGCATCTCAACGGCATAACTACGCATCATAGGGCCCCATAGCAAAATTTTCATGGGGACCCCCCCCCCCCATGATGACTTTCTCTGTAACAGCTGGCAGTGTCAACTGTGACAAAACATGTAACTGTCAATCAAATCCTGTGTGGGGGGCTGGGCTGAGCCATGCTGTGTGTGTGTGTGTGTGTGCCCCAATAGATGCACACAGCTCGGCTCGGTAGCGAGCCCACAGGTGTTTCCCTGTAGAAAGCAGCTTCCTATGGTGGTGCATCGAGAAGAGGAGAAACTCAGAGCACTGGTGGGGGACCCCAGAAGAGGAGGATCGGGGCCGCTTTGTGCAATACCCTTACGCAGAACAGGTACATATAACATGTTTATTATTTTAAAGCGGTTCTTCACCCTAAAGGGGAAGTTCCGCTCATCTGATCCCTCCCCCCCTCCGGTGCCACAATCGGCACCTTTCAGGGGGGAGGGGGGTGCAGTTACCTGGATAATCCTTCCGAGCAGACCGCAGAACCACTTTAATTAAAAAATACGCTTTACAATCCCTTTAATATGTTAAAGCTTATATCAAAATGTAGTGATTGCAAGGCTTTTTTTTTTTTCTCAGAAAATAGGTTCAGGAACTCAACAGTAGATGTAGAGTTCCACCAAGTTCAAGCTATAAAAAAAAGCCGAGTGATTGGATATAGAAAAAAACATGGAGAAAAAGAGGGCAAACAGCCCAGACAAGATTCTTCAAAGAGGAACAAAGCAGTTTTATTATTTTTATTTTTTTTTATTTTTTTTAGCAAAAAATAATAATTACTTTATTATAAATATTTCCACCATCTAGAAAAGATTTGTTTAAAAAATAAATACATTTAGTGATTTGGTTTGCATCAGTGGCAGCTGATGTTTTTTTTTCTTTGGGGGGGGGCGCATTGTGCCTTCCGCCCTGCATCCCCCCCACCTCCTCCTCCTAGGTGTCCTATAGGATCACCTGACCTTTCAGTCGATCGGGAAATGGGTGCTTCCTGATTGGCGGAGAGGCGATTCAGTGTTAGAAAAGCGAATATTCCTTTGCTTTTTTAACACACCTGGGTGGCCTCTGAGCGCAATGCTCTGCGCTCCGAGTCCACCCTATTTTGAAGCCTATTAGAGCCTATGGCTCTAATCCAGTTCTTCAAAAAGTCCTGAAAGGGGCCGGACGCATTAATAGGGGGTGGCCGCGGCGCCCGTGGATAGATTTATGCTAGGGATGCACCGATACCATTTTTATTTAATTTTTTTATGAGTACCGATACTTTTTTCACCGATACCAATTACCGATAACTACCGCAACTGTTTTGTTTTAACTTCAGCTGTCAGCAATGATACAAAGCATTGAAAAGTTATTTACAAATTAAATAAACTGATTTTTTTTTTTTTTTTATTTAGTGCTTTTTAAAAGTGAAATGTGTAAATTATATGTTAATATATATGTGTAAAAATATTCACTAACAAAGCAAACAAAAAAAAAAGTTTTAATTGTTTATCGTTTATAAAATAGATGTGAACAAAAGAAAAAAATCTGCAAAATAATAATTAAATGGAGGAGAATAGGGAGTTAATTAAGGCTGATTAGAGTAAATAAAGATTTAATAAGGGGTTAAACAGAGGAACATTTGTTGATCCCTTTGATCTGCAGATGAAGAAACCGAAAGATACAAAAAGAAACAATGTTTTTTTTTATTTTAGTGTTTCAGGGCTGAGCAATGTTGGTAATAAGCATTGCCAGCTGCTTTTTTTTTCTTTTTTTTTTGACAGCTCCAATAACACTGGAGAGACCCGCTGACAGCTCAAAGAGCCATGCCTGAAAGTATCGGTTTCAGGTATAGGTGCATTTGCACGAGTACTGATACTTGTGGAAATCCTCGGTATCGGCACTGATACTAGTATCAGTGCAACTCTAATTTATGCTATGCATGAATCTATCCATTAACCATATAGGGGGTGGAGCCCGTGTACCCTTAACCGCTTGCGGACCAGCCGCCACAGTTATACTGCGGCAGGTTGGCTCCGCTGCACGAAATCACGTAGCTGTACATGATCTCGCGTGATCGGTAAAGTGGGCGTGTGCCCAGCAGGAGTTCGGATTCGATGTCTGTGGGGATACCAGCGATCGTCTCACGGAGAGGAAGAGCGGTGAAATACTGATGTAAACAAGCATTTCCCCGTTCTGCCTAGTGACAGGATACTGATCGGGAGCGATGATCAGTGTTATGTCACACATAGCCCTTCCCCCCCCCCACACTTAGAATCACTCCCTAGGACACACTTAACCCCTACAGCGCCACCTAGTGTTAACCCTTTCTCTGCCAGTCATATTTACACAGTAATCAGTGCACTGATCACTGTATAAATGTGAATGGTCTCAAAATAGCGCCAAAAGTGCCCACTGTGTCCGCCATAATGTCGCAGTCACAATAAAAATAGCTGATCGCCGCCATTACTAGTTAAAAAAAAAAAAAATGTATTAAAAATGCCAGAAAACTATCCCCTACTTTGTAAACGCTATAACTTTTGCGCAAACCAATCAATAAACGTTTATTACGATTTTCTTTACCAAAAATATGTAGAAGAATACATATCGGCCTAAACTGAGGAAAAAAAAAAGTTTTTTTTTTTATATATTTTTTGGGGGTAGTTATTATAGCAAACAGTAAAAAATATTGCTTTTTTTTTTTTTTCAAAATTGTCGTATTTTTTTGTTTATAGCGCAAAAAAAAAAAAAATACGCAGAGGTGATCAAATACCATCAAAAGAAAGCCCTATTTTTGGGGAAAAAAGGACGTCAATTTTGTTTGGGTGCAACGTCGCAAAAAAAATAAATAAAAATGTATCCTGTTCCCTTAAAGCATGTTATACAGCACAGTGCTTGTGCTGTGTCATTTGGCCCCCTGTATCGCCTAAAAAAAAAAAAAACAGGCTGATCCTGCCTGGCTATACCCGCCCCCTATAAACTGACTACGATAATCAGGGCTGCTGAGCCCTGACACCGTGGCCAGAGTACATGCCTCCATCTGCTGCATCTCTCCTGTCCTATTGTCTCTGCGCTATTGTCAGTTAAAGAGACGCAGTGCCGAATCGCAAAATAGTGCTATGGTCAGGAAGGGGGCAAATCCTTCCGGGGCTGAAGTGGTTAAAGCGGGATTCCACCCTAAAGTGGAACCTCCGCTGATCGGATCCCTCCCCCCCTCCGGTGTCACAATTGACACCTTTCAGGGGCGAGGGGGGTGGAGATACCTGTCAAAGACAGGTATTTTCACCCACTTCCGGGCATAGACTCCCGTGGGAGTCTACGCCATTTCCTGCCCTGCCGCGCTGTCTGCTGGGACACACACGGGTCCCAGTGACAGCGCGGAGATTTCCTATTGCGCGGCGCGGCTCGCGCATGCGCAGTAGGGAACCGGGAAGTGAAGCCGATTCGCTTCACTTCCTGATTCCCTCACCTAGAATGGTGGCGGCAGCAGCCGAGAGCCGAGCGATCGATCGGCCTTGGCTGCCGGCATCACTGGACCCCGGGACAGGTGAGTGTTCATTTATTAAAAGTCAGCAGCTGTAGTATTTATAGCTGCTGGCTTTTAATATTTTTTTTTTTGGTGGAATCCCTCTTTAATGGACGGGGCCGCCCCTGGTTTGGATTTAAAATTCCAGCATCTTTTGGATTGCGGCAGCATACCCACTAAAAACACAAGGAGAACATACAAATAGACAATGGAGTATAAACTGGTGACCGCCGACCCAGCACTGTCAGAAAAAAAAAAAGTGCTTCACAACCGTCCTGCGCCTTTCATCGCGTTAGGGCCGTCGGGGGGATGAAAAATGGTTGCTGTGGATATCCACACTTCTGTGCATTTCTATTCCCCTTATTAAGCAAACAGCAAAGTGCAGCAACTCGTATCATACAATCAGAATTAATTTTTCATGGGTCTGACTGCACTAAACTGCTGAAAGGTATCGCACGCTGCATATCATTACTCCGGAGAAGGCAGTTCATCAGCTTATAATCAAATAGAAGCGCATGTGGGAGAGGGCCGTTCATTTCAACTGCAAACTCAAATCCCCCAGCTGTCAGTTGTGCCAGGTAACAAAAGTCAACTACTACCTGTCAGCGGTTTTAAAGTATAAGTGCACTTAAAAAATGCACTTATCCTTTTTGTTTCCTTACCCTGACCTAACCTGACCCACTCCCCCCCCCCCCCCATAGATGAATACTTAAATGAAGTCTATGGGCACAGCATCCTCTTTTGGACTTGTACCTACAGGTAAGCTTATAATAAGGCTTACCTGTAGGTGCAGTGAATATCTCCTAAATTTGCACCGTTTAGGAGATATTCGCACAACACGCAGCTGGGGACGCCACCGGTGCATGCCGCCTGAAGAGACGGAATACAGTCCTGGAGGCGAGGGCTCCCACGCACGTGGGCAGGAGTGACGTCATCGTGGCCCCCCGGCCACTCATACAGCCTGGAGCCCGCAAACGCAGAAGGAAGACCGGGGGAAGATGGCCGCATTGGGGAACCGTGACAGCGCTGCGCTGGAGGGCTCCGTTTACAGTTAAAGCGTTTGTTAAACCAAAAAAAATAAATAAAAATGTATCCTGTTCCCTTAAAGCATGTTATACAGCACAGTGCTTGTGCTGTGTCATTTGGCCCCCTGTATCACCTAAAAACAGGCTGATCCTGCCTGGCTATACCTGCCCCCTAAAAACTGACTACGATGATCAGGGCTGCTGAGCCCTGACACCGTGGCCAGAGTACATGCCTCCATCTGCTGCATCTCTCCTGTCCTATGTTCTCCTCTGTCCTTCTCCCCCCTCCCCTCTCTGCCTGTCAGTTTTACCCCTCCTGCACTAAAAATAACTGTGTTTTCCTTCTATAGTTACCTCTGATATATAGAAGTAAGCTGCCCAGTGCATGTTATTTCAAAAAATATGCGGTATGATAGTTTACTTCCACTCGGCGCTCACATGACTGCCCGCCGCTCTCCTCCTCTCCTCATCTCGGCTGGTATCAGCTGGGGTTTCCCAGCACCTTCCCCTGCAGCTATCGCATCGGGAGAGGAGACCAGCAGGCAGTCAGCTGTGTTGTGTCAGGGTGGGTGCTATAAATAGATTAGCAGAGAGCTTGTCTTGTCACAGCACGGCTCAGCACATTCCTTCCTTCTTCTGTCTATAAGGAGTGGGGGTGTGCGCCTTTCCTCCAATCAGCTGTCACACAGTGTATGCCAAGAATCCACACCCAGTGCTGAACAGTGAAAATGTCCAAATTGGGCCCAAAGTGTCAATGTTTTGTGTGGCCACCATTATTTTCCAGCACTGCCTTAACCCTCTTGGGCATGGAGTTCACCAGAGCTTCACAGGTTGCCACAGGTTGCAGTGATGTCGTCCATGATGACATCACTGAGCTGGTGGATGTTGCAAACCTTGCGCTCCTCCACCTTCCGTTTTGAGGATGCCCCACAGATGCTCAATAGGGTTTAGGTCTGGAGACATGCTTGGCCAGTCCATCACCTTTACCCTCAGCTTCTTTAGCAAGGCAGTGGTGGTCTTGGAGGTGTGTTTGGGGTCCTTATCATGTTGGAATACTGCCCTGCGGCCCAGTCTCTGAAGGGAGGGGATCATGCTCTGCTTCAGTAGGTCACAGTACATGTTGGCATTCATGGTTCCCTCAATGATCTGTAGCTCCCCAATGCCGGCAGCACTCATGCAGCCCCAGACCATGACACCCCCACCACCATGCTTGACTGTAGACAAGACACACTTGTCTTTGTACTTCTCACCTGGCGTACAATGTTGGGCGGTGATATCCCAACCTTCTGTTCATGTGTGGCTCTGACGGACCATTTTCTCTTTACATTTGTTGAGTTATGAGTCTCTGCTGTTTGGGTGGAGCACTTACACTTGGGACTTAAGTCACCATTTTGGAAGTTTCAAGCCCTTTAGTCCCTAAAGAAGATCTGCACCGTGATTTTTCGAAACGCGTTGTACGCTCTGTCTGTTTGACCATTTTGGGCTTCCCTCTCAGCTGTTTTCATATCTGCCCCCAACACGTGTTTTTTTTTTTTTATTATCTTTTGAATATTGTTTACTGTCCTATATATTAATACATTAGCTTTTTTTTTTTTTTTTTTTTTTTTTTTTTTTTTTTTTTTTTTTACGATTACTGTTTGTGGTCCGTTTTTAAAATCCCAACTTGAGGAACTTGCTTTTTACTCTACGTATTAGGGATGTGGTCCGCAAACAGTACAGTCAGCTAGCTGTGGCAAACTCTCTTTCTATGACTTTTCATCGTGATACAATCTGAGCCTGCGGCGCTGTATGTTTGTGCTTCTCTATGCAATGCAGGAAGATCATGACTGGTGGGAGGAGCCGGCGGGGTGCTGTGCATGGCTTCCTGAAAACATCCCAGCACCCAGCCTCAGTACTCTCAAGTGTCCTCCGCTCTGGTGCAAGCAGTGGGCTGGCTCTTGGGAGGAGTTATGCAAATATAAAAATGCCTTGATGGGTGGGTGTCATTCTGGAGGAGTGGGCGTTTCTAGGCAGGCTGTAATGCAGACCACCCTATGTGGTGCTGAGCCTCAATGATTGAAAGAATTCAAATCCAATGAATATAAGAGGCAGAGCAGGGACAGTCAGGCTGGGGAGGAAAGGGCTAGAAGAGGTGTAGGCAACCTCGTCCCTCCAGCTGTTTTGAAACTACAGGTCCCATGGGACATTGCAAGACCCTGACAATCACAGGCATGACTCCTAGAGGCAGAGGCATGATGGGATTTGTAGTTTTACCGCCGCTGGAGTGCCGAGGTTGCCTACCCCCGGTCTAGAAGATGCTGGACGTCCTCCAGCAAAGAAATGACACAGGCTACATCCGAGCTGCTGCAGCTTTTAATGGACATTGTGAGAAGCTCACAGTGTGCAGTGGAATCAGAGTAAGACTTTTCAGTAGTGGAGAGGAGCCGGTACAGCCATGCAAGACTTTAACCACTTCAGCCCCGATCAATTTACCCCCTTCCTGTCCAGAGCACTTTTTGCGAATTCGGCACTGCGTCGCTTTAACTGATAATTGCGCAGTCATGGGACGCTGTACCCCAAAAAAATTGCCGTCTTTTTTTTCCTCACAAACAGAGCTTTTTTTTGGTGGTATTTGATCATCTCTGTGGTTTTTATTTTTTACGCTATAAACAAAAAAAAGAGCGACAATTTGGGGGAAAAAAAAATTATTTTTTTACTTTTTGCTATAATTATCACCAAAAAAATATATGAAAAAAAAATTTTTTCCTCAGTTTAGGCTGATATGTATTCTTCTACATATTTTTGGTAAAAAAAAAAAAAAAAAGCGCAATAAGCGTATATTGATTGGTTTGCGCAAAAGTTATAGCGTCTGCAAAATAGGGGATAGATTTATGGCATTTTTATTATTATTATTATTATTTTTTACTAGTAATGGTGGCGATCTGCGATTTTTATCATGACTGCGACATTATGGCAGACACGTGGGACAGTCTTGACACATTTTTGGAACCATTGGCATTAATACACTGATCAGCGTGATTAAAAATGCATTGATTACGGTAAAAATGTCACTGGCGGTGAAGGGGTTAACACTAGGGGGCGGTGAAGGGGTTAACTGTGTAAGCTGGGAGGTGATTCCAACTGAAGGGGGGAGGGGACTAACTACAGGAAGTGACTGATCGTGGTTCTTAGCCAATAGGAAGACACGATCTGTCACTCCTGTCAGAACAGAACAGGGAAGTGCGTGTTTACATACACTCATCCCTGTTCTGTGTCCCCAGCTCACGATCGCTCGTGGCTGTGCGGTCACCGCGACCGTCGGCCACGAGCTTTGGCACCCCTGCTGTGCACGTACAGTAAATGTGATTTCGTGCAGGGGAGCCAACCTGCCTCAGTAAAACTGCGCCGGCTGGTCCGGAAGCGTTTAAGGTGTTACTAAACCCACAACAGTAAAATCGGTCTGTATACACAGTAAATCATGCTCGTCATACTCACTGTGGAACCTAAGGGGTTAATCCTCTGCATTCTGTAAAAAGGCTGTTTGAGCCTGTCTTCTCTGATCCTCCCCTTCTTCCACTGTCTTCAATCCATCTCCTAAATCAGGGATCTGCAATTAGCGGACCTCCAGCTGTTGCAAAACTACAATTCCCATCATGCTTCTGCCTCTGGGTGTCATGTTTGTGGCTGTCAGAGTCTTGCTATGCCTCATGGGAGTTGTAGTTCTGCAGCAGCTGGAGGTCCGCTAATTGCATATCCCTGTCCTAAAGGAACTGAGCCTTGGGGGCACTCTGCACATGCTCAGTTTGGAGTGTATAGCTAGAGAGCTTTTTTTTTTTTTTACACTTGGGAGAGTGCATGTGATCAGCACAGGGCCAATCAGCACTGTCCAGACAGAGGGTCAGGGGTCCTGCAGCCTCATAGCATAATCAGGGAAGAATGATAAAACTCCTCCTACAAGCTTTAACCAGACACTGATAGAAGTCACAAGACTGCTCTATACTGCTGATGAGAAAAGGTATTTATCAGTTTATATTTACTAAAATGATTGCATTTCTATGTTCTGTGTACTGTGGGAGATCAGATATAGTGAGTGCAAGCTCTTGGGTTTAGTAACACTTTACGTCCCAATAACTGCTTGACAGCGCACTGCGAATATCAGTTCCTTGGCTAGTTGCGCAGATAACGACATATCTATCTGAGGATATAAGGAATGATCCCATTTACATGCAAACTCGCAGCGTTCATTAATGATCCGGTATAGGAAAGATTAATAACCCCCCCGGTGCTGATGTATTGGAAATCATTTTCTATATTGTCCGAGTAGCTTTTTGTTTGTACAGTCCCATCCCTTTGTGTTTGGGGACGGGCGGCGCGCTGTGAATTATGATGCGTTTAGCGGTTTCCTCGGAGAGCCCGGAGCCTGGGGGCTTGTTTTCCCCCCCAAACTGGCCATCATATGCGGGAATCCACCGCCACCTCCGAGCGCCCCCCCCCCTTCCCCTCGTTTATCATCCTTCCCTGCAGAGGAGATGGTGAATTAATTAGACATCTATTATCATTGCGGCATCAATCTCCCCTTCCATTCTTCCTGCTCCGTCTTCCAGTCCCTGCGGAAGGATTAGTTCTGTTGTTTCAGTGATTTATTGCCTCTGCTTCCCGTGACTTCTGCCCAGGGGCATTCTGGGACATTGCCTGGCATTGCAATGCGTGCAAACCCGCTGCCCTGTACCCGAATATTAACCTGACGTGAGAGACATTTGTGGTCTTTTCTTCCTCAAAGTTATAATAAACCCTCTGAATTTAGCACATCGAGCGCAATAAAATATACATTCCCCCAGCATACTATATGGTCAAATTCTTACCCCAAGCACTTATGCCGCGTACACGCGATCGGACATTACGACAACAAAATCCGGGGGATTTTTTCCGACGGACGTTGGCTCAAACTTGTCTTGCATACACACGGTCACACAAAGTTGGTAGAAAATTTCGACCGTCAAGAACGCGGTGACGTACAACACGTACGACGAGCCGAGGAAAATTATGTTCAATAGCCAGAGCGGCTCTTCTGCTTGAGTCCCAGCATGCGTGGAAATTTGTGTGTCGGAATTGTGTACACACGATCGGAATTTCCGACAACGGTTATCGGAAAATCTGGGAATCGGATCTCAAATTTTGTGCGTCAGAAATTCCGATGGAAACTCTTCGATGGAGCCTACGCATTTCCGACAGCAAGCTCCGATCGCACATTTGCCATTGGAAAGTGTGTACGCGGCATAACAGTTTACAACATTCAATGCTGCTGGCTCCAGGGAGGGGCAGGGGGAGGCAGCTGCTCTGGGCGCTGTGGTATTGAGAGGTGGGGGCATGATTTGTTTTGGGAAAAGGAATTTGGGGGGTGGCAGGGGGTAAGAATTGTTATAGGAGGAGAAATTTGGGGGGGGGGGGGTAGGAGTGGTGATTTGAGGGGATTTGTGTTGGGGGAGGAGGAGGGTTGCTAGAATATGGTAGAGGGGGCAGGGATTTGTGCTAAGAGAGAAACATTTTTGGGGGGGTATATGTGCTAGGAGGGGAGATTTTGGTGAGGGGATTTGTGCTAGGATGGGGGATAGGAGGTGCTGGGGGCATATAGGAAGAGAGAGGATTTGAGCTGGGAGGCAAAGATTTTTGCTGGGATGGGGGATTTCAGTAGGTGGTGGATTTGTGCTGGGAGGAAGGAGAAATTTAGGTTTAGTATGTAAGCATGCAGGTTAGTAATCTGGAGGGGGGGGGGGGATTTTGCCAACACAATTTGGCCTGTTCACCCTGGGCTCTAGATGACCTTGTCCTGGCACTGGTTGGCACTCTGTGCTGCTTCCCAGGACTCCGGTCTTTACAGGAAAGGGTTACGAGTGGACAGTGCCAGTCTGTTTGGAGGAGGGAGGAGCCTTGTATCCTATATTAGGGGGCTGTGTGTTTCTGTTGATACACACCAGTGTAGGGCAGGGGTGTTTAACCTGCGGCCCTGTGGAGCCCTGTGATGTGGCCCTTGACCTCAAACCAGGGAAACTTCTATTGTACCCTGCAGGTTTGGTGCGCTTTCTGAGCTCCTATATGCAGAAGTTTTGCTGCGCTTTCAGAAAGTGCACCACACTTGCAAGACAAAACAATAAAAGTTTATGGCAAAGAGCAGCTAATTCACAGGAAAGCCGCAGGTGCCCTGTCCTGCGCCCGCCGTGCGGGTAAGCCGCAGCACATCAGTGTGAAAGCTGCCCCATAGGGGGCTCAGGACAGTAAGGTCTCATTTAAATTTGCGGTTTGGGGGTCAGTAAACCCCCATAGGTGAGACGGGTTTTTACCACACATACCCAACCTCTGGTGTAGCGTCAGAGGTGGCAGTGGTGACCCCGCCCCATCCTCCAAGGGGCCCGTGCAAACCTCCCTGTCGCATTCTGTTTTACACTTGGAAGGGAGGAGCAACATATACAGGAACCAATTCTTTCCATTTTCCTCCTGCAACTGCTTAAAGCCGGCTTCTCCCCCTCTCCCTCTTGCCGGCATTCAGTGGCTGCAGGCAAAAAAATGTTCATTATGCTATTAAAAAAATAAAATAAAAAATCTGAGCCATTTAATTTCATTGTGGCCCTCAACTGATTACCAAATAACTTAAAGTGGAACTTCACCCAAAAGGGGAAGTTCCGCTCTTCTCCCTCTTCCTCCTTCAATTTTTTTTTGTTGGGGGGGGGGAAGGGGGGGAGCAGGTACCTGTTTTTGACAGATACCCACTCCCTCCCACTTTTGGCCAGATTGCCTTGTAGTCTTCTGGGACATATGGTCCTAGAATGCTGCTTGACCAATCAGATAGCGTAGCGCGGCTTGTGCATGTGCAGTGAGCAGCCGGCTGCCCACAGTTAGTATGCCGTCTCCGAGGACCGAAGCATGGTGAAGAGACCTGGATGCAGGTGAGTGTCTAATTATTAAAAGTTAGCAGCTAAAAGGTTGAGCACCCTTGGTGTAGGTTGACACAACTCTGGCCCCTGCATACAAAGGTGGCTCCATAGGACGCTGCAAGAGAAAGGAGCCACCCTGAAACAGGAAACCTGGGACAATGGTCATGGCACCAACTTAAACTGGAGCATAGCCAAGGATTGAAAGATAAAGAAGCTGCGTGGTCAGTGATTTAAGTGTTTGTAAACCCTCCCTAGTGACTTTTAACTATAGGTAAGCCTAGAATAAAGCCTATAGGTAGTGGAAATACCTCCTAAACGTGCGCCGAGATATTTCATTTGTAGTGTGCCGATGATGTAATTGGCGCATGCACTGTGAAGAAATGGGCCTCCGTGGTGTTTCTTCCCCCAGCGCGTGCCGTTACTGAAGATGGACGTCGCGCAGTTCCGGCCGTCACAGAGTCGGAAGTCCGCAGGCCCCCGGAAGGAAGAATGGGGCGAAGTGGCGACAGCTTCCCCTTCTACCTCCGACCACAGCTGGTTCCCTTTCCGGCTCAACCACTACTTCTGGTTGGACTACAAGCCAGCAGTCCCATCCCTATGCTTCTCTCCCACTCCTGGAAAGGCTCTCAGGCAGCCTAGCAGCCCAATGTCCCCGGGATAGGCCTTAGGCTTCCAGCCCAGCAGCCCAGGGCAGCACAACACACGTCCACCCAGACAGCCGTCAAGGTGGCACCGAACCCTGATCACCTGACTCCACCCAAATAAAAAGGCCAAGGGACCAAAGAAAATCCCTGCCCATTGGCTGACACGCCCCATTCATTCATGTCTGAGCTTGCAAAGCCCCTGTGTTATCTAATGACACTAGCATAGTGCCCCCCAATGACAGAAGAGAAAGGGTGCAACAAGTCCAGATTTAGAGAGGAATCAATTGGTCTCCTAACAATTGGCCAAGGCAACTATCGCCTGGCAACTAAATTTCATAGCAACCTTGCCTAAACATCAGGGGGCTACACGTAGATTTAAATGAAAGAAAGAAGCTGGTGGCACACCTTGAATCCACCACATGTAAAGTTTTAGGGCCCATTCACTCTTCAGCAATTTGAAGCTCCTTTGAAGCTTCACCAGAAGGTCTCCCAACACTAGAATTTCCCTTATATTCAATAATGTCCCTTCACACCTGAGCACAGAGCTTGTAACTTGTCACTCAAAAAAAGTAGGTGAGCTGCTTTTTTGGGCATACATTTTGGGTCCAATAGACTTTGATGGGAGCACCTAGAAAACACATTTTTCATGCCTAGTAACTAGTTTTCAATTGACTAAAAATAAAAAAATTAATCACTCACGCCTGAAACATGTCCAAAGACGAGCAGCTGTGTGAGTGTGTGATTGGCGCCATGTTGTTCTGGAAAAGCAACCTAAAGCCCCAAAGCTGTGTGTCACCTAGGACTGGGCTTAATAGCAGGTCTCTATGATTATACCCAGGTTTTGGTTCAGGTCCTCCCAGATGGGGCTTTGTGTTGCTTGTCCAAAACAATACATTTTGCATTGAGTTTTTTCTTCTTTTTTTTCTTTTGGGTGCACTGGTAGCATGGGGAGAGGATGAGCCCCTGCTTGGATATTGCACCTGGTCAGCCAGGGGGGTGACCCAGCATGAAGGGATTGTGAGCGATATCTACGATTAAGCACTGTTTTGGGTTAAACGTGTCAGAGGAGAATGAGTTTTTCCTCCCCGGCAGGTCTTTGTGTTGCCTTGTCCGGAACAATAAAGCTTTACATGCATTGGATCTTTGAGTGTGACACCGGATTCCAGTGGCGTAACTAGAACCTTCAGGGCCCCGATGCAAGAAACCATGAAGGGCCCCCCTGAACCCCAGCCAGGGCCCTTCCGTCCGAGTCCGGCAGTGGAACTCCAGGGCGTGGTCACAGGTATGACCTTTGTGAGCCCTGTAGTTCCACCACTGGTATCAGTAGTTTTTTTTTTTTTTTTTTTTAGGTGCCCCATTGGGGGACTGTCCCTAGGCAGGATGGGGTCCCCGTCCCCAGAAAAGATGAGGTCCTTTTCTCCAGGGCAGATTAAGTTACTGCCCCCAGGTGAGAAGGGGTCCCTGTCCCCAGGGGAGGTGGGGGTCCCTGTCCCCACGTGAGAAGTGGTCCCTGTCCCCAGGGGGAGATGGAGGGGGTATGTAATGGTGTGTGGGGGATGGGGTCCTCTCACTCACCATCATCAATCATCCAGTGTGCTGGACGGGCGATCAGCATATCTCCCAGAAAGACCTTTCTTCATCTGTGTATGACGGGGGAGGAGGGGGGCTGGCAGACAAGCCTGCAGTGTCCTCCGGGGAGCCGGTGTTCTGCCGTATAGTGTCCGGCCATGAAATAGTGTCCGCCCCGTACTGTGCATGCGCAGTATGGAGCAGACGAAGCTTCGGAAAATCTCCGAAGCTGAAGGGCGCCTGCGCCGTGAGTGGAGGTGGTAGCCCCACCATCCAAGCGGACATAGGGTTGTGAATATTAGAGGGCCCCTCGCGGGCGAGCTTCGCTCGCCATGCTTCGGGCTCGGCCTCACTGCCCTCGGCTCTTTTTTATTCCTACTCTATGTCCACTTGGATAGTGGGGATAGAACCTGGACTCCCGGCGCAGGCGTCGTTCATCCTCGGCAATTTTTGGAATCTGTGTTGCTGTGTACTGCGCATGCGCAATACGCAGCGGACACTATCGGATGGAGGAGGTTGTATGACAAAACACCGGCTCTCATAGGGCTGCACTGCATCTGTATGCTTAAAGTTTGTTTACCCGGGAGAAGTATGCAGTGTGGGCTGGACTCGGGGGGTGGGACTCTGCCTGAGGAGAACAGACATCGGACTGAGCGGCAATGCATGGAGCAGGAGAGGGGTACTCTGAGGAGCCGGCCGAGGACACAGGTCATGCGGGGAATGCACAACTAAAGAGCAGCCAATGCGATAGTCGAGCATGGAGCTCTGCTAGTCACCCTCCACCTCCAGCCACTCGTGTGCATGGTGCACTGGTACCCCTAGCTGCCTATGCTGCTGCCGGCCATATGTAGAGGGGGCTGCATGGGCCTCCTGCATCACAGGGCCCGGTTGCGGTCGCAACTGCTGCACCCCCTATAGTTACGCCCCTGCCGTATTCTTTCTATTGGATCTACTGATCGTTTGGGACGAGTTGGAGCTTCAGCTTGGCCATAGCACCAGGTCAGCCAGGGTGGTGACCCAGCATGAAGGGCTTGCGAGCAGAAAATAACTTTTGTTTGAATTGTTTATATGGACCAGTGACAGCAATGGAATAGCTATAATGTGCAGTGGCATTGTGTATTAAAGATGTACAGAAACTTTATTTTAATCTTTTTATTTATTTATTTTTGTTCCTCTTTTCAGCCAGCAGAAAACCGGGAGAACCTCTGATAATCTCTGACATTAAGAAGGGCAGTGTCGCACACAGGTGGGTATTGCAAGCGATGCGTGAGTTTGATAGATTTTTCTAGGCAGTGAGGCAGCACTAAACCGAAGCAGTGATATATTGTAGGAGACAGTTGTATAGGATCACAGTCCGAATAATGAACTCCTCGTCTTCTAGAGGAACCCTTCTAAATAATGTTCAGGACTCAGGGAACCCCTGCTAAGAATTATTCTTTCTACAGCACACAGGCCACTCATGTAAGCCGTAACTTGAGAATAAATAGAAGAAAAGCAATGTGGTGTACCCCCCCCCCCCCCCCATCCCCGTCGCTTGGTGGGTTAATCAGTCGGTCAAACCCTCCACCCCACCCCCTCCGGTTGCTCGGTTGGTTGATCAGGCGGTCAAACCCCTGTCGCTCAGTCAATCGTCTGTCCGTCCATCAGCCCTGCACTTACCTCATCCAGGCCACTGGCAGCTTCGGCGGCTTCCCCCTGCTCCCGGCCAATACGGTCGCTTCATCTTTCGGCCAATCGGGTATTAAGACCCACTTCCTGATTGACCGGGAGGAGAAGCAGGAAGTCAATAACTAATATTAATTTGCTATTGTCACACAAGTGGGTGGGCTTGGGGTGCAGTGCTCTGTGCCCAGAGCCCACCATTTTTTTTAAGCCAATTAGAGCCTCTAATCATGTGAAATTAAAAAAAAGAATTAAAAAAACCCCATAGAAATCCAAGTATCTGGCGCCCTCCATGTAGATTAGGGGAGCGGTGCCCTTGGCCCTGTATGGAGTGGCCGCCAATGGTAGTGGCCCCTTACACCGGAGGCACGTGTAGTGGCCCTTTACATTAGAGGCACGTGTAGTGGCCCTTTACATTAGAGGCACGTGTAGTGGCCCTTTACATTAGAGGCACGTGTAGTGTCCCCTTACATTAGAGGCACGTGTAGTGGCCCCTTACATTAGAGGCACGTGTAGTGGCCCCTTACATTAGAGGCACGTGTAGTGGTCCCTTACATTGTAGGCACGTGTAGTGGCCCCTTACATTGGAGGCGAGTGTAGGGGCCCCTTACATTGGAGGCGAGTGTAGGGGCCCCTTACATTGGAGGCGAGTGTAGGGGCCCCTTACATTGGAGGCGAGTGTAGGGGCCCCTTACATTGGAGGCGAGTGTAGGGGCCCCTTACATTGGAGGCGAGTGTAGGGGCCCCTTACATTGGAGGCGAGTGTAGGGGCCCCTTACATTGGAGGCGAGTGTAGGGGCCCCTTACATTGGAGGCGAGTGTAGGGGCCCCTTACATTGGAGGCGAGTGTAGGGGCCCCTTACATTGGAGGCGAGTGTAGGGGCCCCTTACATTGGAGGCGAGTGTAGGGGCCCCTTACATTGGAGGCGAGTGTAGGGGCCCCTTACATTGGAGGCGAGTGTAGGGGCCCCTTACATTGGAGGCGAGTGTAGGGGCCCCTTACATTGGAGGCGAGTGTAGAGGCCCCTTACATTGGAGGCGAGTGTAGAGGCCCCTTTCATTTGGGAAAGGGGGCAGTGCTCAGTTACAATGGTGGTCAGTGGGAGAAGGACCCTCATACATTGATGGTCAGTAGGAAAGAGCCTCATTATACTGGTGTCTGGTGGGAAGAATGCGCCTTACAGAGAGTTTAAAGGATTGTTGGTGTTAATGGTAATTTATCTGAGAGGCAGAAATTGCCAAGTGAACCATCTAGCAACCTCTAAAGCTGAGATACACAACCTCGGCACTCCTACTGCGGTGAAACTACAAATCTTATCATTCCTCTGCCTCTAGGAGTCAGGCCTACAGCTGTCGGTCTCTAAATTCCTCATGGGTCTTGTTCCACACCAGCTGGAGTGCTGAGGTTGCCTATCCCCGCTCTAAAGAAACCCTGGGGGGTCCAAGTGACTAGAAAGCCAGATTTAAAGTGGCACCACACCAATATAAAAACATTCCCCTGACCACTCCGGACATGTGCATATGTAGTATTAATAAAGTAAAAATCAGTTGCATGCAAATGGTGACATTTTGAGGTCATTTATCTAATGCAGAAATGTATCCTCTCCCTCTGCAGAACTGGCACCTTAGAGCCGGGTGACAAGCTATTGGCCATCGACAACATCCGTCTTGACAACTGCTCAATGGAGGATGCTGTGCAGATCCTGCGGCAGTGCGAGGAGCTGGTCAAACTGAAGATTCGGAAGGATGAAGACAACTCTGGTATGAAACGTTTTGCTTAAAGTTGTTTGTGGTGTACAGACTGCCATATTCCGCATAGAGCCATTGCGGTCCCTGATATAAATATTAACCGTATCCATCTTTCTGAGAATTTCAATCAGAAAATATATCTTTTTTGTTTTGTTTTGTTTTTGTTTGTTTTTTTAACTACATTGGTGCATTTTGGCTGGACAGCTTTTTCAATATCTGTATACCCTGTTTCCCCAAAAATAAGACCTAGCATGATTGTCGGTGATGGCTGCAATATAAGCCCTACCCCCCTAATAAGGCCTAGTTAAAGTCCTTGTAGGTCTTAATTGCAGGGTAGGGCTTATTTTCAGGGAAACAGGGTAGGGCTTATTTGGGGGGGGTAGGGCTTATATTGCAGCCATCACCGACAATCACGTTAGGTCTTATTTTCAGGGAAACAGGGTAATACCATTGGGATCAGAGAGTGCTGTATGCTTCTGCCCAGACATAAGAGAGTTCTCTGTGATCTCACCCAAGCATCGGAGTGCTGTGTGACCCTGCCCAGCCATCAGAGTCTGTGCATGGTCCTGCCACCAGACGGTTCTTTCTTATCCTCCCAGGCATCATAGAGTGCTGTGTAATGCCACCCAGCCATCAGAAAATGCTAAGTGATTCTGCTTGGCCACCAGAGAGTGCTGCCTGACTCCTTTCCAGCCACCAGAGAGTGTTAGGAGAGATTTAGGCAGTTTGGAGTGCTACACAATCCTGGCCAGCTGCTGGAAAGTGCTGTGTGATTATGCTCTCTATAATGTATTGGATTGGAGAACAAGATACACTTGCCTACCCCCCCCCCCACCCCCCAACAAGACCAGTCCCTGTTCCCTGTGTCAATCTCCCCCCTGTGGTCTTGTGTGGTGGACTATTCCTGGCGTCTTCAAGCCCATAGACCTGCTCTTGACATGAGGACGTCGGGAACAGCCCATCGCTGGATTGTGGGGGAGCCTCATTTGCCTGTAGAGTGGAGGAACAGGGGTGGGCATACAGCTTTCTCCTCTAACCCAGACAGAATGAGCCATTGGCTGTGCCTACAGTGCACAGGAAAACCTTTTTTTTTTTTGCCCGATGTTGGGCTTTAAAATGAGACCGGAAATAGTGGAAACCATTCAGCTACTGGGAGCAAAAAAAGAAAAAAGCTTTGAGTGAGCTAAAAGTCATCCAAAAGTCACGTAGCTCATTCACCTATCTTTTTCCAACCTCTGGAGCAGCTGCGCTTGCAGAGTGCACTCTCTATTTGCCTTTAGCAAATCAACCCCAAAATGTTCAATTAAACATGGATCAGGCTAACATGATGCCACTGAGAACCAGTTTACAGGTCCTACCTGTATAGTCATGTCTATTGCCTTTTCTCCAGCCATGTCTTAATAAAGCTGCTTTTGTTTTTTAGATGAGCAGGAGACAACGGGTGCCATTATATACACTGTGGAGCTAAAGAGATATGGAGGACCTCTGGGAATTACAATCTCAGGGACCGAAGAGCCATTTGATCCCATTGTCATTTCTGGTCTCACCAAAAGAGGACTGGCGGAGAGGTGGGTAACACATGGGGATGGGGATATCTGCCTACAGTCAAAATTTGCAAAACTTGCCATAGATGTTAAATCAATCTAGATTACTTTTTGTTTGCTAAAGTAAAGGTCTATATAGTAGAATCAGGACCTCCTTCCTCCTGCTGGGGATCCCTCTAGTGATATAAAGATCCATATAGAGGAAACAGGACCTCCTTCCTCCTGCTGGGGATTTCTCTAGAAATATAAAGATCTATATAGAGGAATCGGGACCTCCTTCCTCCTTCCTGCTGGAGATCCCTCTAGTGAAAGGTCTATATAGTAGAAAGAGGATCTGTTTCCTCCTGTTGGTGATCCATCTAGTGATATAAAGATCTATATAGAGGAATCAGGACTTCCTCCCTCCTAATAGAGATCCCTTTTGTGATAACTAAAGATCTATAGAAAAAGAGGTACAATCTGACTATAGTCAAAAATTGACCACCAAATATTACGGACTTTATAGGCTCAATATGGAAGACCACACCGTTTTATAAAATGCAATAAATGTATTATTCAACATTGTAAAAAAAAATGGAATATTAAAAACATAGGCACAGTTGCCTCCAAAATATCCACAAGGTAGTGTTGCAATTGCTCTATTTAGGGTACCGGAAGTCTAAACCTATCAATAAGTGTAGCTAAGTGACAAGCTTGACATATACTGTGTGCTTCCGGTAGCCAGGTCTGCCATGTCAATATTTTGCCAATCCATGGCTTCTTCAGGACCCAGTATGGCAAGGCAGAGCAGCACTAAACATATTTTGTGGAAAAAAGTGATATATATCGGCGAAAGCACCTAATTGGTGTGTCATGTGGTTCTGTCACATTTGGTGGCAGCAGTGGGATGCTTCCTGCAGTCTGGGATATCCAAACCTCCTCCGGCATCCAAGGCCTGGATAGCAGAAGAGGAGCTGTACAGATACCAGCCGCCATGGAAGAGAAATTCGGAAAGAGGTTGCGAGAGATGGGGACACAGCACAAGAGAACAGTGTCAGTGCATGTCCTGCTGGGATGATATGATTCTGTCCACTGGGAACTCTGAAAGGAAGTGCTAGCCTGTGAGCAGCGCTACCAGGGAAAAGTTCTCCCTTCCACCCAGGAAAGGTACTAATCGCAGTACGAAGTGTGAGTGCTGTTATTGGGGAAACAGCCGCACAAGGAGTGGACAGCTGAGTTAAGCCATGCTGGTCCAAGCAAAGATGCGGTTGGATGAGAGCTACAGAGCCCTCTGCTGGTATGTAGCCCAAGTGTGCCTGTAGACAGCAGACGACAGCCCAACAGAAGCCTTTGAGTACGGAGGCCTGGGGCTGTTATTTGAGGGGCTATCCAAGGACCCTGATTTTGGGAGCGATTTGGAGTGGCGTTTGGAGGAAATCTTGGGAGTACAGAGATCAGAGGCTGAATGTCTCGGAAGTCCTCTGGGCACAGAAAGATTTGGAGTTTCTAGCCATTCAAGAGTGGAGCTGGAGATTGCCTACAGACAGCTGCTAGACTCTGCTCAACAGCAGGTCTGGGCTGCCTTTGCCTAGGACTATCAGGAGGTACTAGCCAACAGCTCTTAAATCCTGTCTGAAGTATCGCCAATGGGGCAGAGCAACAGTGTGCTTTGCCCACCACCACCCACAGCTATGGAAGCGGAGCTCTTATGGCAGATGCAGCAAGTGTTGACTCTCCTGGACTATTCGGTTTATGCACTGGATGAGTTTGGATGGAAGAATGCGTCTGTCCAACAGCCAGATGACGGACTTAAAAATGAGCAGTGTAAATACAGAATATCAGCTGTCTTCAGGCCGGTCACATCACTCGCAGCCACTTTCCAGCTCTGATAGATGTCTTCTGTGGGAGGGGCAGTGATATCCCTCTGACATCAGAGGGAGATCACGTGGCCACTCGTCTCCTCCTCAGAAGCCCGCCCATCAGAGCTGGAAAGCGGCCGCCACTCTGGGTGGGTGGATCTACTACCCTAAGGTAGTGCGATTTTTTTATTTTATTTTTTTCTGCAACAACACAGTCAGTATTGATGGGGGGGAATGCCTCCCGCGGAGCTATTGTGTTCTCCCAACGGAGGGGGGGGGGGAGCTGGCCCTGCCACAAGAACACAAGTGATTATTGCTGGAGGCTATAGTCACTGGCAATGATCACATGAAAAATCTGACATGCTGGTTGTACCAAAGCTGTACAACAATTGAATTGGGTACAATCAGCCTGCCCATAGATGGTTTGAATCTCGGCCGGTCCCTGCTGAACCGGCCGAGTTTCTAACCATCTGTGGCCGGCTTTAGTTTGTTGAAAAATGAAAAAGTGAGCCTTCGCGCTACTATGGAAAAAGTGCAACTGAAGTGAATATAAATCTAAACAACTGATGATGAAAGTATATAAAATATATATATAAAAATATATAAAATCACAAAGTGCACGTGCAAATATATAGTGCAAAAATTGCAGCAAGACGGAATAGTGAACACAAAACTATCAAAAAAGTGATAACGGAGAAAAAGAGTCCTGCGCAAATGATGCCAATACTATATATATATATATATATAAATAAATCAAAATTAGCTAAGTGCAAAAGGGTTGACTGTGTTCCCTTTACAATTTTACATTCAATTTTTACTAGCGTACCTGTCGGTCTACTTTTAATCATTTGCCCTAGTGGTAATGTCAATCCAAAGGTTTCAATAATTTTCAGTTAAATCTAGTGGCCAGGGAAAAGTATGTCAACAAGTGGGTGAAAAAGTGATCTGGTTAAGAGGTGCCTCCTATCCTATCCTCAGCCCCCTAAAATATTGTGACCACTCCCGTTGTTTTCCAGGACTGGAGCCATCCATATTGGGGACCGCATTCTAGCCATTAACAACGTCAGTCTGAAAGGAAAGCCACTGAGTGAGGCGATCCACTTGCTGCAAATGGCGGGAGAGACGGTGACGCTCAAGATAAAGAAGCAGGCAGAGCGTAAGTGCACAATTTCTGTACCGTGGGCACAAGGGTGGCATTCCTTTTATAACAGTGGGAGACAAATTATGCCTCGTTATGCTTGCCTAGGTACAGCAACTATTTTATGTGCGGAAGAAATGTATTCAGGACGGTGGCCTATCTGTGCTAAAATAATTATTGGTGGGTGGCAGCCATTTTATACACCCTGTGCTCTAGCTGTACCATTGGCTCTTTCCAATGATCTTTCTCATTCTGAGGTCATCACATAGACACTTTTAATAAATTGAGAACATCCTGGAACCCCACAGTTCCAGGGTATTTATAATGTTTGTTTTAAAAGTAAACATTTAATACGTGACAAGGGATTCCCAGAGCTCTATGGGTGTTATTTCTACAGCGAGAGTACAGCAGTAACTGCCTGCCTGTTGGCTTTCTTTACTTGATTGAAATGTTCAACTGAGCCATCATTTATGAAGTGAGTTACTACTCTAAACTTGAAATGGCATTAACCTTTTGGCCTGCCTAGACTGGGGATGATTGTCCTTGTGTTCTAGTACAGTGGTCTCCAAACTGTGGCCTGGGGGCCGGATGCAGCACTTTGCTTGTCTTTATCAGGCCCTTGGGGCACATTTCTCCCACTGACACCAAAGATGGGGCACTATTCCTACCAATGACACCGACGATGGGGAACTATTCCTCCAACTGATACCAATAATGGGGCACTATTCCTCCAACTGATGCCAACAATTGGGTACTATTCTTCCCACTGATGCCAACAAAGGGACACTAGTCCTCCCATTAAAACCAATGGTGGGGTATAGCTTACTCCCATTGATGATAGGGAATTATCTACTCCCATCAGCCAAAGTCTGGCCACCTTAAAGCCTGAAGGACAGTAAACTGGCCCTTTGTTTAGAAAGTTTGGAGACCCCTGTTCTAGTAGAATGGTTGCTTTCTCTGGATTTACTCAATTTTTTTGGTGTCACATTGCAGGGCCCCAATCGCAAAAGCTCTCTGATGGAATGAACGAAGGAAGCGACCCAGAAGATGACCTAACTGACTCGCAGAAGACCAGCAAGCTATCCGAAATCTACTCCACTACAATCCCCAGTGTGGACAGTGCCCTCGAGTCGTGGGATGGCTCTGGCATTGAGACAGGATATAGCAGTCAGGGTAAGCTACATCCAAGTTGTTTAAAATTTCAAAAGCATGGTCTTTCCTTGCAATATAATAGTTTTAATGACTAATGAGATCCACACAGCCCTAGACAGTAGGCCGCTTTCAGCATTCAGCCATTTTAAGGGTTCTTCTGTTAATAACCAGTTACATCATTGTAACATTGGAAGAAACCAGGGCTCAAGTCCTGCGGGAACGCATGAGAACGGAGTTCCTGTACTTTTTCCACAACAGGAACTCAGTTCCCGTTAGCAGCCACGTCCTGCAAGACTTTGAAGTATGCGAGGTGTGTGGCAGGTGCTACACCAGCAGCTGCCGACACAGCTTGCAATAGTAAGTGCTGCACACCTGACCATTCAGGCATTGTCAGTAGGGGGCCCCATGACAGCTTCCGCTTCGATTTACCTGTCAATCACAGCTAGCTGACGGGTAGATCAGGTCTAGGTCTAGCTGATGGGTAGATCAGCTATTCTGCTCACAGGACATGCAGGGAGAGAGGTGAGCTGAGGGAGGAACATCAGTTTTGGGTGGTAAGCTGAGCACAATACCTGGCAAAGTTTAATGCCAGGAGGGAAGTTTATGTGGAAATATGTGAAGGGTTGGAATAGCAGCAAGTGTGTGTTGGAGCCCCTGCAGAGTTTGCAGCCCCCCAAGATAACATACATCTCCTAAGCAGGAACACATCACTATCTCCCCAAGCATTCTGTCCAGATAATGTGCAGTTCATTTATGACCTTTGCGTTTAACCCTGTGTTATCCAAACTCTGTTCAATGAAAAGTGTAAACTCGCCACATAAACACTCTATATACAAAATAAAATTCCCCAATAAAGATCAGAACATGATCTTCACATTTGCATGGAAGCACAATTAAATGAATGTTGATTATTCAGAGAATTACCGTATTTATGTTTATTGAGGATTGTTTTTTTTATGTACTAACAGTTAAGCTTCATACACACAATACCAAAATTGGATAAAAAATACCACGTTTGAAGCGTTCGTGCATATGAGCGTATAATTATTATTTTTTGGTGGGGGAGGGGATCTTGGGTGGGAGTTCCCACACTTTTTTCCCCAGGACTTGACCCCTGGAGGAAACCCTTGCTGTTCAGTGACTGACTGCCTTCAAGTGTAAAAGGTAACTAAGCTAGGGGGGGTAGCAACAGTATGTACAACCTATAGCTTCTTATCTCACCCCAGTCCTGTCTTCAGCTTGCTCATGGGACTTTAAATGAATATCGCCATACTGCTGTAATTCTTCCTAGACTCTGCTTGTCCTAAAACCGTCTTAAGTAATCCTTATAGGTTTCAAAGTGCCTGAAACATGTTTGGTCTGTGCCTTTTTTTTTTTCTCTTTCTGAGCACCCTTGGATTCCATGATCTCTGAGTCTGGCTTCTTAGAAATTGATGTGGAGCTCAAAAGTGAGGGGCCCCTGCATGCACCTCTGTATGAGTCAGAGAGTCCAAGTCCATTGCCTTCAGGAATTCAGGGATGGATGGATAGTTATATAGTTAGTCTGGTTAATGACAAGTCCTTCCAGTTCAACCAACAGAAGCGGAAAAAAAAACAATCTTATATATTCAATCCTATACCCAGTTCATCCAGAGGAAGGCAAAAAACCCCAACAAAGCATGATCCAATTTGCTCCAGCAGGGGAAAAAATTCCTTGCTTGATCCACCAAGAGGCAATCTGATATTCCCCGGATCAACTTTACCTACAGATATTAGTGTCCAGTTATATTATGTTTATCTAGGAAAAAATCCAGGCCTATCTTAAAGCACTCTACTGAGCTGGCCATAACTACCTCTGGAGGGAGTCTATTCCACATTTTCACAGCTCTTAGCCCTTGTACACACGGTCGGAGAATCCGTCGGAATGTGTCCTATCGGACCGTGTTGTCGGATAATCCGACTGTGTGTGGTATGCATCGGACTGATTCCGTCGGAATATCCGTCGGACCAAATTTTCAAACTTGCTGGAAATATTTTCCGACCAACTGGTCCGATCAGACATACTCCGATCATGTGTAGAGAATTTCGATCGGACAAAGTGCCACGCATGCTCAGATCAAATTCCTACATCAAAGCTATTGGCTACTAGCCTGAACGTAGCCCCATCGTAACGAAATTACGTCATCACGTTCTGAAAGATCGGATTTTTCGACAACTTTGTCCGACCGTGTGTATGCAACAGTTTCGGACAAAATCCGTCGGATTTGGTTGTTGAAATGTCTGACCGTGTGTACAGGGGCTTACTGTGAAGAAACCTTTCCGTATTTGGAGATGAAATCTCTTTTCCCCCAGATGTAAAGAGTGCCCCCTTGTCCTCTGTGATGACCTTAAAGTGAATAACTCAACAAGTTGTGGACCACTTATGTATTTATACATGGAGACCATATCCCCCGCCCTTATGTATTTATATATTGAGATCATATCCCCCCCCCCTTTATGTATTTATATATTGAGATCATATCCCCACCCCCTTATATATTTATACATGTTGATCATATCCCCCTTAATCTCCTCTTCTCAAGAGGGAATAGATTCAGTTCCTCTAATCTTTCCTCATAGCTGAGCTCCTCCACGCCTCTTATCAGTTTGGTTGCCCTTCTCTGCACTTTTTCCAGTTCCCCGATATCCTTTTTGAGAACTGGTGCCCAAAACTGAACTTCATATTCCAGATGAGGTCTTACCAATGATTTTTTCAGGGGCAAAATTATATCTGTCTCTCTGCAGTCAATGCCTCTTCTAATATAAGAAAGGATTTTGCTCGCTTTGGAAGACGCACCCAGAACCTTCTGCACCATTGTGGAACATGTGACTAAACCCTATCTTTGGAACTGGAAGTATCCACATTCATACTGGACTCACTGTTGAGGCAGCCAAGGAAGAGTAGAAAGATTTGTTTGGCACCTTTTAGTGTCTTCTCTTAACACAAATGCTGTCTTTCTTTCTATTTATTCACCCAGGGAACTTCATACATCAGGCTGTTGGTCTCTCTCTGCACCCACACGAGTGGAGAGCCAGTCGGCAGAAGATGAACACACCACCGGTAGAGCACAGGAAAAGCTATCCCTTCCTGGATGGAAGCTTCAATGAAGAGGAATGGGAAAAGCCAGCCCGGTATGTGTGCACATGCTATGCAGAAGGATATTTTAGTATGAGGCAGTGCCATGTCAGGGGCTTGAGACCAGTTGGGCAAATCTAGAAAAAGCTATTTTTTCATATTATCAACGTCGACTGTCTATTATTCTGAATATTGAAATGAAAACCCCACCCATTACTGTTTACTGAAGGACATTTCCAGGGCCGTCTTTAATATTGATTGGACCCTGGGCAAAAAACTTTTCTTGGGCCTCCCCCCCCCCCCCCCCGTGCAGTTTTGCTCTCCACCTGCTCTGACATACAATAAATAGCAGCCAGACTCAAAATCAGTTTACTAAATCAGATCAGGCAGCTATTGCAATTGGTTGTCAGAGGTTACAGTATCATTACCGCTCACTGACTGGTTGCTAGAGGTTACAGCACACATTATGGCTCACTGATTAGTTGCTAGAGGTTACAGCACATGATTTCTGTTTGTTGATTGGTTGCTAGAGATTACTGTGGATATGACCTCGGGGGGGGGGGGGGGGCATGATATATATATCAATGCCGCTGGCTGCCCCTATTTACATATGAATGCCGGTAATTTACATGTAAACACAGGGTCTGAAGGTGAGTCATCTGTACACAATAGGGCAGAGCTGGGCAGCATTAGTAGCAGCACTTCACACTGAGATATTGGGACACAGCACAGGACTAAAACCTCAAGGGATGAGGGAATTTAAACTGGGATAGTTGGCAAGTATGAGGCATTAGCTTTGGGCCCCACAACAATGGCAGGGCCCAGGGCAGCTGCCCCTTTTGCTCTGCCTTAAAAACGGCCCTGGAAATTTCTCAGAAGTGCATCAAAGATGCATTTAATTTTTAGATAAAGAGCCCTTTAACCCTACCCATCTGCAATCTGTAGATGAACGTTCCTCACATCCTGTGCCTGAGGGTACAGTTAGGGCCATAAATATTTGGACAGTGACACAATTTTCGCAAGTTGGGCTCTGCATGCCACCGCATTGGATTTGAAATGAAACCTCTACAACAGAATTCAAGTGCAGATTGTAACGTTTAATTTGAAGGGTTGAACAAAAATTCCTGATAGAAAATGTAGGAATTGTACACATTTCTTTACAAACACTCCACATTTTAGGAGCTCAAAAGTAATTGGACAAATAAACATAACCCAAACAAAATATTTATTTATTCAATATTTTGTTGCAAATCCTTTGGAGGCAATCACTGCCTTAAGTCTGGAACCCATGAACATCACCAAACGCTGGGTTTCCTCCTTCTTAATGCTTTGCCAGGCCTTTCCAGCCGCAGCCTTCAGGTCTTGCTTGTTTGTGGGTCTTTCCGTCTTAAGTCGGGATTTGAGCAAGTGAAATGCATGCTCAATTGGGTTAAGATCTGGTGATTGACTTGGCCATTGCAGAATGTTCCACTTTTTTGCACTCATGAACTCCTGGGTAGCTTTGGCTGTATGCTTGGGGTCATTGTCCATCTGTACTATGAAGCGCAGTCCGATCAACTTTGCACCATTTGGCTGAATCTGGGCTGAAAGTATATCCCGGTACACTTCAGAATTCATCCGGCTACTCTTGTCTGCTGTTATGTCATCAATAAACACAAGTGACCCAGTGCCATTGAAAGCCATGCATGCCCATGCCATCACGTTGCCTCCACCATGTTTTACAGAGGATGTGGTGTGCCTTGGATCATGTGCCGTTCCCTTTCTTCTCCAAACTTTTTTCTTCCCATCATTCTGGTACAGGTTGATCTTTGTCTCCTCTTTCCATAGAATACTTTTCCAGAACTGAGCTGGCTTCTTGAGGTGTTTTTGGGCAAATTTAACTCTGGCCTGTCTATTTTTGGAATTGATGAATGGTTTGCATCTACATGTGAACCCTTTGTATTTACTTTCATGGAGTATTCTCTTTACTGTTGACTTAGAGACAGATACACCTACTTCCCTGAGAGTGTTCTGGACTTCAGTTGATGTTGTGAACGGGTTCTTCTTCACCAAAGAAAGTATGCGGCGATCATCCACCACTGTTGTCTTCCGTGGACGCCCAGCCCTTTTTGAGTTCCCAAGCTCACCAGTCAATTCCTTTTTTCTCAGAATGTACCCGACTGTTGATTTTGCTACTCCAAGCATGTCTGCTATCTCTCTGATGGATTTTTTCTTTTTTTTCAGCCTCAGGATGTTCTGCTTCACCTCAATTGAGAGTTCCTTTGACCGCATGTTGTCTGGTCACAGCAACAGCTTCCAAATGCAAAACCACACACCTGGAATCAACCCCAGACCCTTTTAACTACTTCATTGATTACAGGTTAACGAGGGAGATGCCTTCAGCGTTAATTGCAGCCCTTAAAGTCCATTGTCCAATTACTTTTGGTCCCTTGAAAAAGAGGAGGCTATGCATTACAGAGCTATGATTCCTAAACCCTTTCTCCGATTTGGATGTGGAAACTCTCATATTGCAGCTGGGAGTGTGCACTTTCAGCCCATATTATATATATAATTGTATTTCTGAACATGTTTTTGTAAACAGCTAAAATAACAAAACTTGTGTCACTGTCCAAATATTTATGGCCCTAACTGTATATATTAATCTACGTTCTGCTTTTGACAGGTAGCAGTCAACACTATACAGATCTGCTGGCTGTGAAACTTGCCTGTCATAGACAGCTTCAGCCCCCACTAAGGATTAGAAACCAGTCAGTCGTTCTAAATCATGTCATTGCTATCTCAGCTATGCGATTCAAAAAGTAATAGTTTCTGCCTAAAGAGGCCATTGCGGTCTAAAGATGGTAGTGTGCCACTGTTTAATACTGTAATTGTCTGATGAAATTATAGCATTGAAAAGTAATATATAATTTTAAAACATAATAGCGCAGTGCTTGAATAGTTAGTGAGGAAAAAATTATTTGATCCCCTGCCGATTTTGTAAATTTTCCCACTGACAAAAAAAGAATCAGTCTATAATTGTAATGGTAGGTTTATTTTAACAGTGGAAGACAGAATAACAAAAAAAATATCCAGAAAACCGCATTTCAAAAAAGTTATAAATTGATTTGCATTTTAATGAGTGAAATAATTTTTTGATCCCCTACCTGTATAAAAGACACCTGTCCACAGATGTAATCAATCAGCTTCCAATCTCTCCACCGTGGCCAAGACTAAAGAGCTGTCCAAGGATGTCAGGGACAAGATTGTAGACCTACACAAGGCTGGAATGGGCTACAAGTCCATCGCCCAGCAGCTTGGTGAAAGGGTAACAACAGTTGGTGCGATTATTCGGATAGAAATATATATGGAAGAAACACAAAATAACTGTCAATCAATCTCAGTCCGGCGCTTCATGCATGATCTCACCTCGTGGAGTTTCAATGATCATGAAAACGGTGAGGAATCAGCCCAGAACTACAGTATACAGGATAATCTTGTCAATGATCTCAAGGCAGTTGGGACCATAGTCACCAAGAAAACAATTGGTATCACACTACGCAGTGAAGGACTGAAATCCTGCAGCGCCGCAAGGTCCCCCTGCTCAAGAAAGCACATGTACAGGCCCGTCTGAAGTTTGCTGATGAACATCTGAATGATTCAGAGGAGAACTGGGGGAAAGTGTTGTGGTCATGATGAGACCAAAATCAAGCTCTTTGTCATCAACTCAACTCGCTGTGTTCGAAGGAGGAATGCTGCCTATGACCCCGAGAACATCATCCCCACCGTCAAACATGGAGGTGGAAACATTATGCTTTGGTGGTATTTTTCTGCTAAGGGGACAGGACAACTTCACTGCATCAAAGGGACGATGGACGGGGCCATGTACCATCAAATCTTGGGTGAAAACCTCCTTTCCCCAGCCAGGGCATTGAAAATGGGTCATGGATGGGTCTTCCAGCATGACAATGACCCAAAACATATGGCCAAGGCAACAAAGGAGTGGCTCAAGAAGAAGCACATTAAGGTCCTGAAGTGGCCTAGCCAGTCTCCAGACTTTAATCCCATATAAAATATGTGGAGGGAGCTGAAGGTTGGAGTTACCAAACGTTAGCCTCGAAACTTTAATGACTTGGAGAGGATCTGCAAAGAGGAGTGGGACAAAATCCCTCCTGAGATGTGTGCAAACCTGGTGGCCGACTACAAGAAACGTCTGACCTCTGTGATTGCCAACAAGGGTTTTTGCCACCAAGTCATGTTTTGCGAAGGGGTCAAATACTTATTTCACTCATTAAAATGCAAATCAATTTATAACTTTTTTCAAATGTGTTTTTCTGGATATTTTTGTTGTTGTTCTGTCTCTCGCTGTTAAAATAAACCGACCATTAAAATTATAGACTAATCATTTCTTTGTCAGTGGGCAAATGTACAAAATCAGCAGGAAGGACATCATATGTATTTTTCCCTCACTGTAGAACCAAATCGATAAGTGTATACATAAAGTGCTAAAAATAGTGCAAACCAAATAAGTAATAAATAGAAACTACTATATTATAGGGATGCTCCCAACAAAATACATGTAAACAAAACAAGTCCTTTAGGAAAGTGCTTAAGGTACAAATTGGTCCCAACATTAGCATGTATACATATGAACTTCAATTTCCTTCCTCAGATGGCGCATGCAAAGATCCCCTAGGTGTGGAAATAATCCTCTTTGACACCAGCAACGTGTGAGACCTCCACCTCCTAAATGCATTCACCTGACCGATGCCAAGTTAAGGCATGTAGATATCATATCCTGTATGGTCAGGAAATCCTCAATGATCCAACACCTCAGCTACAATAATGTTCTTCATTATAGAAATGCTCACACCATGGAGCCAACAAAAGGAGAGGCGGATCCCCTGAGGACGTGCATGCGCACGAAACGCGTTCCCAAGGCCATTACGTGCTGACACCACACCGCCGTGACCATTTTGTTAATAAACAACAACACTATACTACTCATTTTGTGGGCTCCATCGTGTGAGCACTTCCACTTAGGAAGAACGTGAGTTGGTGAGTGCATTGCTAGTGACAGAGAGTGGATTATTTCTGCACCTCTGGGATCTTTGCATGCGCCATCTGAGGAAGAAAATCGAAGTTCATATGTATGCATGCTAATTCTGGGATTCATTTAATTTGCCCCTTAACCACCCTAGCAGTGATCCCGAGTCTGGCTCGGGTTGGGATTTTAGTTCCACAAGCGGTAACCCCGAGCCAGACTCGGGATCGCATCTCTAGATGCAAGGAGGACACGGAGAAGTTACTTACCTTGTCCCCTGGATCCAGCGATGTCCTCCGCGCTGTGTGATCGAGCTGTCCTCCGCTCGATTCACACAGCGCCGAATGCCGCCGAGCTCCGTTCCCTGCGACGTTACGGCGCACGGGAGCGGAGGTCGGCGCTAAATTCAAAAAGAGTAAAAGTACACAAAACACACACAGTACTGTAATCTTACAGATTACAGTACTGTATAAAAAAAAATACACCCTCCCTTTGTCCCTAGTGGTCTGTGCAGTGCCCTGCATGCACCTTTTATATTATAAATACTGTTTTTTTATGGCTGGAATTTGGAGATTGTCCATAGCAACCAGAAAGTGTCCCTTTTTCTGTGTTTTAGGATTTGATTACATTATTGAATAATTTTTATTATTATTTATTATATTATAAACTTTATCATACCCGGGATGTCTGCTAGACTCTGGTTTGAACAGATTTAAGAGAGTTATTCCTAAGAATTGCAGGACTACAATATAAAACGCCAAATTTCCATGCAAAATAATCGTACCGCTTTCAGCACCTAAAACCAGATCGAATCATACCGCCGGGGAGGTTAAGCACTTTCCTAAAGGACTTGTTTTGTTTACATGTATTTTGTTGGCGACATCCTCATAATATATTACCGTAAATACTCGAGTATAGGTCGATCCGAATATAAGCCGAGGCCCCTAATTTACCACAAAAAACTGGGAAAACTTATTGACTCGAGTATAAGCCTGGGGTGGGAAATGCAGCAGCTACTGTAAGTGGCAAAGAGGGTCAACAATGCCCATCTGCAGCTGCATGTCTCACTGTGTCTATTGCATGCCTCCCTGTGTCCTGTGCAGATCTGCCTACCTCACTGTGTCCTGTGTATACCTCCCTGTGTCCATTGCAGCCTACCTGTGCTAATCTTCATCCTTTGTGTCCTGTGCATGCCTCCGTGTGCCCATCTGCAGCCACCGATCAGCGTGTCATAAAAACATACGGCGGCCATTCCAGTATTCAAAAGCCGCGCCTCCTCTTCGTCTGTGATAGGCAGAACACTCAATTTCCCAGCAGTCAGTTTTCAGCCTATCACGAACATCCGCTCATCCTCGTCAGAGGTATGAGGATGAGGGGATGTCCGTGATAGGCTGAAAACTGACTGCTGGGAAATTGAGTGTTCTGCCTATCAGACGAGGAGGAGGCGCGGCTTTTAAATACTGGAATGGCCGCTGTATGTTTTTATGACACGCTGGCCACCGTCTGTCTATATGACATGCCTGATCAGGTAGGCAGACGGCGGTGACTCGAGTATAAGCCGAGGGGGGCACTTTCAGCCTAAAAAGAAAGGCCTGAAAATCTCGGCTTATACTCGAGTATATACGGTAATTGTTTCTATTATTTATTTGGTTTGCACTGTTTGTAGCCCTTTATATATGCATTTATTGATTTGAATCTAACTATTCAAACGCTGCACTATTACGTTGTTTAGATATCAGGTTGGCCAATCACCTTTTTGTGCTAGCTGCTAAAAAAAAAAATTCTTGAGCGCTCGCTCACACTGTGACGAATATATGATTTTTACTTACTTTTTTTTTTTTCCCATTTGTCAGCCTATAATGAAAAAGAGATCATTGTTTTTTAAAGTGTACTAAATATAAAATGTCCTAAAATGTTGTCAAATTATGCAATTGTAGTCCATTTAACAGACGCGGCTAAACTTTGACCTGGGCATGAACAGTTTGCAAAGGAATCATGTAATTTGTTGTAAAGGTTTGAATGAATCCTCCTCACTAACCCACCCCCACCACACTCACCTGTTGTACATTAGTGTATGACGTATATATTCTCCTTTCATCACTTTCTCAACTCGTCTATCTCCTCTTTGTGCTTCTCTCTTCTCTCTTTTCCCAGGTGTTCTGTGTCTCAGCTCTGAACGTTTTCCCATCATCTCTCCTGTGTACTAACCACTCACGGAGCTTCTGTGCTTCCTCACCCCCCTTCTCCCCCCCCCCCCCCAAAATTCCCCATGTAGTCATTCATTTTATTTTCTTTCTCCGTCTCCACCTGCATGTCCTCATCCCCAGGCATGGCCTTCCCTGTATCCAACATGCTTCCTAAACCGCTACCCCTTGGTAAATGCATTGACGTGTCATGGATGGTGAAAGTGTCCCTCTCGAGGTGACCGTGATCTATACGTTTTTATAAGAAGATGCCCTGAGCGTTTAAGACTGGAGTGTGGTCAGAAGATGCTCCTAGAGGGGGACTCATCATGTTTGGTTCAACAGATATCCCAGCCAACCCAATGGCCTGGAGACTGAGCACGACGATAGCTTCTGGCGAGTCTTCGGAGAAGCTTTGGAGGATCTGGAGACCTGTGGACAATCCGAGCTTTTGAGGGAAATTGAGGTAACAAATGTCCACCAAATTGAACCTTTTACAGGGGTTTCCAATTGCTTCAGCTTTCCAAAGCCATTAGGAAGGGGGTCCCACTCTCATTTTTAGACTGTATGTCTGTTGGCAGAGAAAAGGGACCAATGGCATACATACAGAGGGGGGTAAAGCAGAGTGCCTCAATCTGAATAGGTAAATAAAGATAGGACCGGGTACCATCATACTAAGAATTACCGCTCTAAGGTAATGACTTCTCCCAAAACAGCTGTCTCCACAATCCCACAGGGTGCTGGCTCTGTTTGCAACAGGAACTGAAGTAGAAAAGATGTAGCTGGATAGCCGCACTCCGAATTATTCAACTTTATTTCAAAAATTTAATTAAAATCATAGCATCTAGATGTTTCCTTAATTGCTATCTTGTCATACACATATTTTATTCATTTGTCTAATTGCTTGTGTGTGTGTATATAGCTCTGTATGTATATTCTGCTCATTAGCTATGACTAAGCACCGTGTCCGGTGTGAAACATGTCAGCGGCTGTGCAGTTAGTCTGTTTACCAGCCTAGATGCTATGATTTTAATTACATTTTTGAAATAAAGTTGAAAAATTCGGAGTGCGGCTATCCAGCTACATCTTTTCTACTTAAGCGGGTACCATCATCCTTGTATGATAAGGCATGAGGGGTGTCGGGAGCTACTCCAAAAAAATGCCCCATGGCAAAAATAATTAATGTACTATCTCGGTACTCAGGGATTGGACAATTGAATATAAAAGTAATATTTTATTGTAGAAAAATGACTTGATACACATGATACAAACAATATATAAAAACATGATTGCATACAAGAGCAAGATGATGCAGACTTAAACAATAGGAAACCCACGAGATGGGAGATGTAGGTCCAAAGTGTAATCCTCCACATGTTTCACAAATTAATTTGCTTCTTCAGGAGGGATTGACCTGATACATCCAAGCTCACCTGTAATACATTTACTCCAAGTATTGATGTACTCAATGTATAATAGTGTATTTCTCCTCCCCTTCCACCTTAAAATGATGTGATCAATTAATTAGAAGACTTTATCTCTCCTTAGATGTATAAGTTCAATTCCTCCTGAAGAAGCAAATTAATTTGTGTAACATGTAGAGGATTACACTTTGGACCTACAGCTCCTACCTTGTGGGGTTCCCATTGTTTAAGTCTGTATCATCTTGCTCTTGTATGCAATCATGTTTTTATATATTGTTTGTATCATGTGTATCAAGTTGTTTCTCTACAATAAAATATAACTTTTATATTCAATTGTCCAATCCCCGAGTACCAAGATAGTCCATTAATTATTTTTGTCATGGGGCATTTGTTGGAGTAGCTCCTAACACCCCCTCATACCTATACATACAGGGGGCTTTTACTCTACCCCAGGCTCTTTCACAATTTCCTGCACAAGTATGCTCTTCCAGACAACAGACGTCTCCACTGAGAAATTATTAGGTGCTCTTTATTCTCATGTAAAGTGTACCTGGGTACAGCTACCTACCTTGCCTCTTCTAAGCCCCTGTACACACGGACGGAGATTCCGACAACCAAATCCGTCGGATTTTGTCCGACGGATCTTGTCCGAAACTGTTGCATACACACGGTCGGACAAAGTTGTCAGAAAATCCGATCTTTCAGAACGTGATGACGTTATTTCGTTACGACGGGACTACGTTCAGGCAAGTAGCCAATAGCTTTGATGTAGGAATTTGATCTGAGCATGCGTGGCACTTTGTCCGATTGGAATTCTCTACACATGATCGGAGTATGTCCGATCGGAGCATTTTGTAGGAAAATATTTTCGGCAAGTTGGAAAATTTGGTCCGACGGACATTCCGACGGAAACAGTCCGATGCATACCACACACAGTCGGAATATGCGACAAAACGCTCCAATCGGACACATTCCGTCAGAATATCCGATCGTGTGTACAAGGGCTTAGTGTTGCAATCTACCACTTGTGTTGGATTAACCATAGTGGCCAGTGTTTGAACACACACACAAAAGCATGTAAAGTGTTACTAAACCCCGGACCGTGCATTCGCTGTATCTGGTCTCCTACAGTACACAGAACATGAAAATGCAATTGTTTTAGTAAATATAAACTGCTAAATACCTTTTCTCATCGGCTGTATATATAGCAATCTTGGGACTTCTATCAGTGTCTGATTAAAGGAGGAGGAGTTTTCATTCTACTCTGACTGTCCTATGAGGCTGCAGGGCCTCTGACCCTCTGTCTGGACAGTGCTGATGGGCCCTGTGCTGATCACATGCACAGACAGGCTGTCATGTGCCTTTTACTGAGAAGTGGCTTCCTTCTGGCCCCTCTACCATACAGGCCTGATTGGTGGAGTGCTGCAGAGATGGTTGTTCTTCTGGAAAGTTCTCCTTTCTCCACAGAGAGACACTGGAGCTCTGTCAGAGTGACCATCGGGTTCTTGGTCGCCTCCCTGACTAAGGCCCTTCTCCTCCGATCACTCATTTTGGCCGGGCGGCCCGCTCTAGGAAGAGTCCTGGTGGTTCCAAACTTCATCCATTTGTGAATGATGGAGGCCACTGTGCTCATTGGGACCTCCAATGCTGCATAAAATGTTTCTGTACCCTTCCCCAGATCTGTGCCTCCATACAGTCCTGTCTAAGAGGTCTACAGACAATTCCTTGGACTTCATGGCTTGGTTTGTACTCTGACATGCACTGTTAATTATGAGACCTTAGTACCTTTCCAAATCATGTCCAATCAACTGAATTCACCACAAGTGGACTCCAATCAAGTTGTAGAAACATCTCAAGGATGGTCAGTGGAAAATGGGACAGACCTGAGCTCAATTTTGAGCATCATGGCAAAGGCTGTGAATACTTATGTACATGGGATTTTTTTCATTTTTTATTTTTAATAAGTTTGAAAAGAATTCAAACAAACTTCTTTCATGTTGTCATTATGGGGTATAGTTTGTAGAATTTTGAGGAAAATAATGAATGGAAACCATTTTGGAATAAGGCTGTAACATAACAAAATGTGGAAAAAGTGAAGCGCTGTGAATTCTTTCCGGATGCACTTTAAAGAGGAAGTAAAGCCTCTTAAGAAAAAGAAAAACAAAAAACACCCTGCAAGGCAAAGGCATAATAAGCTAGTATGCATAGGATTTACTTACCTAAGATCAAAGCCCCCTCAGCGGTCCTCGGTCAGCACCTCCGTCGCCGCCGTGATACCCGGAGTGACTTCCGGCTATCACCGCTAGGCGCTGTGACTGGCTGGAGCCACGATGATGTCACTCCTGCAAATGCGCACTGGTGCCACCACTAACGGCACGCTCTGTACGTCTGCGCCCGATGTCTATGGCGCATGGGCCGTAGACATCGGTGCCGCTATTCTTGCAAATATCCCCTAAACTTTTTAGGTATGGAAGATATTTCTTGCACCTACAGGTAAGCCTTAATCTAGGCTTACCTGTAGGTTACAGTGGTTGTAAGGGGTATAATGCCGCATACACACAACCAGACTTTTCGACATCAAAGCCCTGACGGAACGATTCCGGTGGACCATTCGATCGTGTGTGGGCTGCAGTGGACTTTTGATTTGCAAAAATCCGACAGACTTTAGAAATGGAACATGTTTCAAATTTTTCCGCCGGACCCAGTTCCTACCGAGAAATCCGCCCGTGTGTATGCTAGTCCGACGGACAAAAACCGACGCGAAGGCAGCTATTGGCTACTGGCTATGAATTTCCTTATTCTAGTCCAGTCGTACGTCATCACGTTCGAATCCGTCGGACTTTGGTGTGATTGTGTGTGGCCAAGTCCGTTCATTCGGAAAGTCCGTCAGAACTCCGCCGAAAGTCGGTCTGACCTAGTCCCTCGAAAAGTCCGGTCATGTGTACACGGCATTAGTATGCATTGCATACTAAGTACATTGACAGACTTGCCTACAATTGGAGCCCTCCAGCGCTGTGCTGTCACGGCTCCCCCTGGGCCCCTGCGCTTCCATCTTCATCTGGTCATCCTTCCGGGTTTCATATCTTCGGCTGTTTGAATGGCCGCACCGAGGTGACGCCACTGCCACGCACAGGAGTCCCATCACCACGGCCCACTAACTGGGCCATAAATGTGGTCTGAGCTGCAAATGTGCGGATTATATCACATGACCCGCTGAGAGGCGGGGGGGGGGGACATTTATTACAGGAGAGACCTCTAGGGTTCTGTCATACAGACCGTGCCTGTCGGCTGTTCCTGCAATCCTTCCTACCACTTTAGTGTTAACTGTAGCATAGAAAAATCAGGTCTCCTGACCCTCTAGCCAGGGCTCTGCTGTGTAAATTTCAGAACTGGATGGACAAACAATACATATTTAATCCACCAATTTTGCTAGAATTGGACTTTACCGGTACCAGAACACACATTTTCTCATAAAAAAACATCTTTTCTTTACTTCCATCAACTAATATTTCCAGTTCAAAGCAGCTGTAAATGCATATATTTTAGTAGTTTAACTTCCAAACAATGCAAACCCTAATCTGTTTTCCTAAATGGAAAGTGACCCCATAACACAAGCGTATTCAATATCCTCAAAGGAACCTTTTCATATTAGTCATAACGACAGAAAAAAAAGGTTTCTTCTCAACGCGCTTTGTTGTCTTTATACACCACTTTTTTAAGAGATCAAGGGTATAAGGAAATGTACATTGTACCATCAAAGCACACCAGCCTAATAAAACCAAGCTGTTGCCGGGAAAACGTTTATGCCCCGTACACGCGATCGGACTTTCCGCCAACAAAACCATGGATTTTTGTTCAAAGGTTGTTGGCTCCAACTTGTCTTGCATACACACGGTCACACAAATGTTGGCCAACAATTCCGAACGTGGGAACGCGGTGATGCACAAGACGTACGACGAGCTGATAAAAGTTCAATAGCCAGTGAGGCTCCTTCTGCTTGATTCCGAGCGTGCGTGAACTTTTGTGCGACTGACTTGTGTACACGCGATCTGACTTTCCGACGACAAGGTTTTGTTGGTGGAAAATGTAAGAACCTGCTCTCGAACATTTTGTGGTCTAGGGTGCAGACACTTTGTTGTATATCGCACAACTGGGCAATGTTTCTGCCTTTTGACAAGCTACCAAAAAAATAAATAAAATGAAGGCAATGTGCTACGCAGTTTGTCGGTATTTTGTGTTTGTTTATTCTTTCAACCCAATAGAGGGGTATGGTGGGTGCCAAACTATCAGATATACAATATTGGACATAGTATTTGCATATAAGGCAAATGTCGTTGTTGCTTCCATAGTAAGTGTGTTAAAGGCCGTTTAAGCAGCCTTGAGCTTATCTTTTACTCTAGTTGATGTTGTTGCTCTTGTTCCCTTTTTGCAGGCATCCATCATGACGGGTAGTGTACAAAGTTTAAGCTTGGATGGCACCAAACTGCTACATGAAAACTCCAATAAGAGTAGCCGCTTCCTGCACCGGAAGTCAGGTTCCCACCACTCTAGAAACAGCCCCAAGAAAGACGGCAAGCTCAGCCGAGACCACAAAATTCTGAAGGATGAGGACCAAGATGTTTACTCCAGTGCCGAGTTGCTCAAGGTGAGCCTCCCGCATGGTGGATGCAGCAATGAAACAGATTGCAAAGGGCATCTTTGCCGATCTATGCTCTGGGTCTGTTTTGCATCACTTATGTTGCTTTTGTATGCCCATTGTTCCAAATTTTTGTTCGGAGCAATTTAAAAAACATTTTAATCCTGCAAGTCTTTAGATAAGCACCACTTTGTTACATTTAATCAGAAAATATTAAATCAGAATATATGTCTCTGAATCACGAAACTTTAGTCGGAAAATTAGGTCCAGCTAGAACACTTCAGGCTGACCCCTTTTGCAGGTATAGATATGTAAAACATTAAAAAATAAGTGTCTATAATGTTTAAAATCCAGTAATACACGGCCTCACCCTGCTCTGCACGTGCTCAGTTGCGTTCCATTTTCAGGCACTGCTGAGAGTGTAGAGGCCAATCTGCTGACAGCCTTAAATTGGTTGTAAACCCTTACAAACCACTTTGACCTACAGGTAAGCCTAGATTAAGGCTTACCTGTAGGTAGAAGAAATATCTCCTAAACCTACACAGTTTAGGAGATATTTACAAAAAGACAGGCACTACTGTCTACGGCGCAATATCCGTTAGTGGCGGCTCCCATGCGCATGCGCGGGAGTGACATCATCGCTGTTCCGGTGCTGTGAGTGGCCGGAGCCCGGAAGAAGATGGACGCTCCGTGCTACAGGGGACATCGGTGACTTCGCTGGCTCCTGTGTCAGGTAAGTGACACATAATGGGCTACTATGCGATGCATAGTACCCCTTTATGCTTCACCTTTGCAGGGAGACAAATGGTTCACTTCCTCTTTAAAGCGGTAATAAACCCTCCTATCGTTTACAGCAGTGATCTCCGAACTGCGGCCCTTTGCTTGCTTTTATCCGCCCCCCCCCCCCCCGTAACACCAAAGATGGGGCACAATTCCTCCTACTGAAACCAACAATTGATTGGGCCCAATGACACCAATGATGGGGCACAACCCCTACCACTGACACCAATGATGGGGCACAATTCCTCCCAATGACATAAACGATGGGGGGGCACAATTCCTCCCAACGACCCCAACAATTGGGACCAATTCCTCCCGCTGACCTGGGGGGACATTTTCTACTCCCAACAGTCTGGGCCCCCAAAATCGGAAGGACAGTAAACTGGCCCCCTGAATACAAAGTTTGGAGACCTCTGCTTTATAGCTAAGAAAGCTGCTTCTGTTTGATCTGCAACTGCCATGGTGCTGCACATGTGATCAGTTATGACACCAGACATTTGATGGTTTGACAGTTTGGTCAACGACACAAGCAAATGTGACAGACTTGGTTCACGCTGCTGTGACCTGAAAGCTGTGCGATTTACGGTGCAGCTTTGCCAGGTGATTTCCTGGTGACTTGCTGGCGACTTGAGTACTACTTGATGCAACTTTAAAGCGATTTCCAAGGAATGTCTGGGTAATATTCCTGTAGTGTCGGATCCAAATCATGTCAATATAGATGGGGATCTGACTTTGAGGCGACTTTCAATAAAGTCTATGGGCACAAGTTGGATAGAAGTCGTCTTGAAGTAGTACAGCAACCTTTTCTAAAGTCGGAGCAACTTCAGTGGTGCTAATTAAGACAGCGCTCATTGACTAACTTGGGATTTCACATGTCGTGCAACTTGGGGTCTCACAAGTCTGATCCCAAGTCGCGGAAGCGTGAACTGAGCCTTCGCATTCCCAGCATACCAGGAATGTAACTTTTTTGAAGACATTAAATTGATGGGTTTAGTTCCGCTTTATGATTTACTGCTGCTCAGGGGCTCTGGGCTTCGCCAAAATGGCAGCCTCCAGCAAGAAGAAAAACAGGAGCAATGCTGTCGGGAGTTTACAGCACACACTAATTTTGATAGCATACCGTAATTATTAATGTGGAATGTATGTTCCTTGTTAAAGAACATTATTTTTTTTTTATCAAGTTGTTATGGGTAAAGTTCTGCTTTAAATGCCAACAGTTCTCCCTCTCTCATGGCAGGTGACTGTTATGAAGGACTTGGAGACAGATGACTTTGGGTTCAGTGTCTCAGACGGTCTTCTAGAGAAAGGCGTGTACGTGAACATGATCCGACCCGGTGGTCCGGCAGACAGGAGTGGTCTCCAGCCTTTCGATCGGATCCTGCAGGTAACTACACTAAAAGGCATCATTCTTATCAGGTGGCAAGGTGAGATAAAAATCTCAAAATGGTACACTATTGTAAGATTCTCATTTTTACAATAATATCGATATTCGATAATTCATTTTGATGAGAAAAGTTCCAAGAAAGTCTGTTCAGTTCTTGTGTAAAAACTCAAAAATGTATTTAATAATAAAAATAGCAAAATATTACAAGAACAATATCAAAGTATAGAATGTCATTAATAATGTATTATATTCTTAAGATGAAGAGTGAATCAGATGTGTGCATGTAGATGTATTCAATGTCTCATGGAGTGAGTCTGCAGCTGTCCTTGTGGTGTAAGCGCGTCCCAAAACTCTGTTACCAGCTTTTTACTCCTAAATTCAGCCCCCACCTTCTCCTAAAATCTGACCCCTCCTTCCTAAAAAGGTTTTTTTGTTTTATAGTTCCTCAGAAAACCACAGGCTTTTAATGAAACAGTTTCCCTCCCACCTCACTCGCAAAGGGTGGGGGGGTCGACATTCCTGAAGTGTGGGCCAAGAGGAGCTATATGTAAAACCATTTTAAACATATACAATATAACATTAAAATCAATTACTACATATATTATATTAATTTAAAACACAATGTTCTTATTAATATCCTAATCAAGATATATTGTTATATAAAGGACTCGTCTCTTAACTAACACACTGAACTATTACATCTTAAGTAATGTAAAACCTTCCTTCTCATCTGTGATGGGAGGTGAGAGCTCAGCTCAATTTTAATTATTAACACATGTTGACTCTACATAGAACTGCTTATGAAGTTTATAACCATGTATATTTTCACAAGTATAAAAGCATATACATATATATATATATATATATATATATATATATATATATATATATATATATATATATATTTATATATATATATATATATATATATATAATTTCACTTTTTCTATACATAGAAGATAGATTATATATATATATATATATATAATATAATATTTAATTAGGGGTGTAACAGATCAAAAGACTCACGGATCAGATCGTTCCTCAGATCAGAGTCACGGATCGAATAATTTTTAAGATCAGAAAATAATAATTGAATTTGCAAAAACTTGTGAAAATTCCACCACCATATAGTCCCCACTGTAATATACATCTCCCCCACTGTAATATTGGCTGAGCGTGGCTGGGTATCGCCAAGTATGGCTGGGTATCGCAGACTATGGCTGGGTATCGCAGGGTATTGGAAGGGTATTGGCAGAGTATTGGCAGGGTATGGCAGGGTATTGGCAGAGTATGGAGGGATTGTCACAGAGCAGCGCTGTGGGCTCTACAGTTCCAGCCCACAGCGCTGCTACGATCCGATCTCTCCCCTCCACTGTACAGATCTATACACAGAGGGTAGAGAGGAACCGGTGTCATCATGACGCCGGTTTGTTTACAAGTGATCACTCCATCATTTGACGGAGCGATCACATTGTAAACACCGACGGGAACTAGGCCAAAGCCGCGGCCTTTCCTAAGGCCGAGACTGTGGAGCTCTCCACGGATCGCGGCGTGTGCCAATCCGAACGGGGTAACCCATTCGGATCACGGATCGGTGACGATCCATTGCACCCCTAAAAAAAAATATATATATATATATATATATATATATATATATATATATATATATATATATATATATATATATATATATATATATAGAGAGAGAGAGATAATATATATAGATATATATATTCATTTAACTCAATTATTCTGTAAGATCTAATCCATTCATTAATTTGTTAATAACTATATTGTCACATAGTGGTTCATTGAGAACTACAAGCCGACATCCACAAAAGCTGCTCACAGAAAGAATGACGCAGATGGGGGCAGCCCCGCTTGGGCGTGTTTTAAAAAAATTGTGACAGTAAGCGGGGGGAGAGAAGATCCCCTATTCACTGTCACAATGGAGGATCAGGGTGGCGCGGGGGCCAGTGCTAGAGTAACATGTTACATCCTGAAAAAGGAAAAGTGAACTTTTCCTTTAAGGCCCGCATCCTGGCAGAGGGAAGGGGTTAGAAAAAATTTTAATTGCTGTGTTTATTTTACTAATAACTGTGACTTTTATGCAGGTAAACCATGTGCGCACGAGAGATTTTGACTGTTGCCTGGCCGTGCCTCTTCTGTCCGATGCTGGGGACAGGCTGGATCTCGTCATCAGTCGGAGCCCTCCCTCGGGGAGTGCTCGGGAAGACGCCATCAAACGCCAAACTAGTGTGGAATCCAAAACGAGCACAAAAACCCTCTGAGATGATGTGACGAAATGTGACCGCCTCCCCCCCCCTCCTCAAACTATATGGCCAGCTCAAAAGGTACTCGGGCCCGAAGGTTCCTGCCTGTTGACTTCCTGCACAGATATGCTATATGTTCCATTAGGAGTCTTTAAAAACGTTCAGCACTTATAATTTATATAAAAAAAAAAAAAACCTCTGACTCTTCACTTACCAATTCTTAGGGCCACGACATTAGGGGGGCTCTGTCCTTGTTTTTAGAGATTCATCCCTTTCTCATGGTGCTATTTGGTTTTTATTTTTTCAGGTTTTTTTTTTCAAACCTAGATACCTCTCATTAATGATCAGTGCTCCCCTTAACTGTGTTTGAAGGAACAGCACCCCATTTTCCTAAGCCAGAAAGAAGTCTCCCTGTGTGTCTGTGTATTGCTTGTGATACTATCCTTTTTTTATTAATATTTATTGTTCCACGTGAGGCTCGCATTTTGTAGTTTTTGTATCACTGACGCACTTTATACTCTTCTCTTAGCACCCTATGTATAGTATTTTATTCCCTGACACCTCAGAATAAGGGATCAACCTCACCAGTAGAGGGCTCTCCAGATAAGCCCAAGCTTCACAAAACCCTCTGAATGCTTAGTCCATCACCTAATGCTAAAGCATGACCCTTGCTCCTCTCCACCCCTACCACATAGTCTTTAGTTACGGCTAGACACCTGCATTGCATTCACAGAATCCCAGACAAGCCTTCATAAAAAATGGCTGCTCTTACGCACATCTTCCCATGATGCACTGCCATCCGGGCCTACTATCCCTTTGGCGATTGACTTGGCACTGTGATATCACGCGCACTTCCAGCACTCTACCATTGTTTTTCTTCTCTCTTTTCCCATAGTACACTGAGCGATAACTGTTACCCGCACCTCACTGACATTTTCTTTTTTCCTATCAGAATTTGTGGTAATTCGGTTGCTGCTTTTATTTTTTGGTCACTTTTGTTTCATGTTACAGCCAACATCGATGAGCCATGATGCACTTTTTGACTGTACCATCCACGTGGTTCCTGTAGTCAAATCCTGTTTGTTTGCCAAACTTGCTGTCTTCAAAGAGAAACTAGAGCAGTTGGATGGCAAGAAACAAAAAAGGAGCTAAAAGGATATTCAAAAAGTTAACTTTTTTCAAAAAACATTCTTGGATCTGATAAAAAAAGATACCAAAATGTGGCTTTTTATTCTTTCCCTGCAGCTCCATAATCTCATGTGTTATAAAGCAAATAATAAATGAGTGGTGACACAATGGCTACTGAGCAAGGCCCTGTGTTTTGTAAGCCTAGAACTTGTAGTGCAGCCATTATCAGCCCTAGGGTTCCCCCAGAGGTTGGTAGGGTTTCCTTGAGCTGTGGCTGATTGTCATCCCATCTGATGGTGCCTACATAGTTCTGGGGCCAGCGCCACTTGGATGGTCACTTTTAAGCACCACTGTAAGGGGGGGTTGCATTCTTCCTACTGACCACCAATGTAAGGGGCATTTTCCTAATGCCCCCTTACAGTGGTTCTTAGAATGCCTCCTTTAGCCTGGGTTCGCACAATTGCGAACGTCAGGAGATTGTGACTGGCTCTCTATGGAACCCGTGAGTCTCTATGGAGCCTGCGGTCCGTTTCAGGTTTGAATTCAGCCAAAAAATCTGAATTAAATCGGACCTGGAACACCAAACAGGGACACACCGGACCCCTACTGTGAGACGCTTTGTGCGGCAGTGTGAACCCAGCCTTACGGTCAGCTACAAAGATAATCCAAGTGGCGCTGGCCCCGGATCTATGTAGGCACCATCAAATGGGAGGTCAATCAGCCACAGCTCAAGGAACCCTTAGCCCTTGTACACACGGCCGGACATTTCGACAACCAAATCCGTCGGATTTTGTCCGAAACTGTTGCATACACACGGTCGGACTAAGTTGTCGAAAAATCCGATCATTCAGAGCGTGATGATGTAATTTCTTTACGATGGGACTACGTTCAGGCTAGTAGCCAATAGCTTTGATGTAGGAATTTTATCTGAGCATGCGTGCCACTTTGTCCAATCAAAATTCTCTACACATGATCGGAGTATGTCCTATTGGACCAGTTTGTCAGAAAATATTTCCAACAAGTTGGAAAATTGGGTCCGACGGATATTCAGACAGAAACATTCCGATGCATATCCGACAAACCGGTCCGATAGGACACATTCCGTCGGAATCTCCGACCGTGTGTACAAGGGCTTTGTCACTTTTGGAAGAACCCTAGGACTAATCTTTGCACGGGTTCCCTGAGACCTAAAAATTCTATTAAGGGTTCTTCTGGGGTAAAAAGGTTGACAAAGGCTGCTCTATTGTCTTCCAAAGGCAGGGGGCCTTCCTTTGCAGCCAGCCAGTCACAAAGACAAGACGTGCTTCCTGGAGCTTGCCATGTAAGGGATTTCCCAAAATGTTTTTGAATAGAAGAACTTCTTAAAATGGTGCACATACCAGATGCTGGATTGGTTTGGTAGTTTCATGCATTAAAATGTATACTGTTCCTTTTATTTTTATTTCCATTAAGTGCATTGCCACCTCCTCACAATTGAAACAGAACCAACATTGATCACATGAAAGATTCTCAAAAGATTTGCCACATCAATGAAATGGTCAACCAGCCATCTTTTGAGCCAAACTGACGTGGTGGGTTCATGGTGATGAACTACATTATTATTGTTTTGATGGCCCAGTGAATTGATGGAGCTGCCTTGGCATCAAGACTGGTTTACCTGGCAAAATGGTTTACTAAATTGTAAAAAAGGTGGCTCATTAAGGTTTTATCATCGTTGTTTATTTTTGCTTTACCTGTTTTATTGATGCCCCCTGTTATAGATTGTTGTGGCTTCCAGTTAAGATCCCTGGTAAAAGGTTGAAGTTATCCCTTGACAGCAATATATCTGTCATGTAACTGATAGTAAATTTCCTTCTCCAATCACAAATATCACACAATGTCAAGAAAAGCATTTGCATGTAGCCTTACTAAAATATTAATCATCCCACTCCCTAAGCACCCGTCATTGCCAGTGGAACGCTTTGCCCATTGACCCCAATGGTGTCTGTAGGAGTCGGGATAAATTGTAGGCATGTTATAATTTTTACATAGTTACAATGGTCCAATGTGGATCAATGTATAAACCATATACCAGGGATATGCAATTAGCGGACCTCCAGCTGTTGCAGAACTAAAGTCCCATGAGGCATAGCAATACTCTGACAGCCACAAGCATGACACCCAGAGGCAGAGGCATGATGGGACTTGTAGTTTTGCAACAGCTGGAGGTCCACTAATTGCATATCCCTGCCACATACCATACCTGGCCAATGCCCCTGGAAGCTGGAAATCGCCCATCACCTCTATTTGTGATGTCCACTTGCTTCCAGCTCCCCATGCTGCGTGGCTAGCCTGCTGCATTGCGAATACTGGAGGCCAATCTCCTGTCTTCACAATGTATCAGGTTGGCTGCTCAGCATGGGACCTGGAAGCTAGTGGAGATCAATAAAGTAACAGTGTTTTTTGTAGTGTACAGGGACATCAGCCAGGTATGGTATAATGCAGTGGTTCTCAACCCTGTCCTCAAGTACCCTCAACAGGCCATGTTTTGGGAAATTCTCTTAGGCTGGATTCACACCTATGCTTTTTTAGTGAATTTTGCAGATTTTCACTACAGATCGTGTCCCATAGGAAACCATGGTAAATGGACTGTAGTGCAAATCTGCAAAATGTGCTAAAAATGCATAGGTATGAATCCAGCCTTAGATAAAAAATAGCTGTCCAAAATACCAAGCCATTGACTCTGATGTAAAGCACTTGTGCAAGATAAAGGAAAACCTGCAAATATGGCCTGTTGGGGGTAATTGAGGACAAGGTTGAGAACCACTGGTATAATAAATACATTATTATTATTATACAGGATTTATATAGCATCAACAGTTTACGCAGCTCTTTACAATGTAAAAGGGAGACAATACAGTTATAATACAATAAAATACAAGCGGATTAAGAGGGCCCTGCTCAGAAGAGCTTACGCTCTAATAGGGTGGGGCAGGTGGTCCAAATGTTGTAACTGTGGGGTATGAGCTGATGGAAGTGGTAAAAGATTAGTTGGAGACGTGATCGGCTTTCCTGAAGAGATGAGATTTCAGGGATCGCCTGAAGGTAGCAAGAGTAGGGGATAGCTGGACCGGTGGAGGTAGCGAGTTCCAGAGGATGGGAGAGGCTCTGGAGAAATCCTGGAGACGAGCATGGGAGAAGGAGACGAGAGAGCTTGAGAGTAGTAGGTCTTGAGAAGAGTGGAGAGGACGATTTGGGTGATATTTGGAGACAAGATTGGCAATGTAGTTTCGGGGCAGAGTTGTGAATGGCTTTGTATGTTGTGGTTAGTATTTTGAATTTAATTCGCTGAGTTATTGGGAGCCAGTGTGGGGATTGGATGAGAGGGTTGGCAGACACTGAGCTGTTGGTAAGATGGATAAGTCTGGCGGCAGCATTCATGATAGACTGAAGAGGGGATAGCCTATGGCAGTGATGGCAAATGTTGGCACCCCAGATGTTTTGGAACTACATTTCCCATGATGCTCATGCACTCTGCATCGTAGTTGAGCATCATGGGAAATGTAGTTCCAAAACATCTGGGGTGCCAAGGTTCGCCATCACTGGCCTATGGAGAGGCAGGCCAAGGAGAAGGGAGTTGCAATAGTCAAGGCGAGAGATAACAAGGGAGTGAATGAGGAGCTTGATCCAGTTTGAACCTATAAATTGAATCTAACTATATGCAAAAATATACCATGCCTAGAATTCTTCAAGAATTTGCTTAAAGTTGATTGGCTGTTGCAGCCTGCGTCTTGGACATGGTCCACGGAAGTGGGCTGCTTCAATGGTCTTTAGACAGCAAGGTCATTGCTCACCATCCCAACTCACCCGGGGAACCTCTGGGATCAAGGGCAGAGTTACCTTACAGGAAATAAGGCGAGAATTCAAGTGGGAAAGCTATAGTTATGTATGCTGTGAATAGAGTCCCTCTTTAAACTCACTGGTCAGGTGAGCTAATCAAACAGTCAGCCAACCATAAGAAGTGGACCTTTAATTCCTCTGTGGAGACAATTCTCAGGAGATGACTTGAACCAGTTTGAAGAAACAACTCATCTGAAAACAGTTGCCAGTGAATGAAATAAGCCACTTAAGAGCCTGTTCTTGTGTTTTTTTTATTTAATTTAATTTTTATTTAATTTAATTTTTTTAGATATTCCCAATACAGCCTGCGCAGTGTGCATTACGCCATATACAATATCTGTGCCATAGCAGGTACCGAAGGTATTTTTATATGCAATATTTGTGGGTACAGAGCTCCCCGTTTCTTGGGTTTTTAAATAATGCATTTAAACTGAAGGCTTTAAGAATAATAGTTTCCTTGTACCCTTTCCTATGCATTTTCAACCGTCGTGTCCGTTGACCTGCATTACGAAAGATGAGTATTTTTATCCTTAACGAGTTTAAAAGCAGCTCGACTTGTAAAGTATTTTTCTACAAATTTAGGTTTTCTTATGTATTCATGAAAGCACAAATATGTTAAGGTTACAGGATATGGAGAACTTTATTTTAAATTCCTGTTCTGGGCACATTTGTAAATATTTTTTTCTGTATTTAAAAAAAAAAAATGGGATTATTGTGGATAAAAAAAGGGTTTTTATTAATAAAATATGTAATTTTATTTGTACGAGTCGTTGTTTTTTTTTCTACAGCAGGCTCAGGTTTTCTACCACCCGGGGAGGAACAAGACACAAACCTCTGACAGATTTTGTATGAGACTAAAAGTTATTACAAAATGTAAGTGTATCCAAAGCCAAAGGTTTTTGTTTAGTTTCGGATAGAGTAGGGAAGGGTTGCTGTTTGTGTCTCTAGTTAGGGGACTCGCTCTTTGTCCTGTGACCATTGGGACAGAAATTGACGGGAAATCCAAATTTTTTAGTTGTCAAGCAAGACAAGAATAGAGGAATAACTGTTCGGTAGGGGCATTTGTGATGGCAGCGACTTTCGATGTTGGTGGGTGCAGCGGCCAGAAAACACATGGAGTCTAAATGCAGTAATAATGCCACGTACACACGACCGGACTTTTTCGAGGGACTAGGTCCGACGGACTTTCGGCGGAGTTCTGACAGACTTTCCGAATGAACAGACTTGGCCACACACAATCACACCAAAGTCCGACGGATTCGAATGTGATGACGTACGACCGGACTAGAATAAGGAAGTTCATAGCCAGTAGCTGCCCTCACATCGGAGTAGCATACACACGAGCGGATTTCTCGGTAGGAACTGGGTCCGGCGGAGTTCCGGTGGAAAAATTGAAAACATGTTCCATTTCTAAAGTCCACCAGATTTTTGGCAAGCAAAGGTCCGATGGAGCCCACACAAGATCGAATTGTCCGACGGACCTTTGCTGTCAAAAAGTCCGGTCGTGTGTACGTGGCATAACAATATATTATAACAGAAGTCCAGTAACAGACCCCCGTGAAAAGGCAACCTGACAAGGTACAGCCACAAGTTGCAACAGTGATGAGGAGTGGACTGAAGACTCAGAAGTGCCAACAGCGTTTGTCTCGAGGAGCGGAACTTGGTCTGGCTGGTCTGTACCCAAACAGGAAGGATGGCGTGTCCATACACTTGCCCTACTCCTCCAGAACCTGTCCCTGTTGCTAAGCATTGACTCTGACGGACGGGAGACCTGTCCTTATATTAGCAAACCTGGGAGCCAGGGTCTTAAATAGGCTCTGCCTGACACAAGATGGCTGCCAACCCCACATGGGGTGCCTTAATCCAATCACAAGCTGCCTCCCTGCGATCCAGGAATCCATAGAGGAACTAGGTTCCTCTAGCTTTCCTCTTCCATCTGCATTGCTGTGGTGGACAAATGCCACCTGCAGTGGAGAAGATAGACTGCACCTGTCTACACCCTCACTTTAGAGAGATTTTCTTTCACGTTCTGTTGTGTGTACAGGACAGGAAGTAAAGGGAAGTCTACTTATGAGGCACACCCAAAAAAAAAATGGGGGGAGGGGACATGGCGTTAACCAATCCCTACTCTATCCACAGTGAAAAAAATTTGATTGATATACTGTAAGCTTTAGCAGTTGAATTCCATGGTATGGCGTTTGATCACAGACCTCATACTCTCACCTGCTCTGGCCAAACAAGTGCTAACTTGGCAGTCTCTCTATGTCATTTCGCAGTCTGGGCACTTTCTCTTTCTCTTGGGTATTGTTCTTTTTGTGATATTGATATTGTACTTTGGCGTTTACCCATGGGCAGCAGTACCGGCAGCCATGTCACTCTATGAGCTTCACATAGAGCTTGGCAGTGGGGCTGTACGGGACACCTGTACCCTCCACCCACAGCTAAACACCAGAGCCCCATGCACCAGGGCTAAATGCCCAGTGTGCATGGGGGTCTTAAAGCGATACTAAAACACAAACCATTTATTATACATTATCACTTCTCTTTAAATATGTGGACAATGCCAGCATAATAATAATAAAAAAAAAAAAAAAAAAAAAGTGTTTTAGTCTTCCTCCATGCCCTTGAAGCTGTAATTTATGACGAAATGCGTAAAAAAATAAAGATGACAAGGCCCTTCATGACATCATCATGCAATTGAAGTCTGGAAGTGGCACAGTTTACTTTCGGACCAACTCTATTACATGCGCAGGTTATTCTTACCCCTGTGAGCATTTGGATTTATTTTTTATAAAAACGCATTCTGATGGTTTTACGCTACGTGGCACCCGGGTGTTTTCTATAAGTACATTTGAGAACTGGATGGTGACCTGTGGACCTGACATTGGTAAGAAAAAAAAAAAAAAAAGCCTCCCGTCACATAGAGCTGCACGATTTATCAGTAAGAAATCGAAACTGCAATCTTTTTCTCTTCTTCATCTTCAAAACAGCATGTCAGGGATTCCAAGTGCAGAGAGTTCTCACAGCTGGAGGGGGAAAAAAATAAATCCAGGCAGCCTGCCAAGTTTAATCACAACAAATAAGTAGAAACAAAGCATCTTTTCGTTCTTTTATCAAAGGAAAGAACGCCAGAGTGTAAATGAAGGACGTTTAACCATATAAAGACCAAAGACTTTTTGGACATTTATGGATTACAATAAAAAAAAAAAAAAAAAAATTCTGATAGAAAATTACTTGCAACACCCAAACATGATTTTTTTTTTTTTTTTTTTTTTTTAGAGACCCTATAGAATAAAATGGTGGTTGTTGCAAGATTTTATGTCACACCGTATTTGCAGAGCGGTCTTTCAAACGCAATTAAGAAAAGAATACACTTTAATAATTTTTTTTTTTTTTTTTTAATTCATTAAACAGTAGTTAGCCCGATTTTTTTTATATAATCTAAAGATGTTACATCGCGATCTTTATTCTAAGAAAAAAAAATTGTGATTCTCGTTTTAGCCAATATAGTGCAGCTCTACTGTCACAGGATACAAACACTATCTGATACAGAGGGCCAGATCTTTCTGGTAAGCATGTGCGACTAGGCATGCGGTGGAGGAACACTGGTGAGACGCTTCAGTTTCAAGGGCAACACTTTTGCCTATTGCATTTATTCTTGGAAGGATGCTAACCACATTGTTGTTGGATGGTGGACTTCTATTTCAGAAAATTCCTTCTGATCTCTGTTTCTTGTACACAGTTTAGATTTTTTTTTTTTTTTTTTTTTACAAAAAAACAAAACATATGTTTTTCTTTTCATTGAACTGGTCACTGATTGAATTTTTTTTGGAGCTCAGTGCTTGTTTATGTGGTCTTTTGGTTTGGCTATGGGGCACAAGCCCCCCTACTGACATTCAGCACCTGTTCCTCCCATGAGGATGACCCAATTTAGGGTTTAGGATTAGCGTCCCCCCCCCCCGCCATACTTGTGATGAACAGTGACGTGCACAAAACAGAAGCTGCTGAACTCTTTCTGAATGATCTGAATCTCTTTATTATTGACCTTGATTACAAAAGCTTCTAATGTTACATGATAAAACAGCAATGTGACAACAGTCTTGTATAGACCTGTAGACCATGTAGTAAAAAGGAACAAACACCAGTATTTTTTTTTTTACAACCTAGTATGCACACTAGGCTCAGTTTACACCACTTCCAGCCTGGGATAAGGGTTGCTTATTTTTCAAAAGATCCAATGAGATTGGAGAATTAAAATTACGTGCCCAAAGCAAAGATGCGTATCTGTTGCTTAAAGCTGAATTGCAGACTAGGCAATTTTTACATTGGACCAAAGGAACTATGTACAGTGGAACCTTGGATTACGAGCATAATCTGTTCCAGGAGAATGCCTGTAATCCAATGCACTCGCATATCAAAGCGAGTTTCCCCATAGAAGTCAATGGAAATGAAGATAATCAGTTCCTCATTGACTTCTATTGCATGCAATAACACATGTGGCCAGAGGTGGGGGGGGGGGCGCCAGAGAACCTCAAAAATACTCAAGTTCAGCTCGGCTGAAGTCGGAAAGCCTTGGGAACTGCGTATTTCCGAACCGTTCCGAGTGTCACCGGCGCCCCCGCACCTCTGGCCAAGTGCGGAACTGCACACCCTATTAGCTTGAATTACGCTCGTTTTGCAAGAAAAAACTCGCAAACCAAGTCAGAATTTAAAAAAAATTCAAAACGCTTGTTACTCGTAAAGGATCCTTTTAGAAGGTGGAAATCATTTCTCCAGTGATCTCAACTAGGTTCCAGGTCCTGTGCTGAGCTGCTGCATTATGAGCACAGCAGATCGATCGCTTGGCACAGGCGCCATTCAGGGACCATTTTGCATTTTCCCAAAGAATGCAATGGGTTCATGGATTGAAGGAAGTGGAGATCGTGACGTCACTATCCACCTCATCCAATTAGAGAACGCTTTGCATTCATTTAGAAAATGCAAAGTGTTACCTGAATGAACGCTGAGCAAGCGACCTTCTGTATTCATTAACCGATTCTGGACCACCCACCACATATATACTGTGGCAGGGTGGCCTGGCTGTGCAAAATCACGCACCTGTACATGATTTCCTGCATGCGGTGTAGAGGGCACGCTGCTCCCGCCGTAATGGGACACAGTGGGAGCTAATCAGCGTTCGCGATCTGCCGATCATTCTGTGGCGAGATGGCGTAGCGGTGTGCCTGTGTAAACAAGGCAAACCACTGATCCGTCAGGGAGCAAGAGAGATCTTGTGTTTCAGCTAAGCTGAAGCACGATTTCTCTTTTCCTCCAGTGCATCCGTCCCACCCCACAGTTAGAAAGCACCCCCCAGGAACACGCGTAACCCTTTGATCGCCCCCTAGTGTTAACCCCTTCCCTGCCCGTGTCATTTATACAGTGCCTCTTTTTTTTTTAATCACTGTATTGATTTCACCGATGCCCAAAAAGTGTCACTTAGTGTCCAATTTGTCTGACGTAATGTGGCAGTCCTGCTAAAAAAAAAATAATGATGATTTCCGCCATTACTAGTATAAACAAAAGACGCTATAACTTTATCGCGAACCAATCAATATACGCTTATTGGGATTTTTTTTTTTTACCAAAAATATGTAGCAGAATATATATTGGCCTAAATTGATGAAGAATTTTTTTTTTTATTATTGGGAATGTTTTAAAGCAGAAAAAATAATGTTTTTTATTCAAAATTGTCGCTTTTTTTTGTTTATAGCACAAAAAATAAAAAAACCGCAGAGGTGATCAAATACCACCAAAAGAAAGCTCTATTGGTGGGGGAGGGGGAAAAAGGACATCAATTTTATTTGGGTACAGCGTCGCGCAATTGTCAGATAAAGCAACACAGTGCCGAATCGAAAAAAAATGGCCTGGTCAGGAAGTGGGTAAAACCTTCCGGAGCTGAAGTAGTTAAGCAAAGGGCAGCCATTCAGCATTGGATGCGGAAGCCAGCAGCAATCAGTGTAGTCAGGGTTGCCTAATGCAGTGTTTTTCAGCTTCTAGAGCGGGGGGGGGGGGGTCTCAAACTGGCAGCCCTCCCAGCTGTTGTTGCGGCACTACAACTCCCATCATGCCTCTTCCTGTGGGAGTCAGGCTTGTAACTGTCAGCCTTGCAATGCCTCATGGGACTTGTAGTTTCGCAAAACAGCTGGAGGGCCACCACTTTGAGACCCCGGGGAACCCACAGGTATGATGGCTGCATTGGTCCAATGTAATGTGTATATTTGTAGCGCTATCCATAGTTGGTATTCAACTTTAAAGCTTTGGGAATTGAGCCTTATTCTGTTGGTAGTATTGCGCTCATGGTCATTACTGTAGCTGCATTTGCATTGCCTCATCTCTCTATAGTAGTAACCACCTATCCCCACTTTGCATAGGGTAGGTTTTTTTTTTTTTTTTTCACTGCCTGGGCTCAGATTGCGGTATGTATCTTGCATCTTTTGTTACACCATTCTGCAGGCATGGGCAAAAACATGACCACAAGATTGGCTTGTGTGTACCCAGGGTATTGCCAAAGAGAACTCTCTGGTAACATTGCCCACCATGCAGTGTAATGCCCCATACACACGATCGGACATTGATTGGACATTCCGACAACAAAAACCAGGGGATTTTTTTTTTCCAACGGATGTTGGCTCAAACTTCATTACACAAGACCACACAAAGTTGGTCGGAAATTGCGAACGTATAGAACATGGTGACGTACAACACGTACGACGAGCCGAGAAAAATGAAGTTCAATAGCCAGTGTGGCTCCTTCTGCTCGATTCCAAGCATGCGTGGAACTTTGTGCGTCGGAATTGTGTACACGCGGATTTTGTTGTCGGCAAATTTGAGATTCAGATCTCAAATTTTGTGCAACACAGATTCTGATGGAAAATGTCCGATGGAGCCTACACACGGTCGGAATTTCCGACAAGAAGCTCCCATTGAACATTTTCCGTCGGAAAATCCCACTGTGTGCACGGGGCATTAGGATGCTTTCACACTGGGGCGGGCGTTGGTGGTAAAGCGCCACTATTTTTAGTGGCACTTTAGCCGCACTACTCGGACGCTAGCGGGGGCGCTTTTAACCCGAAAAAGGGTTAAAACCACCCGCAAAGCGCCGCTGCCCCATTGATTCCAATGGGTGGGGGCCTTTAGGAGTAGTGTATACACCGCTGCAAAGATGCTGCTTACAGGACTTTTTTTTTTCACCGTCCTGCAAGCACAGCGCCCCAGTGTGAACGCCCTCTAAGGATCCTGGGATTTCTGATGTAAAGACGTAGGCAACCGCTTAATCTGTAGAGCAAATGCAACAACAATTCCATGGACAACGCTGCCTGCAAGCCAATATTTCTGCAGTGTGTAGCACTACCAACATTTAACACATTCTGGCAAAAAAAAAAAAAAAAGTTTTCCTTTTTATAACTTTTTTTTTTTTTTTTTGGGAAGAAAATGGCAGTATTTTCATCACAGAAAGAAATAAGACCCTCCATGATGGTATCTGATAGGAGCAGAAAGTATTTGAAGACATTTGTATTTTATTGCAAGGAATTTATAAAGGAAATTAATGTATATGGCTGAGTCTGGGTGAATTTTACACCCCCCCCCACCCCCAGCCAATATGATCGCTTCTCCTCTCCGCCAATTGTGCTCCTCCCACTTCCTGATTGTCCAGGTGGTACTCACAGGGTCGGCTTCTCAATCTGCACTAAGAGATCGCTCTGGGTGGCCATCTCCTGAGTCCCGGATCTTCCTGTACATCCCCCCGACCAGCCAATATGATCGCTTCTCCTCTCCGCCAGTAGAGCTCCTCCCGCTTCCCGATTGGCCGGGTGTTGCTCATGCAGTCGGGTTCTCAGCTGGCACCAAGAGATCGCTCTGGGCGGCCATCTCCCCAGTCCCAGATCTTCCTGTATATACCCCCCCACCCCCCCCCCCGCTCAGCCAATATGATCGCTTCTCCTCTCTGCCAGTTGAGTTCCTCCCGCTTTCTGATTGGCCAGGTGGTACTCACGCGGTCAGGCTCTCAATCGACACTAAGAGATCGCGCTGGGCAGCCATCTCCCACGCTCCTCCCGCTTCCTAATTGGCCGGGAGGAAAAGCAAGAAGAAAAATGTTAATTCACTATTGTCACACAACTTGGGGTGCATTGCTCTGCGCCCCAAGCCCAAATTTTTGTGAAGCCAATTAGACCCTCAGGCTCTAATCATGTGCCCATTGGAATCCATGGGCGTAGATTAGGGACCCGGCGCATGGATGGGGGGGGGGGGCGCAGCACCCCTGTACCTTGCATTATGGGTCCACCACTGCTCTCCACTCTATGCAAAGTGAAAAAAAAAATGCAATTTGCCTTCAGTCATACTTTAAGGGTAAGTGTACATGGACTGCTGGAAACAACCCCAGCAAAAAACTGAAAACACGCTAAAAAAAATGCATAGGCGTGAACCAGGCCTAAGTGCTTTGTTTTTCTGGCCAGAGTACCATTAAAATGCACATTTACTTACCGTATCCCACCCTCCCCCAATGCTCCTCCTTTCATACAACCTCTTCTCTTTGGTGCTCCAGCCAGAGGTCGCCACTGTGACATCATCACATACATAGCAGGAGCAAATAGTCCAGCACTGTAAATTGGGGTTGCCCAACACAACCCAGAACATCGCAGAGAAGAGGCGAGCATTGGCTGCTAATGGAGGGAGGGATAAAGCCATCATCATTATACAGCGGTAATAGCCCAGAGAGCAAGGACAAAGCGCGGCAAACATGTGGCAGTGTTGAAGTCTTGTTACCTTGTTGCACATTTCCACTGCCCAATTGTACACTTGCAGAGCACTTGAAGCACAAGTTCTAGTTGACGCTTTTCCCAATTTGTAGCAAATGTGTATGGCAAGTCTCTATCAAGAGCAAAGTTGCAGTGGCGAGTCTACAGCAAGAGCTCTGCAAGTCTACAGCAAGAGCTCTGCAAGTCTACAGCAAGAGCTCTGCAAGTCTACAGCAAGAGCTCTGCAAGTCTACAGCAAGAGCTCTGCAAGTCTACAGCAAGAGCTCTGCAAGTCTACAGCATGAAAACTCAGCCACAGTGACCCCCTGTGGTGGGATGACTATACTGCACAACATAACTGAGCCAGAACTTGGAGCAGACTTGCAGAATGTTTGCAAAGAAAGTTAACGTGGAGTCATGCAATGGGGACTTGCTGCAATTGTGCAACAAACTTGTGAAGACCGGCAAGTCTGGCCATAGCTTAGCAAGTCATTTTCAAACTTGCCGCACAATTGCTTGCTATCTGGGAGTTTGCACAGTGATTTACAATACAAAGGGAGACTGTACAGTTACCATACAATAAAATACAAGGTGGTTAAAGAGCCCTGCTCATAAAAACGTACGATAATAATGGGGTGGGGCAAGTGGTACAAAAAAAAAGGTAATAACTGCGAGGGATGAGCGGATAAAGAATTAAAAGTTCAGAGGTTAGTGCATTTTACTGGTACCCTAGGCAAAAACCAGCATATAGCCCTTACAGTATGAGGGACACCCCACTGCAAAGAGTAGATTGTTCCAGAGTAACGCATTTAATGCTAAAGAGGGAGAAAGTAGACAGGAAATGGCTGAAAGGGGCTGTAGGAGATCAGCAGCACTGAGATAAGGGGAAAAGGATCAACAAAAGGTGCAAACAAGTATTTTATGATAAACATGGCAATCAGTTGATAAACAGCGTATCACAATGTCATCCAGTTGGGGTTTAGATCTACTTGGAAGGAATGTCTTTTTTGGAGTGCAGTTTTGTCCAAACACACCCCCTAGCCAAAATATTTTTAAACCTGGACATATTATACGGGAGCCGCAGTTACAAAACAGCTGGAGAACGAGAAACTGACCTTGAGGAATAAATCTTCATTGTACTACTGGAGGGGAAAGAATGTAGGAGAGGGAATGTCAACACCCCCTCCATGGAGCTACCAGACACCACTGACTCGGAGTACGGAGCAAAGGCAAACTAAACAAGAGGTGAGATCTTCAAAAATAATTCTACATTCAGTAGAGCTTGTTTAAAGCCCCTTTTCACGCAGGAAAAAAAAAAAAAACAACATGTAAAGACACACACACACACACAGTGTTAATTTTGAAAGACAATTTTGATTTTAGTTTTAGTCTAAAGCCTCGTACACACGATCGGATTGTTGGCCAACAAAGCGTCAGACTTTTGTCTTCAGGGCATGCGCCTGGATCTTCTCTTGCATACTAACAGTACACAATTGTCGGCCAACAAACATAGTGACGTACTATGAGAAATTTCAGCTCTTGAGCGCCACCCTTTGGGCACCTTCTGCTAATGTCATGTTTGGTGAGCAATGATTCCGAGCATGCGTGTTTGTACTTTGGACTTTTGTGTTTAACGGACTTGTGTACACACGATAGGAAAATCTGACAACAGACCGTTGTCCGCTCAAAAGCTACGAGCCTGCCAGCCAACATTTGTTGGCTGAAAGTTGGGCAACAATTGTCTGAAGGGGCGTACCAACGGTCGGATTTTAGGCAAAGCAGTCTGTCATCACACACAATCCCCGGCCGAAAATCAGATCGTGCATACGAGGCTTTAGTCCCATTTTAGTCTTCGGCAATTGTTTTAGTCGTATTTAGTCGACTAAATCTCCAGTACATTTTAGTCGACCAAAACTTGCATGCTGATGTCATCAGCTACAATGCAGAACCAATAATCCTACATTGTACAAGAATATGTCAAGGACCCATCCTCCTCAGAGGAGAGTGCCGGGGCAAGGAATGCACCTTATCCATTATCCCTCTATAGTGATGCAATGACCTACGCCACTAGCTTCTACTAAATGCACAGGTACAATTTAAAAAATAAAAATAAAAATAAAAAAAGACATTCATATTTTAGGGAAGGTCCTGCACATATTTTAACTGTAGGGAACAGAGGAGTAACTTATTTTTTAATCCTATCCTGTACTTTTGCTCAGTTTCTTCATTTACTTTTAATAATTTTTCATTGAAAGATATATATAGTCAAAGTAAGAGCAATCCAAAATGATAGCCAGCAGTTAATTTAAATTAAAATCCGATTTCTATTTTTGTACATAAGGGAATATTGTCTCCCCAATTAAAGAGGGATTCCACCAAAAAAAAAAATATTAAAAGCCAGCAGCTATAAATACTACAGCTGCTGACTTTTAATAAATGGACACTCACCTGTCCCGGGTTCCAGCGATGCCGAGGCCGATCGATCGCTCAGCCCTCGGCTGCTGTCGCCACCATTCTAGGTGAGGGAATCAGGAAGTGAAGCGAATCGGCTTCACTTCCCGGTTCCCTACTGCGCATGCGCGAGCCGCGCCGCGCAATAGGAAATCTCCGCGCTGTCACTGGGACCCGTGTGTGTCCCAGCAGACAGCGCGGCAGGGCAGGAAATGGCGTAGACTCCCACGGGAGTCTATGCCCGGAAGTGGGTGAAAATACCTGTCTTTGACAGGTATCTCCACCCCCCTCCCCCCTGAAAGGTGTCAATTGTGAAACCGGAGGGGGGGAGGGATCCGATTAGCGGAGGTTCCACTTTAGGGTGGAATCCCGCTTTAAGAAAATATAATTACAGTTCTCTTAAATCATTCTCTAGATAGTTTGGTTATCAGCTCCTTGGTGCCAATGCCCATCTCTGCAAACTTCTAAAAGACCACAAGGTGGCAGCAGAGTACCTTATCAATGCTACTATTGCAACATTAAATCCAAAACCAAAAAATATAGGGGGTATAGCTCAGTGGAAGAGCATTCGACTGCAAAATCAAAAAATATCATACACAGTGGAACCTTGGTTAATGAGCAATCTGGTTAAAGCGGAGGTCCCCCTTTTTATTTATTTTTATTTTTTTAAAGTCAGCATCTACAAATACTGCAGCTGCAACAAACCTTACTCCAGCGACCATGATCAGTGGCCTTACCTTAGGGAGGCCGATGACGAGGTGGTGCTGGATCTGGGGGTAGGGCTCCTGGAAGCTTAAAGAGGCTGTCGCTGCCCCTGCACCTGTTGCTCCGCTCTCCAGCTTGTTGAGGGAAAGAGCCAGGGTTGTTGCTTCTCCTCCCGGCTGAACAGGAAGTGAGTCCTGAGACCTGATTGGCCGGGAGTCCCAAGACTCCCTGGCCAAATCGGGTCGCAGGACCCACTTCCTGATTGGCCAGAGAGGAAAAGCAGGAAGACAATGTCACACGACTGAGTGGACTCAGGGCGCAGTGCTCTGCTCCCCGAGCCCACCCCTTTTTTTAAGCCAATTAGAGCCTCAAACTCGCGTCACATAATATATAAAAAAAACAAACATTGAAATCCATGCGTCCGGCACCCAGCATGTAGGTTACGGTGAAGATATTTGCCGGCACACCATGGAACGACACAAATAGCGTCCAAACGGGTGATATATTGCATGATCACAACACACGGATAGTGCAACATTTCAGAGCCATGAAGGCCCTGTCACATGCCTGACGAAGGGGCCCTGCGCGGCTCCGAAACGTTGCACTATCCTTGTGTTGTGATCATGCAATATATCACCCGTTTGGACGCTATTTGTGTCGTTCCATGGTGTGCTGGCAAATATCTTCACCGTGACTTGAACCGGTATCCAGCTAGTTGTTGCTACAGCACCCAAATCCGAGAGCTCATCCAGGAACGTGTGCGATGGGAATATGAAGTACTGCATGTAGGTTAGGGCCCGGGCGCATGGATTAGAGTGACTGCATGAGCGGGGGCTGCTACTGAAGAGATTATTTGCGACAACCTGCTTAGGTTAGGCTTGGTGCATGACTTCCAGATGTGAATCTGCACATCTACGCAGGTCCAACGTAACCAAAGATGAGCTAGGCCAGTGATGGAGAACCTTGGCACCCCAGATGTTTTGGAACTACATTTCCCATGATGCCCATACACTATGCAGTGTAGTTGAGCATCATGGGAAATGTAGTTCCAAAAACATCTGGGGTGCCAAGGTTCGCCATCACTGAGCTAGGCCCCGATTAGATAAAGCACAGGAGAAAAAAAAAAAAGAGGCGATACTCTACCCCTAAAGAGCCAGTGCCTAATCCTGGGGTACAGATCACCCATAGGGAAGGAGCATTCCAAGTTGGGGAACATGCCCTATTCCAGTGATGGCGAACCTTGGCACCCCAGATGTTTTGAAACTACATTTCCCATGATGCTCCACTACACTGCAGAGTGCATAAGCATTATGGGAAATGTAGTTCCAAAACATCTGGGGTGCCAAGGTTCGCCATCACTGCCCTATTCAATTATGCTGTGCCCCCAACATGCAATAAAAAAAAAATATTGCCAAATCATTCTATTGAAGGTCCCTCAAAGCCAGACATGTTGATTAACACCCCCCCCCCCCCCCCCTGCCCTTTTTTCCTATTATAGTTGTTATAATGGTAACATCTGTAAGTAAAACTTATGGAATTGCTCAGCAAAATTCCCCTTCTGGCTCTCCAGCTGTTGTGGAACTACAAAGCTCGATAGATACAAAATCTTAACAGATACAATGTCTCCACTTGTGCTCAGGTGGGGTAGACATCACGATTTAATTTTAAAACTGTAATTATTTTTATTTATTTTTTTTCAATGTGACTATATGTCACTTTTTTTTTTTTTTTAAGAACCAACTCCTGAGTGGAGGTAGATAAAAATAATTAGCATATATTGCAATATATATAAAAATCAAATCTTTTAAAATCTTTGACATGAGGTTCGTCTCTGCACCGAGAGATCAGGGCCTCACTACAAAAAAAATATATATATATGTTATGAAATACGCACGTGCGCACACATATTATACAACGTTCTCTACGAGAGCTGACCAATCAAATTCTAGTGCAAATCGAGATCTCCAGACTTGACGCTAAGGAGAGGGTTAGTAAACAGCTGGGTAGGTGGCGTGTTCTTCCCCCCCCTCCCCCCCTAGAGATGGTGAGGGGGGTGGGGCGCTCTGTCACATCATGGTCTCGACAATGACGTGAGTTGGTTTCATGTGGCCGCCGTTGGGGCAGAAGGGGGTGGAGACTTCCGATTCCTTGGCCCAGCGCTCTAGCTCTCTGGGAGCCGTGACGGATTTGATCCTCTGTGGAAACAAAAAGTTTAATTTAAAATTGTGCTACTGCAAATAAAAAAAACGGCAGTACGTGAGTTAATAAGTGCGCAAGCTGCTCCTTCCCACCGCCAGTTGAAACCTAAAGTATGGAAGTTAAACCGAAAAAATTCTTGCTCACAAAACTAGATGCAGGAAAAAAAGGAAGCCGCCACGTAGCGGAGGGATCACGGACATCCACGATTATTGTGTAGGACGTGTCTAAGCCCTACTGGGGCAGGCACTGTCATTGCATTGTCTGTGGATGTCTTATTCCGCGTACACACGACCGGACTTTGACTGACTAGGTCCGACGGACTTTCGGCGGAGTTCTGACAGACTTTGTGAATGAACGGACTTGGCCACACACAATCACACCAAAGTCCGACGGATTTAGAACGCGATGACGTATTACCGGACTAGAATAAGGAAGTTCATAGCCAGTAGCCAATAGCTGCCCTAGCGTCGGTTTTTGTCCGCCGGACCAGCATACAGACGAGCAGATTTCTCGATAGGAACTGGGTCCGGCGGACAAAAACCGACGCTAGGGCAGCTATTGGCTACTGGCTATGAACTTCCTTATTCTAGTCCAGTCATACGTCATCACGTTCGAAATCCGTCGGACTTTGGTGTGATTGTGTGTGGCCAAGTCCAAGGAGATCCGGCTGAAAAATTTGAAACATGTTCTATTTCTAAAGTCTGTCAGATTTTTGGACAGCAAAGGTCCGATGGAGCCCAAAACACGATTGGGTTGTCTGCCGGATTCGTTCCGTCTGACCTTTTCCGTCGAAAAGTCCGGTCGTGTGTACACGGCGTTATACAACAAACATGGATGTCGGTGGTCCATCTGGTATCTGGTTGTTTCCTTTTCCTACATCAAGTGTGCAAGCAAGTAAGTTTGCAAATATAACTTGCTATGTATTTCTTTTCTGCTGCTGCCCCCCCCCCCCCCAAAAGCCTCATCTCTTGGTCAGATCGCATTTCCTGATGCCTGGTAAAATGCTATTTTATAACAAAGGGAGTCATCTTCTCCTAGTTAGGGGTTACAGTGAGGGGAAAAAAAAAAAAAAAAAAAGTATTTGATCCCCTTCATTTTTTATAACTATCAATATACGCTTATTGTGATTTTTTTTTTGTGTTACCAAAAATATGTAGAAGAATACATATCGGCCTAAACTGAGAAAAAAAAAAGATTTTTTTTTTATTTATTTTTTTACATATTTTTTGGGGCTATTTATTATAGCAAAAAAAAAAAAATATAGCTTTTTTTTAAAAAATTTTATTTATTTTTTACATATTTTTTGGGGCTATTTATTATAGCAAAAAAAAAATATAGCTTTTTTTAAAAATTGTTATTCTTTTTTTTTTTCATAGCGTAAAAAATAAAAACCGCAGAGGTGATCACATACCACTTATTCCAATTTTTTTTTTTTTTACCAAAAATATGTACAAGAACACATATCGGCCTAAACTTAGGATTATAGCAAAAACTACAAAATATTGTGTTTTTTTTTTTCAAAATTGTCGCTCTTTTTTTGTTTATAGCGCAAAAAATAAAAAACACAGAGGTGATCAAATACCACCAAAAGAAAGCTCTATTTATGGGTAAAAAAAAAAGGATGTCAATTTTGTTTCAGTACAACGTCGCAATTGTCAGTTAAAGTGACGCAGCGCCGTATCCCAAAAATCGGCCTGGTCAGGAAGGGGCCAAATACTTCCGGGGCTGAAGTGGTTAAGCATGGTCATTATTACCTGGGATAGGGTCATCCAGCACCCAGAGCAAGGACCCTAACCCCTCCCCCCACAGTTAATACAGAGTGGCTGTTCCACCCTGTATAATATATATATATATATATATATATATATATATATATATATATATATATATATATATATATATATATATATATATATATATATATATATATAATATTCTCCCTGATCCGTCATCAGTCTTTTCTCACATACCTCCATAAGCCCTCCTTCAGAGCGCAGAATCCGATACACCACGACCAGCGGGATACAGATCATTGAGGAGAGAGCCAGAACCCAGCCCAAGCCGATCGCCCAGTCCGGATATGTGTAATACTTGTTGTAGGTGAGTGGGGTGTATTTGGCTAGAGAGAAGATAAAACAACCCTAGAAAAAGAAAGAAAGGAAAAAAAAAAAAAAAACTAAAGTATATACTATGCATACATTTGTAACTACTACACTTTAAAGCTGAACTGCGACATAAGCAAATCTCCTCTAAATATAAAAGAGTTCTGTGTCTTCTTCTGGAATCTCGGGGAGCTTTGTGTATTTCTTCCAGATCTGTGCAGTAATCCCAGTGTGAGACATCCTGTAATGAAGACCGCTCACTGCTGCTCTCTCTTCTTGTGCAGGGGGACTGGTCTTGTCTCCGCCCCCTCCTGTCGTTTTCTGCAGGCAGCCTGAAGTGGGTGGAGCTGCTGAGCCCCTCCCACTGCTCTGCTCTCTCTCACCTTGTGCAGGGTGAGTGGTCTTGTCTCCGCCCCTTCCCGTCGTTTTTTTTCTGTAGTGGGTGGGACCTGCAGGGCCACTCCCACAGCTCTGCTCAGGCTATGTACAGCACAGTGATGATGTCACTGCTACGTTTACAAATGAATATATTAATTTACAAAAAAGAATGTATATCCTTTGGCGCCACTGAGGAGATTATTTAAAAGGAAAATTTCTGTGCCTTTTATTTATTTAAATTATTGTTGTAAAGTTTTCCTAAAGGGCTCATTTACAACTTGCTTCAGCTTTCACATGCATTAAAGCGCCTACCACTTCAACATGCTTCTTTGAAGCTTTAATGAAGCTTGTATGTTGATTTTCTATTTTGGGGGGTCAGTAAAACCCCCAGCTCATTAATACCCTCAATCAACAGATCCCTTTATTCAATAGTAACCTCCAGCTCTGCCGATCCCCCACTCAGTAGTAACCTCCAGCTCTGCCGATCCCCCACTCAGTAGTAACCTCCAGCTCTGCCGATCCCCCACTCAGTAGTAACCTCCAGCTCTGCTGATCCCCCACTCAGTAGTAGCCTCCAGCTCTGCCGCCGATCCCCTACTCAGTAGTAACCTCCAGCTCTGCCGCTGATCCCCTACTCAGTAGTAACCTCCAGCTCTGCCGCCGATCCCCTACTCAGTAGTAAACTCCAGCTCTGCTGCCGATCCCCCACTCAGTAGTAACCTCCAGCTCTGCCGCCGATCCCCCACTCAGTAGTAACCTCCAGCTCTGCCGCCGATCCCCCTACTCAGTAGTAACCTCCAGCTCTGCTGATCCCCCACTCAGTAGTAAACTCCAGCTCTGCTGATCCCCCACTCAGTAGTAAACTCCAGCTCTGCTGATCCCCCACTCAGTAGTAAACTCCAGCTCTGCTGATCCCCCACTCAGTAGTAAACTCCAGCTCTGCTGCCGATCCCCCACTCAGTAGTAAACTCCAGCTCTGCTGCCGATCCCCCACTCAGTAGTAACCTCCAGCTCTGCCGCCGATCCCCTACTCAGTAGTAATCTCCAGCTCTGCCGCCGATCCCCTACTCAGTAGTAACCTCCAGCTCTGCCGCCGATCCCCTACTCAGTAGTAACCTCCAGCTCTGCCGCCGATCCCCCTACTCAGTAGTAACCCCCAGCTCTGCTGCTGATCTCCCACTCAGTAGTAACCGCCAGCTCTGCTGCTGATCCCAGAATATATACATATGAACCAGAAGTGACTACTGATCACATCTTTCTGGTTCACTTGTTGGTTTCCCAGTGCATCCTGGGATATCTCATACCTGCAAAACCTCCAAAACAAAGCGAAGCTATAGCTGAATAAAAGCCCTTCAAAAGCTGCAGGTGCTGTAAGCGAGCATCGTCATAGATTTCTATGGAGGCTTTGGAGACACTTTAAAGCACCAAGAAAGCGACATGGGGGGGGGGATAATGTTTGAAGCAAAGCAAACACAACGTGTGAACAGGACTGTAATGTGACCTCATAAGGATTGGCATTCAGAGTGCTTTAAAAAGCTTGTCCAATGCCACATTTTGAAGCAAGTGTGAATGAGCCCTAAAAGTAAGTTTTAATTTTGATTTTCACAGTTTTAATGCTAAATGTTCAGCACATTTGAATGTTATACACGTTTGTTTGTTTCTCTTGCCAAACGTGTTGGGGGATCATACAGTGCAGGACGTTTTGGGATTTGGCTTGGAGGAAAGTAAGCAAACAATGGGTTAAAGTCCAACTTCGGGGCTACTTTTTTTTTTTTTTTTTTAAATCCCTCTGCAATCCTCTGCTCCACTCAGAGATTTAACCCAACTCCAGGCAAAAAAAATCCCATACAGTGGGGCTGCATGGGTTAACTGCTCGTTTTTATTTTTAAAGGGAAGAGGAGCAGTCAGCCCCCCCCCCCCCCCCCCAAACCCCCGCACTTGAGCGGCCTTGAACTATAGACGGTTCCTGACGTCAGCCAGCCCAGAGGAGGCGCCACAGACCAGAAACAGTCCACCGCTGGAATGAAGGATCAGTGGAGTATAAGCTTTCTCCTCACCCCTATACAAAATGAGCAGTTGACCCGTGCAGTGTGGGCGCAGCCCCACTGCAAGGACAAACGTTTTTGTTTTTTGCCCGGAGTTGGGCTTTAAAGAATCAGTTCACCTTTGGCAATATGTTACATGGTCCACCCGTTTTTAGGGTGGAGCATGTAACACGTTCCCAAGGCTGCAGCCTCTGACCGCTGCTCCACCCTCTCTGTGGCAGCAGCACGGGAAGAAGTTTTCCCATACAACAAAGTATTATATACTATCTCTGTTCCTTTAACACAATACTGTGCAAACAAAGCTCCTGAAGAAGCAGTGAATATCCGCGAAACATGTCGAGCATGCCAGCATAACTGAGGTGAACTGGTATTTTATTTCTCAGTTGCACCTTTATGTTTGGACAGACAGAGCTGTTTTTAAATTTGTATGTTTTAAGATCTTGATGTCAATTCAATAAAATTGTTTTTTTTATACATATCTGTGTACCTCAATTGTTACGGTACCATGAAAGTCCTTAGGTATTGGCCTAAAACTGATCAAGAAATTTATTTTACTTTTTTTTATCGGATATGTTTTATAGCAAAAAGGAGATTATATATAAAACTTTGCTATAAAACATATCCAATACAAAAAAAAGGAAAAAAAATAAATAATCTAATTTCCTCATCAATTTAGGCCAATACATAAGGACTTTAATGGTCAATTGAGGTACACAGATATGCATATAAAAAAAAAAATTTTTTTTTATTGAATTGACATCAAGACTTGAAACATAAAAATGTTAAAAACGGCTCTGTCTGTCCAAACAAAGGTGGAACTGAGAAAGCTGATAGTACCAGTTCACCTCAGTTATGCTGGCATCCTGGACGTGTTTCGCGGATATTCACCGCTTCTTCAGGAGCTTTGTTAGAAAAAAAATAAATAAAAAAATTATATATATATATATATATATATATATATATATATATATATATATATATATATATATATATATATATATATATATATATATATATATATATATATATATATATATATATATATATATATATATATATATATATATATATATATATATATATATATATGTGTGTGTGTGTGTGTGTTATTTCTATTTTAAATGTCGGTCTATTTTCATTTATAGAGCAAAAAATAAAAACTGCAGAGGTGATCAAATACCACCAAAACAAAGCTCTATTTATAAAGGACATCAATTTTATTTGTGTACAGTGTGTTGCACAACTGCACAATTGTCAGTTTAAGTTACGCAGTGCCGTATCGGAAAAAAATGGCCTGGTCATGGGGGGGGGGGTAAACCTTCCGGGGCTGAAGTGGTTAAAGGAGTCAGTGCTCGGACCCTCCAAAGTGCTGCACAGGGATTGCTAACGTTGCACAAAAAAAAAAAAAAAAAAAAAAAATATTTATTATTATATATGCAAGAATTCCTCTGCAAAGTGAATGCCATTGATGTACGCAGTGTTAACTCAATGAACCTAACTGATCTCATGTAAACCCCACCCCCCCCCCCCCGGTATGTACACTGGAGCTTTTAGAGCCGTACTTACCACACACAGCAGAGGCGTGATATAACACCAGCTCCACTTCATCCATGGGCCTGGCTTGTAGCCAATCATATCCTCAATATTGTCATACATTTTATCAGCGCCTGCAGAGTCAGGAGTTAAAATAAAGCAGTAAAAACTTTAAAATTCCATGAAAAATATCGTTTACATCAACAATTCTAGGAAACTAGTAAAAGGTGATTAACACGTGCCTTAGGGTGGCGCCACCTCGATGGGTTGCAGTAATGTGCCGGGATTGTTAGTGCAATTTATTTCCAGCACTCTGGGTGACAATGACCCGGCACTGCAGCACACCACGAGGCACCCAGCGCTGTGCTCGTATTGCACTTTTCTTCCATTTTCAAGTAACTGGGTTTCCCTAATACAACAGATATTAATGCACAAAATGCTGGAATGAAATTGTATAGGGGCGCGCAGCTGTAGCCGCCACACACTGCAGCCGTTTTGTCTTAATCTGTGATCTACCATATTTAGAATTCACACAGCATCTCACAGGGTGCTGGGACTGCACTTATGGAGCGGTGCTGAGTAGACGCCCTATTCTCTCGCTGCTGCTTATACCAGCCATACACAGAGCAAATTTCTTCCCTGCAATCATGGGTTGCAGGTAGTTTGACAGAGGAATCCCTGCCACCGAGCCATTGTATTCTCCAGGTGGGGGGGGGGGGGCACCTCCACTGGGAGAAAAGGATTATTGCTAGAGGTTATACCATTCGCTAGCGATAATCGCATATAAAATCCGGCAGGCTGGTTGTACCCAAGTTGATCGATCGACTTGGCACATTCGGCCTGCCCATATACGGTTCAAATCTTGACCTGTTCCTGCTGAACCAGCTGAGATTCGAACAGTTTATGGCCGGCCTTAGTGGATTTTTTTTTCCCCTTTACAGCAGACTCTATGCAAGATGAAAGATGGGAATGGTTGGGAATCTCTCTCCTGCTTCACAAGTAGGTGTTCCTGGGTAATAGACAAAGGGATTGTAGTGCTCTATGCAAAACCAGAGCAGGCAAATATGACATAATTATCATTAAAAAAAAAAAAAAAAAAAGAAAGAAAGTTTTACAATTTACAAGTTTTAAATGTCTTACAATCACACCGGAGGGTAAAACAATTCTAAATGCCCAAGTACAGTTTTGTACCTTTGACATGTGTTAGACCGCATCCAGGTGGATTATACCGCATTTCTTTCAGGACAAATTGGGCTTTTATTTGATAGTAAATAGTTGTAGATATCTCCAGATTTTTTTTTTTTTAAATGTATGTTAAACGAACGATAACTGGCCCAAAATAGTTAAAAAAATTGTATTTTTTATTTTTATTTAGCTGTATATTTCTTGTTACTACCATAATCTACCATCAAAAACAACCGAAAATAAAATTCTCCCACTCCTGATAATCGCATATGTGTATGGTATTTGTTTGTCCCCAAAGTACAGTCCAGGAGAAATTGCGCATTTTGCTTTGTTTTTGTCCTACCGACACTGATGCTAAAAAAAATAAAAAAATAAAAATAAAATAAAATAAAAAAAGACCCTGACCTTTGACCCAGCCACTAACCCAGGCACTGACCTAGATCAAACCTCGATTTAACCATTTTTATAAAAAAAAAAAAAAAAAAAATACAATCTTTTTTTTTTTTTTCTTCTTCTTTCTGCAAGAACGAGAAAAATACAGTGTTACATTGAAACAGGTCTGCCACCCTGCCTCCTAATTGGCAGGGAGGAAGCTTAGTGTGAAAATAGCGAAAACGAATTTGCTATTGTCACACAATTGGGTGGGATCAGGGCGCACTCTCTGCACCCCAAACCCACCCTATTTTGAAGCCCATTAGAGCCTCTGGCCCTAATCAGGTGCTTCAAAAAAGTACCACCCCCTCCCACCCCTGCCATAGGAATCCATGCGTCCGGCGTCCTGAAACGGGCCGGGCCCATGGATGGGGGCGGCACCCATGTGCACACAGAGCACGGGCAGCCACTGGGT